>NC_084562.2:6740000-7340000 GCF_033978685.3 Nerophis lumbriciformis | reverse complement strand
CGGCGCTCTTCTAGCGGAGCTGCCGGCTGGCTGCGCTTGCAGCAGATGACATGTGGGATTGCGCATGCGTCGTGACAAAAACAGTAGCTGACAGATCAAGACTGACTTAACCTTGGAACAAAGAAAGTGAGTGTGGTAAAGCCGTATAAGTGTAACCATAAAAAATATGGTGTGTTTGACGTTTTAGCAGTTCAAGAGATACTGTAGGAATCAGCTTTCCAAGGCATATTCTGTACATTATTATGACTTTACTTCATAAAACTACTGTAGTCATTTTACATACAATATTTTTTTTAACTAAAAGTTAGTTTTTCTAATTTAAAAGCAAGTTATGTGTTCAAATAGTGGTGTTTTGTTTTTTGGGGGGGAAGGGGGCAGAATAGAATAATAACATTTCAATTACAAACCCTGTTTCCAAATGAGTTGGGAAATTGTGTTAGATGTAAATATAAACGGAATACAATGATTTGCAAATCATTTTCAACCCATATTCAGTTGAATATGTTACAAAGACAACATATTTGATGTTCAAACTGAAAAACATTTTTTTTTGTGCTAATAATCATTAACTTTGGAATTTGATGCCAGCAACACGTGACAAAGAAGTTGGGAAAGGTGGCAATAAATACTGATAAAGTTGAGGAATGCTCATCAAACACTTATTTGGAACATCCCACAGGTTAACAGGCAAATTGGGAACAGGTGGGTGCCATGATTGGGTATAAAAGTAGATTCCATGAAATGCTCAGTCATTCACAAACAAGGATGGAGCGAGGCTCACCACTTTGTCAACAAATGCGTGAGCAAATTGTTGAACAGTTTAAGAAAAACCTTTCTCAACCAGCTATTGCAAGGAAGTTAGGGATTTCACCATCTACGGTCCGTAATATCATCAAAGGGTTCAGAGAATCTGGAGAAATCACTGCACGTAAGCAGCTAAGCCCGTGACCTTCGATCCCTCAGGCTGTACTGCATCAACAAGCGACATCAGTGTGTAAAGGATATCACCACATGGGCTCAGGAACACTTCTGAAACCCACTGTCAGTAACTACAGTTGGTCGCTACATCTGTAAGTGCAAGTTAAAACTCTCCTATGCAAGGCGAAAACCGTTTATCAACAACACCCAGAAACGCCGTCGGCTTCGCTGGGCCTGAGCTCATCTAAGATGGACTGATACAAAGTGGAAAAGTGTTCTGTGGTCTGACGAGTCCACATTTCAAATTGTTTTTGGAAACTGTGGACGTCGTGTCCTCCGAACTAAAGAGGAAAAGAACCATCCGGATTGTAATAGGCGCAAAGTTGAAAAGCCAGCATGTGTGATGGTATGGGGGTGTATTAGTGCCCAAGACATAGGTAACTTACACATCTGTGAAGGTGCCATTAATGCTGAAAGGTACATACAGGTTTTGGAGCAACACATGTTGCCATCCAAGCAACGTTACCATGGACGCCCCTATTTATTTCAGCAAGACAATACCAAGCCACGTGTTACATCAACGTGGCTTCATAGTAAAAGAGTGCGGGTACTAGACTGGCCTGCCTGTAGTCCAGACCTGTCCCCCATTGAAAATGTGTGACGCATTATGAAGCCTAAAATACCACAACGGAGACCCCCGGACTGTTGAACAACTTAAGCTGTACATCAAGCAAGAATGGAAAAGAATTTCCACCTGAGAAGCTTAAAAAATGTTTCTCCTCAGTTCCCAAATGTTTACTGAGTGTTGTAAAAAGGAAAGGCCATGAACATGCCCTTTCCCAACTACTTTGGCACGTGTTGCAGCCATGAAATTCTAAGTTAATTATTATTTGCAAAAAAACAAAATAAAGTTTTTGAGTTTGAACATCAAATATGTTGTCTTTGTAGTGCATTCAATTGAATATGGGTTGAAAATGATTTGCAAATCATTGTATTCCGTTTATATTTACATCTAACACAATTTCCCAACTCATATGGAAACGGGGTTTGTAATTTCAATGGGGAACATTAATTTAAGATACAAGTATTTTGGGTTACAAGCTCTGTCACAGAACCAATTAGGCACGTAAGCCGAAGTATAGGCCAGGAAAAATACCAAGTAAGAGAAAAAAGTGACAATACATGCTACATATGTAGTGTCTTCAACCCACACAGTAGGGAAAGGCAGAACAATAAAAAAAAACGTCCCCATATTGCATATCCATCCTTCCCGTCTCTCTCTCTCTCACTTGCACAGTCAGAAATCACAGCCTCACACCCAGCACCCCCACAAAAGTGAAAATGAACGCTTTCGCCACCTGTGGTGGGAGCAGAACCGGAGAGTGGGAAAGGACGTGGGAGAGGAAGGAAAGGAGAGAAGGAAAAAGAGAAGGGGAATTGATCGGCGGGTGAGTAAGTCAGGATGCAAGGACTCTTATCAGCGTGCAACACGCAAGGATAAATCAGTTTCATTGCCTATTGGAACACAACATAGTTGTGACGTTGTGTTGCAACTGGTCATTTTTGACACGCACAGTCACTGATGACTGCTGAACTAGTTTGTCATTGTTCTGAGAGCAAGTGGGCGCGTGTGAAATGTGAGTGGAATTCAGTGTGAAGTGAAGCAACCTGCTGTATTAATGCAAAAACTCTTGGAAGAAAACAAGGATGTTATTATGTTGTTTTTTTTTTTACTAAAATTATCACAGTTATCATTATTATCACAGTATTGTTGAATATCTTCCAAAAGTACACACACTAAAATCTTTGAACCGGGTTTTATTCAAAAAACGTAGATTGACACACAATAAACTTTCATTGGCGGAAGAAACATTTATATTTTTCAGGCATATTACATGTATTTGAGTGTTTAAATGTGTTTGTTTTGTTCCGTTTTTATTCATAAAGGTTTTGAAGTGTTTTTTTAATGATACATTTAAAAAATTGGGATTTAGGTGCATCACTTCCGGTTTATGTGACGTCACGCGAGTTCACTTCCTGTTGTCATTATACCTTTGAGTAGAAATAGATCACTTTATTTTTTTAGATAGTCACAGTCTGTAGGGTAGGGGTGTCAAACGTACGGCCCGAGGGCCGGATCAGGATCGCAAACAGGTTTTATCCGGCCCGCCGGATGAGTTTGCTAAATATAAAAATTAACCTGAAATTTTTGAATGAAATAAACTGCTGTTCTAAATGTGTCCACTAGATGTCGCAATAGTAATTCCTTGTATCTTTGTAGATGATGCTACATATGTACAAAATAAACCACATGATGTTAGTACATCATTCGAGGAAAATGATCAAATTACATATGTTATGATCCGCTGCCCGGATCATAGTCTGTTTAAGTTTTTCGAGTCACTTGTGTTTTCTGTTAGTCTTGTGAAGTGAAGTAAATTATATTTTATATAGCGCTTTTCTCTAGTGACTCAAAGCGCTTTACATAGTGAAAACCCAATATCGAAGTTACATTTAAACCAATGTGGGTGGCACTGGGAGCATGTGGGTAAAGTGTCTTGCCCAAGGACACAACGGTAGTGACTAGGATGGCGGAAGCGGGAATCGAACCTGGAACCCTCAAGTTGCTGGCACGGCCACTCTACCAACCAAGCTATACCGCCTGTCTTGGACTCCTTTAGTTCCTGTTTGTGCACCTCTGAGTTGGTTACCATAGCTACTTATTATTTTCACCTGCCTCTTGTGTTCGGGACGCGCACCTGTTTGTAATCAGAGACAGTATTTAAGCCTGCCTTTGCCAGTCAGTCGGTCTGGCTTCTTTGTTCGCTTTACGCAACTGCTACGTTCAATGTTTTCTAGTTCCCTGTGCGTGTCTTACGCTAAGTCCCGTCTTAGTGTTTTCCTTGTGAGCTATTCCGCTAGCTTTCCTTGTGTTAGGCACGCTTCGTTTGGTTTGTTCCCGTCTTCGTTTTATGATTTATGAGAATAAATCATGTTCCTACCTGCAAGTCCTGTCCGGAGTCGTCCGTTTGCATCCCGGGAGAACGAACCTCACAGCACCATGCGACCCGGTCGTAACAGAAAACACAAGTAACTGGAAAGACTTAGACTATGATCTATAAATAGCATCCTGTAATTTAATTTTGATATATGTTTGTTATCTGGATAGGTTGAAAGTTAACACCAATGAGTTGACTGATGAACATTATTACATCATTTATTCAGAAAATATAAATAATGACGAATAAAGATAGAATACTGTTGTAAAAAAAGAACAACAACATTATGATTTGTAACTTTTCAGAATGTGCTTGTTCTATTTTTAAACAAAGAAAACAATCTGAAGTTGTCTTTATTTTTAAGTTATTGTGCCGTGATTTTACCTGTGCGGCCCACTCGAGAGTAGATTTTTCTCCATGTGGCCCCCGATCTAAAATGAGTTTGACACCCCTGCTGTAGGGTTAACGTACACAATTATAGTAGTATAGTTGCTCAGACAGTAATGTGTTTGTATCAGTTTATATTGGGGTTGTTTGGTTGTTTCTAAATGGGAAAGACGTTAATGTCTTTCGTATTCCTGTTAGCATTTAAACTAGCCAATGAGCTAGCACTAGCATGCTCCTCCAGTGAATGAGCAGTATGACCTCACTCTAAGTTTTTTTCAAATTGTTATCAATCACGTATTTGTTTGTATTAAAGGTAATTTATCGATTAAAGCTAAAGTATAGTCAGGGGTGCCGCAGGGTTCTATTCTTGGGCCCCTTTTGTTTTCAATTTTTTTCCAAATGATTATGCTGATATCTGAGTCCTGTCTATGGATGACATACAGTAAATATTTCCATGATAAGTCGGACCTTGAAAGTCTAATCAGAAGCGCCAATTCCACACTGGAATACGCCTGAAGATGGTTTCAGATGAATAAACTTTCCTTGAATCCACTAAATTGGCCCTAGTGTGTGAATGTGAGTGTGAATGTTGTCTGTCTATCTGTGTTGGCCCTTTGATGAGGTGGCGACTTGTCCAGGGTGTACCCCGCCTTCCGCCCGAATGCAAGGGACAAGCGGTAGAAAATGGATGGATGGATGGATGGATGAATACAAACAAATAAAACTGTACTTTTTAGAAGAGTCTTTTTAGACTCTAACAACATCAAAATGAAACAAGTCCCTTGTTCACAATTTCTTGGTATATCAAATAATTAACAACATTTTCCTGAGGATAACACATTGAGTATCTAAGCAAAAAATGATGAAATCACATGGTATTTTTCGAAAAGGTTTCTCAGTTAAAACCCTGTCTCATGACGCTGTATTGCAACTCAAGAAAGCCATATTTGATTTTTATATTCCTCATACTTGAGGAAAATATTTTTGAGAATGACTTAAAACGTACTACTCAAGCGTAATCTGCACGGAATTGGTTCCAGTAATATGCTTTAAACATGTTGAAGTACATTCATCCTAAAAAAAAAAAAGATGTTGCATGCACACATTTTTCAAAAGTTATGTTTGTTATCAGCTGGCCATTCCTATGCAGGAATAAGTCAGAATAATTGTAATTTATTTATTTGTCGTTCATCCAGTCATACATGTTGTATTAAAGTCTGTGGTCCCCTACATAGGAATTCCTCAGACACGTCCTTTAAACTTTTACCCAAGTGCAGAATGTTTAAGACTGATATGGTGCAGTAGTTCTCACTTTAGAGAACTACTGCAATGGCCATATTTGTGTTTGTTTGTTGCAATTATTTATTGATTAATCATCTATTTTGTTTTCTTTTCTTTTTGTTTTGTGAATTTGTATGAACAAGTATGTGATCGCCATTGCCCATTATCTTTTTTTAGTCCCCCGTCTGAATTAGGATTATGTATCTCCATACACTAGGGCTGCAACTAACGCCAATTTAGATAGTCGACTAATCGACTATCCAAACGATTAGTCGACTAATCAGATACTAAAGCGTGCACATATTCAAGGGCTCTAATTTTTTCACCGACTTTTAAATGTATCTTAATTTATTTTAGGCATGTGCTTACAAGCAACAAAAAATACTAATTCATTCATAAATATTTATTTATACTGTAACTGTGCTGCTAATTCAGATGTTCCAAAAATGTAAATAACTATTAAAGGCCTACTGAAACCCACTACTACCGACCACACAGTCTGATAGTTTATATATCAATGATGAAATCTTAATATTGCAACACATGCCAATACGGCCGGGTTAGCTTACTAAAGTGCAATTTTAAATTTCGCGCAAAATATCCTGCTGAAAACGTCTCGGTATGATGACGCCTGCGCGTGACGTCACGGATTGTAGAGGACATTTTGGGACAGCATGGTGGCCAGCTATTAAGTCGTCTGTTTTCATCGCAAAATTCCACAGTATTCTGGACATCTGTGTTGGTGAATCTTTTGCAATTTGTTCAATGAACAATGGAGACAGCAAAGAAGAAAGCTGTAGGTGGGAAGCGGTGTATTGCGGCAGGTGTTGTGCCGGATAACGCACCCCCGTCGTAGAATGCACCCCCTGACTGTTGTGCCAGATAACACAGCCGGTGTTTCATTGTTTACATTCCTGAAAGATGACAGTCAAGCTTTACCATTGGCCTGTGGAGAACTGGGATAACAGAGACTCTTACCAGGAGGACTTTGAGTTGGATACGCAGACGCGGTACCGTGAGTACGCATGCAGCTGCGGCTTCCAAACATTTGATCGCTTGCCTGTACGTGCGTGCCGCTATGTGCATGTCACGTACGTAACTTTGGGGACTTTGGGGAAATATATGTGCTGTATGAACTTTGAGGAGGTGAACAGTACTTTGGGCTGTGGGATTGAGTGTGTTGTGCAGGTGTTTGAGTTGTATTGGCGGGTTATATGGAAGGGGGGGGGGAGGTGTTTGTTATGCGGGATTAATTTGTGACATATTAAATATAAGCCTGGTTGTGTTGTGGCTAATAGAGTTCTTGTGTTTATTTACTGTTTTAGTCATTCCCAGCTGAATATCAGGTCCCACCCGCCTCTCACAGCATCTTCCCTATCTGAATCGCTCCCACTTCCCTCTAGTCCTTTACTCTCACTTTCCTCATCCACAAATCTTTCATCCTCGCTCAAATTAATGGGGAAATCGTCGCTTTCTCGGTCCGAATCGCTCTCGCTGCTGGTGGCCATGATTGTAAACAATGTGCAGATGTGAGGAGCTCCACAACCTGTGACGTCACGTGCATATCGTCTGCTACTTCCAGTACAGGCAAGGCTTTTTTATCAGCGACCAAAAGTTGCATACTTAATCGTCGATGTTCTCTACTAAATCCTTTCAGCAAAAATATGGCAATATCGCGAAATGATCAAGTATGACACATAGAATGGACCTGCTATCCCCGTTTAAATAAGAAATTCGCATTTCAGTAGGCCTTTAAAATGTTGTCCATTTGAAAGAAAGGAACGGCAAACAATGGTCCGTGTACCTTCCGTTCATTCTAGTTCCAATTCTGAAACGCAAATCAAAAAAACTAAGTTAGGGACGTTTTTCTTTTTTTATTATATATGGCAGATTTTAAAACAAAAAAAAACGGGTGGATTTTCATTAAAATATTGCCATAAAATTGGATTTTGTGCTGTTTTCTATTTATGGATTTTTATTTTTTCAGACAAACACAAAAATCCAATTTATGTTCATCCAAAATGCAAAAATGCGTGTTTATGTGTGTGATGACAAATTGAACCGGAAGCAGTATTTTAGCTTTTCCTTTGCGTTTAGCATGTTTTTAGCATAACGGTAACACCTTTGTTCAGCAGGAGTCCTATAGTCGTTTTAAAAAAGTGTCATTAAATAGTTGTCCAACTTTTTGTTTCAGAAATGACACCGGAAAAAATGTGTTTTTTGATTTGCATTTAAGAATTCGAAATAGAATGAACGGAAGGTGCACGGACCAACAATCGACCTGATTTATGTATTATAAAAAAGAAAACAGTTAAAATAGCAGCAATGAAAACAACAAAACTAAAAATCTAACTTCACAAAGAAACAAAGCATATTGTGATGTTTAAAAAGCTGCACATTGGTATATTGTCTATTGGTTAACTCGGGGGTCAGCAACCCGCGGCTCTTTAGCGCCGCCCTAGTGGCTCCCTGGACCTCTTTTAGAGCACAAACATGACACAAACTTTCCTAATTGTTAGAAATCCCACTGTTTGTGTCATCCATGCTTCACTGATGAGAGTATTTGGCAAGCACCGTTTTGTCCTACAAATTTCAGTGATCCTTGAACTCATTGTAGTTTGTTTACATGTACAAATGTCTCCGATGCTGCCACAGAAAGACGTTTTTTATGCCACTCCTTTGTCTCATTTTGTCCACCAAACATTTTATGCTGTGCGTTAATGCACAAAGGTGAGCTTTGTTGATTTTATTGATTTACTGGAGTGCTTAACAGGCATATTTGGTCAATACATGACTGCAAGCTAATCGAGGCTAACATGCTATTTAGGCTAGCTGTATGTACATATTGCATCATTATGTCTCGTTTGTAGGTATATTTGAGCTCATTTAATTTCCTTTAATTATTTACTACGTGTATTTAATTTATATTTGCATGTCTCATGACACATTATCTGTATGTAATATTGGCTGCATTTCTCATAGTTGTTTGTGTGTCACATTTTGTTCCAGACCACAGCAAATGTTACCCAGATTGCAAAGATTGTAATAAATCCATTAGAAGAAGTTTCCTTACACTTAGACACACACCTTTGGCCATTCTGAGCCAGTCATTTCCAGAAGTTATCTCATCCTGTGAGAAGCCTCCATTTTACTAATGATTTCCAATGTTGCAAAAATGGGTAGAATAAAAATTAAAGTACAACATTTCTGTCAGCTTCAGCCTTTCATAGTAAGCTAATATAGCTAATATAGACACTGACATCATGTGTTGCCTTCATTATAATACGTATATAAGGCTTTTAATTATTTGCGGCTTCAGACAGATTTTTGTTTTGTATTTTTGGTCTAATATGGCTCTTTCAACATTTTGTGTTGCCGACCCCTGGGTTAACTCCTGACAGTTTTAGCACTCTAATAGACACAATGTGTTGAATTCTATGTTTGATTCATTCTTAAAATGTTGGCTATTTTAATCTTAAAATACTTCCGCATTGTTGCCTGTCTGTCTGTGTGCGTTTGTCATTGGGCCTTTTTTGGAAATTGACGCTGCTTTAAAAAGTACATGAATTGGTGTAGTTTAGCAGGCTGACTATGGCTAAAATGATAGTAAAAATAATTTATTCACACAACTTCATCTCACATTTGTTAGTTAGCTTGCAAGGTAGAAGTTAACACTCTTACCGAGGCTGAGTCCGCATCGTCCCTTCCTTAAAGGGGAACATTATCACCAGACCTATGTAAGCGTATACCTTGATGTTGCAGAAAAAAAGACCATATATTTTTTTAACCGATTTCCGAACTCTAAATGGGTGAATTTTGGCGAATTAAACGCCTTTCTATTATACGCTCTCGGAGCGATGACGTCACGTTGTGACGTCACATCGGGAAGCAATCCGCCATTTTCTCACTTTCGTCGGTGTGTTGTCGGAGGGTGAAACAACACGAACAGGGACGGATTCAAGTTGCACCAGTGGCCCAAAGATGCGAAAGTGTCAAGAAATTGGAGGAAATTTGTTCAAAATACGAGGCTGTGGGGAAAGCCGACGAAATGGTCAGTCGTTTGTTCCGCACACTTTACCGACGAAAGCTATGCTACGACAGAGATGGCAAGAATGTGTGGATATCCTGCGACACTCAAAGCAGATGCTGACATCAACTCCAAAACTGGACGGATCAGCTTTCAGGAAAAGAGAGCGGATGAGGGTATGTCTACAGAATATATTAATTGATGAAAATTGGGCTGTCTGCACTCTCAAAGTGCATGTTGTTGCCAAATGTATTTCATATGCTGTAAACCTAGTTCATAGTTGTTAGTTTCCTTTAATGCCAAACAAACACATACCAATCGTTGGTTAGAAGGCGATCGCCGAATTCATCCTCGCGTTCTCCCGTGTCGCTGGCTGTCGTGTCGTTTTCGTCGGTTTCGCTTGCATACGGTTCAAACCGATATGGCTCATTAGCTTCAGTTTCTTCTTCAATTTCGTTTTCGCTACCTGCCTCCACACTACAACCATCCGTTTCAATACATGCGTAATCTGTTGAATCGCTTAAGCCCCTGAAATCCGAGTCTGAATCCGAGCTAATGTCGCTATACCTTGCTGTTCTATCCGCCATGTTTGTTTGTATTGGCATCACTGTGTGACGTCACAGGAAAATGGACGGTTGTATATAACGATGGTTAAAATCAGGCACTTTGAGGCTTTTTTTAGGGATATTGCGTGATGGGTAACATTTTGAAAAAAACTTCGAAAAATAAAATAAGCCACTGGGAACTGATTTTTAATGGTTTTAACCCTTCTGAAATTGTGATAATGTTCCCCTTTAAAGAGCGGCTGCACAAAATGCCACTTTTTTGGTGGAATTTTGCCACATTGTCCTTTTGGGACGGCGTGGCGCGGTTGGGAGAGTGGCCGTGCCAGCAACCTGAGGGTTCCTGGTTCGATCCCCACCTTCTACCAACCTCGTCATGTCCGTTGTGACACTTCAACCTTGCTCCTGATGGGTCTTGGTTAGGGCCTTGCCTGGCAGCTCCTGCCATCAGTGTGTGAATGTGTGTGTGAATGGGTGAATGTGGAAATAGTGTCAAAGCGCTTTGAGTATCTTGAAGGTAGAAAAGCGCTATACAAGTATAACCCATTAACCCATTTACCTATCATTTTCAATCCTTATATGAGATAAGCACACATAGATCTCTTTTTTTTTTATGCATTCTAACTCATAAATAGGTCAGCGAACAATTGACTGGGAGTCTATAAAGCACTCTAAAAACCATCCAAACCTCCATCAGCACATCAATATATGTCATGTACTAACATGCACAGTCATAACATGTAATAATTTACATATTTTAGTTATTTTAAGCAGACATCAGCAGATTTCCACAGACCCATCACAATGTTTGCTATTTCTTTCAACTTCATGAGAGACAACCATAATACATTGATCGCTTACTGTACAATGTCTGCTCTCACTTGGATGTCGACTGATGGGATTTTCATATTTTCCAGTTTAGATGAATAAATTATTCATAATCCACATGAAGGGTTAAAAAAAGAACAATCAAGCGTCTTCTTGTCTTTCTCGCCATCTCGGAGTCTAAGCTGAATGTAAAAGTGGACCAATTTCTCAGCTTATGGCAACAACGTTCTACTATCCAGTTGAGAGGCATGATTTATAATCTATAATTAACTTTTTAGAGATTTATAGGCAAAATGATTACTCCCATTAGCACCATTGCTAGCCGATTACAAATTAGAATGCAAAAAAAATAATACAAACGTGTTCTTGTCTGTCATGGTTGTGAATGACAGGCAAAATTACAAAAAAAGGGCAGTTCCCCTTTTTCAACAAGCAACTCCTATAAGGCAAACAAATATATATTTTTTTGTTAGCATCATTTTCGAGTAAATTATTACTGGATGACAAGGCTAAACGTGTTACATAAGCAAGCCAGGAGCAGGCATGCTAATAGCTAAACTAGCCGCCAAGCTAGCTTTAAACAACACCAAGAAATAAGTTCTTAGTACTTTTAAAAAAGTGTAGCTGGACCCAAAGAAAATGAACAAGTAGATTAATAAAAGTGAGAGAGAAAGATAATATAACAGCAACTGTTGCCGTGTCAGCATTGTCACAGTTAGGAAGCAACATGTAAGAGGAGGACAGATCCATCCATCAATTGGTGGCGTCGATACCAAGAGTGATAGGTCAATATTTTCATTTTCTCAAAATTATTTTTGTCAATGTTTGCAAACTCTGGATGTGATGTCTGCAGGAATGTTTTGCTTCTACGTGCTATCATAATGTAATGACACTAGCGTCGCTAGCATGAGCTAATAAGCTAACGCATTTACAGGTGTCTGTGTTAGTATCATTAAAGTACAATGGCATTATTTTCGTATTGTTTCAGTTTCACAAAATCCTCAGTAAATTCACCAAAATGTCATAGCATAGTTATTGAGTCTGTTTAGCTGACACAGGACGACTGAGTACGAAAACCAAAAGATTTACAGTTGTGGTCAAAAGTTTACATACATTTGTAAAGAACATAATGTCATGGCTGTCTTGAGTTTACAATAATTTCTACAACTCTTATTTTTTTGTGCTAGAGCAGTGGTTCTTAACCTTGTTGGAGGTACCGAACCCCACCATTTTCATATGTGCATTCACCGAACTCTTCTTTAGTGAAAAATAAAAAGTTTTTTCTTAATTTAATCTTACTTTATATATATTAATCATGAAATTATGTTATTATATTAAAGACATACTAATAAATATATATTTTACAAACAAAGTTACAGGAATGTACACATGATCCCATGTTTACATCTCATTGTGCAACATGTGAATGTTTTAGTGGGACCTAAATGTGATATTTGAAAAGGGTACAAGTTATTCCAAAGCAGGACCCCCTACCTAGTACACAGCTCATGAAAAACAATATATTTTGTTATTGTCATTGTAAGTGGGCCAAAACACTTATATTAGAAAATAATCTTCATGGAAATGACTGCTGTTTATATATATTTGATTATAATAATAAAACATTTAACTTATTTAGTCAAGTTTGGGACTGGTGTGCTGCTGGTGTGGCCACAGTGCATGTGCACGTCCACTGAATGCTCAAGGAGTTTTTGCGTTTGCTCAAGCATATGGAAAATTAGAAGGAACATTGTTTGGGGGTATCCATAATACGCCGATAGAGAGAAGTTTTTATTTACATGATGAGTCGGGTGTGTCTTGACCTCCGCGGCAGAGGCTCCGTCGAACCCCTGAGGCCGACTCACCGAACCCCTAGAGTTCGATCGAACCCAGGTTAAGAACCAGTGTGCTAAAGTGATTGGAGCACATACTTGTTGGTCACAAAAAACATTCATGAAGTTTGGTTCTTTTATGAATTTATTATGGCTCTAGATGTGACCAAATCTGCTGGGTCAAAAGTATACATACAGCAATGTTAATATTTGGTTACATGTCCTTTGGAGAGTTTCACTGCAATAAAGCACTTTTGGTAGCCATCCACAAGCTTCTGGTTGACTTTTTGACCATTCCTCTTGACAAAATTGGTGCAGTTCAGCTAAATTTGTTGGTTTTCTGACATGGGCTTGTTTCTTCAGCATTGTCCACATGTTCTCAATGGGGTTTAAGTCAGAACTTTGGGAAAGCCATTCTAAAACTTAAATTCTAGCCTGATTTAGCCATTCCTTTACCACTTTTGATGTGTGTTTGGGGTCATTGTCCTGTTGGAACACCCAACTGTGCCCAACACCCAACCTCCAGCTGATGGTTTTAGGTTGTCCTGAAGAATTTGGAAGTAATCATCCTTTTTCATTGTCCCATTTACTCTCTGTAAAGCACCAGTTCCATTGGCAGCAAAACAGGCCCAGAGCATAACACTACCACCACCATGCTTGACGGTAGAAAAAGTGTTCCTGGGATTAAAGGCCTCACCTTTTCTCCTCCAAATATATTGCTGGGTATTGTGGCCAAACAGCTCAACAAGTGTTTCATCTAAACACATAACTTTCGTCCAGGAGGTCTTATCTTTGTCCATGTGATCAGCAGCATACTTTAGACGAGCCTTAAGGTGTCGCTTCTGGAGTAAGGGCTTCCTTCTTGCATGGTAGCCTCTCAGTCCATGGCGATGCATAACACGCTTGACTGTGGACACTGACACCGGTGTTACAGCAGCTTCCAATTCATTGCAGACCTGCTTTTTGGTGGTTCTCGGTTGACTCTTGATCACCCTGACCAATTTTTTCTCAGCAGCTTGCCTTTTCTTCCTGATCGTGGCAGTGACAAAACTGTGCCATGCACTTTATACTTACGGCCGATTGTCTGCACAGTTTCTCTTTGGATCCTGCACTTCTTTGAAAAGGCTCTAAGTGACTTTCCTGACTTGTTCAAGTCAACGATTTGTTTTTTCAGATCTGTGCTGAGTTCCTTTATCTTTCCCATTGTCGCGTTTGCAACCGAGTCTAATGACTGCCCTATTGAAATGGGCTCAGAGAAGTCAACAGGTGTCGTCAATCATAATCACTCACATGAAGTTAAGAGGCCATGCCTTGAAGCTAATTTGATTTGATTGTAACTTTTCTACATCACCAAAATTGATAATGTATGTTGCTGTATGTATACTTTTGCAGATTTGGTCACATTTTCAGTAGACCCATAATACATTCATAAAAGAACCAAACTTCATGAATGCTCCTATCACTCTATCACAAAAAAAAAATAGAGTTGTAGAAATGCTTAACTGTCAATAGCACTCATCACAATTAAAAATGTACAGTTAATCGGTATTGGCATCGGTCGATCTCACAGATAATTGGTGTTGGCAGCGTAAAAAAACGGATTGGCTCACATTTGTTTCATCATTGTGCTTAAATAAACAAATACAAAAAACAGTTCTTGATTTATTAACAATTGTACAATTCTTCCCAGTGCTGACAGTTTTTGCTACATACTTTGGTGTAACACAGTGGGATGCGAACCCCTTTTTGTTTTCTGTGGAAAAAGGCTAACTTTGTCATGTAAAAAAACAAAAAAAACAAAAACAGAATGACTCACTCCAGTCTTCAACATGAGCAACACTAGATTCAGTCTCTTGTGTATTTGTCTGCATTTCTCCCACAGGTTTCTGAGGAGAGGCACACGTCATTCCACGCCATTCCACGTCACAACGGCCTGCCAGCCACGAGCGGCCCAACACATTCCAGGAATATCGATAAGACACGAAAGGGCAGAATGTTTCCAATGGTTTAGAATGGACTGACGTTTGGCCGTAGTTAAGAAATCAATGGTGCATTTCGGTGTCCCCCATTACGTAAAAGCACATTGTCATTAAGTTCATGCCTGCTGCAGTGCTTCTGCTGCCAACTGAGGTCCAAAGGGTTGGGCTAAACATTAAATGTCTCCCAAAAAAACAAGTCTTGCAAAAAAAAAAGGAGACAGCTAGCACAGACAGAGCATTACACAATTAAAAAAAATCTTATATACACATATGAATGACATTTACAACAAATTGTATCAGTGTCTTGCTGGGTCCCCACAGTGGCACAAATGAGTGGTTGGCCCGGCTCAATCAAAAGCCCACATTATCACCGAGATGAAAGGCCATTTAAATGTTCCGCAATGTCCCCCACTTTGCAGTGTGTTGAGACAATCAGCCCACACAATGTGCGTCAAGGAAAAATCAGTTCAAAAGTTGTCATCTATGATTTGCTACCCCACCCAGATATGTTCTCACAGAGCGGGAGCCAAAGCAAACCTACCACAAGTACACCCAGGACATGAAAATATATATATTTATAATATTTATAGAAAATGTCTATTTAATCCGATATGTACACTTTTCACAAGACGTCTGTGGACAGGCGGTCCTCAGTGGTGAAGCGCTGCTTCACTGGGCAAAAATACAAAGAAAACATTTGAAAAATGCCAAAAAACGTGAACCCACGCTGTAAAAAAACCCATCTCCCCTGCAGTGGACATATCCGAGGGCGTATCGTCACTTCCTGATGTGTTCCACCTTGCAGGTGGACGGCGGGGCGAGGGGACACGAGGACGGTCTAGTAGATGACCTCGTACACTGTGGCCTTCTTGTCACCAGAACCTGTCACGATGTATTTGTCATCCGCTGAGATGTCACAGCTCAGGACAGAGGACGACTCCTTGGACTGCACAAAGAAATAGAACACCGGGTCATGGTTAGCTACGTATGAACGCCAACGTGCGAGGCAGTCAAGTGCCCTGCGGGAGGTTTTAGCAACCGCCCACTTTAGGAAAGAGAAAACACACTGATGTTCCTTTGACTGGTAACATCTTAACAGACAAGTTCAGCAGTGGTGAATGCCAGGTAATGCAACTATTATAGGAATTTAGTCTGAGTAATAATCACAGTTTCATGATTATCACATTATTCATGCACTGCTTCTTTTTGCAACAAAACATTTATAAAATCACATATTCCTTAGAGATATTGATGTGTTATTAATTACTGACGGAAATAAGTTATGAAATAACATAATAACAGTAGGGTAAAGTTGTTCCAATACCAAAATTTTGGTATTGGAACAGTACTTTTCGATACATTTCAAAATAAAAGGGAAATGATACCTTAAACATATGTTTCTTCTTGCAATTGAAGAACAATTTTGTCATTAAATAAGATAGTGAACATTCTCGACAACTACTCTTTTAGTAGTCAGTAAGCAAACAAAGGCTCCTAATTTGGCTGCTGATGTATGCAGTAACGTAGCGCATAAATTCTGATTGTATTATTTTGTCAAAATGGATTAACCAAAAATATCAAACAAAGCACCAATATAATTCAGTTTAAGAGACTGTTTAAACCACAAGTGTTCACAAAGTACACAGAAGAATAATAATGGACATCTTGAACCCCCTTTTTTTTTTGAGATAAAGATTATTTAGGTATTTAATATTTGTTTACTTACTATGGTATTTATTTATTCACTGTTCTGTTACAGAGAATAAGGTATGAAAAGGGGTATGATTAAATAAACTCAGCTTCTTCCTACTCTTTATTAATATAGTTGTTAATTTACTGTTAATACCTGGTTATCTTCTGTTTTAACAAGTTCCATCTACACTTCTGTTAAAATGTAATAATCACTCATTCCTTTGTTGTTTGGATACTTTACATTAGTTTTAGGTGATAGTACAATTTTTTGGTATCAATCCAATACCAAGTAGTTACAGGATCATACATTGGTCATCATACTTAAAGTTATTCTGTCTGCAGAGACATATTTCCTTACTTTATAGACAATATAAAAAAGGACAATAGATTTTGTAATGATAAAAAATATCAATGTAATTATTGTAGTATCGACGAGATATGGCTCTTGTACTTGGTATGGTTACAGTCGATGTATCTATAGATCTAGCCATTTGTTTACAGTCAGGAAAGCTCGCTAGCTGTTCGCTATTGTATCTTCCTACGGTGTGGAGTGAAGCATGATTAGTTAACTGCGGATGGATGTTAGCCGCTTGCTAGTTATGTCTTAAAGCACCTCCTGTAGAGCGGCGCTTTGGTGTTTATAGCGTCACATTTATCGTTTGGACGCATTTTGGTTTAAAAACATTCTGCCTCTTATGTGTCCACACAATGTCTGCTTGTAAGTACTCCGTACGTGTGTGTTGCCGAACATGTGCCTCTGCTCCAGCAGTGACAACGGCGTGCCGTAATGGCAATAAACAAAACAATAAAAAATAGTACTGGTATGTTTCAGAGGCAGTATAGTACCGTTTTTAATTCATTAGTACTAGTATAACGTACAACCCTACAGTACAAAACAATAAATATCAACAAAAATATTGTTAAAACATTTAAAAAAATAATAATTGTATTATTAATTTTGGACTAAAAGGTACTTCATTGGTCCTCCAGGGGAAATTTCTATGACTCAAAGAGTTTTATTTGCCATACCCGTACACATTTGCACACGCCTATTTATTGATTTTTAATCATCAGTTTTAGGCTGTGCTAATAAATGGAATGCAACACAATTACATCCCACCAGGGTATAGTGCGGTTATTCTACAAGCTCCTGGATGTATGTTAGTTATTACCTTTGCTATATAGACTTACATTGCCTGGACACTCAAAATTCGATATAGAACGCTGTCATTGGAGTCTATGAAATACCGATTGCGTTATTCCCGAAATCGCGTAGAATCCTTTTTTTTTTTTTTATTACCCTTTTATGATATTTTCATACGATATGAATTACATTAATGCCGACTTTTGAGCTTTTAATACTATCGCTATATTGCGATAATCCACGTTGGCGAGACATTCTAGCTGTGTCCCGCAAATTTGACAGTGACAAGCGAACGGACGCGTTCTCGCTAGCGATTTATCGGCTAATGTCACATCACTGTACAAAGCTGCTTCTAAAACACTGATTCTTGCCAGGCGGTATCGTTATCACTGGAGTACCATATATTGTTACATCGCCATCCTATGATGTTGTTGGATTAGAATTATGATTAAAATTGAAATCATTCAATGATTTTGAAAATGTTTAAGTATCAGTATGTATGACCAATAGTGCCCCTTTAACTACTTGGTTTTGGATCGGTTCCCAAATTTGTATTATCGCCCAAAAATAATGTTAAGTATCCAAACAACAGAATAAGTGCTTATTACATTTTAACAGAAATGCAGACAGAACCATGTTACAGCAGAAAGTAAATTAGCAACAAGATTAATAATAGGTTGTAGCGCAATATATAACCACATATGTCAGCAGCTAAATTGGGAGTCGTAACTTCGTTTGACATGTATTATGATTTAGAAGCCAAATTATATATTGTGATATACACTATATTGCCAAAAGTATTTGGCCACCTGCCACCATAGGGTTCTATATGATGTCGGTCCACCATTTGCAGCTAATACAGCTTCAACTCTTCTGGGAACGCTGTCCACAAGGTTGCTGAGTGTCTTTATAGCAGTGGTTCTTAACCTTTTTGGGGGTACCGAACCCCACCAGTTTCATATGCGCATTCACCGAACCCTTCTTTAGTGAAAAATAAAACATATATATTTTTTCAAATTCAAGACAAAGTTATATGTTTTTTTACAGGTGCACAAAATGTACCATGCATGAACATCACCTTGTTCTAAGAACAAAACCAACACAGTGCATGAACTCACAACAAAATACACACCTGCAAATCAGTGTGACTTCTGCTGTGTCACTCTCATGTCATTTTCACAGCAGAGTCTGTTCCTTTTCTTCGTTTTTATGTCCAGCATCCTCGAAAAGGATTGCTCGCAAAGATATGTTGTAACAAATGGTATAAAAAATTCCAGGGCTTAACTAATAACTGGATACTGTACTTTTCCATTTGTTGACACCAAAATGTTGAAAGCGTTGTTGTTCTGAAGAGTTGCTGTTGAAACCTGAATTTCAATGATTTCGTGGAGGTATTCATCATTGACATTTACTGTCTCAACAGCAAACGTGAACGGCTGTCTCACCCATGCTGGATATGACTCTCTTGTAGGGAAATATCCGTCAAGAGACTTTGCAAGCTCATCTAAGTGCGTGGCAATTGTTTGCTTTAGTTCCATGGGTACAGAAATTTCTCGGATTCCAGACACATCTCGTCGTTCACATGTGCTCCACTGAATGCTCAAGGAGTTTTTGCGTTTGCTCACGCATATGGAAAATTAGAGGGAACATTGTTTGGGAGCATCCATTATACGCCGATAGGGAGAAGTTTTATTTACACGATGAGTTGGGTGTGTCTTGACCTCTGCGGTGGAGGCTCCGCCGGCCGAACCCCTGAGGCTGACTCACCGAACCCCTAGGGTTCGATCGAACCCAGGTTAAGAACCACTGCTTTATAGGAATTTTCGACCATTCTTCCAAAAGCTCATTGGTGAGGTCGAGAAGGCCTGGCTCTCAGTCTCCGTTCTAATTCATCCCAAAGGTGTTCTATCGGGTTCAGGTCAGGACTCTGTGCAGGCCAGTCAAGTTCATCCACACCAGACTCTGTCATCCATGGCATCCTATGACGGTTCCACGCTGGAAATCACTGTGCTCCTGAGAGCGGCCCAATCTTTCACAAATGTTTGTAGAAACAGTCTCCATGCCTATGTGCTAGATTTTATACACCTGTGGCCGGGCCAAGTGATTAGGACACCTGATTCTGATAATTTGGATGGGTGGCCAAATAATTTTGGTAACATAGTGTACATTGTTATCACAAGAGGCTGCAATATAGGTCACAAAGTAGATTTTAGGCCATATTGCCCATCCCTAGTGTATGCTGTTGTTCGACATTGTTTGATACCTGGAATATGCTGGCTCCATAGGGAGTCCTCCATGCGTTCAGCAGGTTGTCCTTCCCTGTGCTCACAAACCATTTTCCTGAAAATACAGAATGAAAGTCTTCAGAATACAATCTGTAGTCTAAGCACACAGTCTTCTTAGAGACTCTTGTTGAAGAACATTATTGCATAATGACTAAATATCAACGGTCATGAAACCCTAATTGGGGGCAATAGCCTGACATAAGTGATCAGAAAGTACATAATGTGGGCTCACACTTTTCCCAGTCAGACAATTATTCAAATCACCTTCTAATTACCCAAACGATTAGTTGGCTTTCGGTGTAATTAATGGTAGCAAAGCCCAGAAGAAGCATCATTTGAATAAAGCAGCTATAGTAGTTTTCGGGGTTGGTCGTGGGTGTTAAACAACGGTTCATTTGTGTGCAGTTATAGTTTGCAACTTATGTGCCCATGAGCAAAGCAGTTTGAAGAGAGGATTATTTTTCCTCAATGGGTATGTCTGTTAAATAACAGCTTCCATGTTAACCCCATGGGCCCTGACAAAGTGATGTAAGTCGTTGATGTGTCTTTCACGCGCACGTGTCAGTTTTTTTGTTCCTTCTTCTTAACACTGCAGTGTTAATTGATATTGTGTAATGGGTTCTAATAAGTAGTTCAGTCTCATGATAGCTGCAGCATGCCCATGGTTTACATCGTTTGTTCACAGCTGTAATACTGTGAGACCTGCAGCTTCCATTCACCCGAACCAAAATAAGACCCTAATACTTAGGTGAGTGGCAGAGGTCTACAGTGGTACCTCGTTTTGTTTGTAAATGTGTTGGACCAAAAATCAATGTTTAAGATGGACAAACACTTTTAAAGAGTAAAACATACACGTAGAATGTCTGCAACTTGTGGATGACAGATCAGACAGCGGACAATAAGGCTATGTCTACACTAAGTCGTTTAACCCCTTAAACTAATAATTATTTAGCCTAAGCCCGTTTCAGCCACACTAAATCAGCGTTTAAAGTCCCCCTCCTCGGACAAATTTTTACACGGGTAAGTCAGCTGTGTAATTCTTGAATCTCCGGCACTTAGCTTTGTATGGACTCATTGATCATTTACAAAGTGAGTTTGGAGAGAAAGTGACGCCAGAAAGACCATGCCCACACAGGTAGTGACATCAGAAAGAACGCGCCACAGCCAGCTTCATAATAAAGCGGTTTCATAACTTGTAGGTAACCACTGCAAATATGAAGGTGAGTCATCCAGACATGCCCGTGTTTCTCATTCCTCTAAACGTACAGACGCTTGTGGAAATCCCACATCAATACCTTAAGAGAAAGCAATTGCAGCTATTTTGGATACAACACTTCTCAGACGGCAAGAGAACGTTCCAATGTCCTGCTGGGTTAGCTGTGTTTCTACTTAGCAAAAAACTTTGTCCATTTGTCGAAGGAGAGACAATGAGAATGTGAGTTCCCGTGGAAGTGATAAAAAAGGTAGCATATTTTTTTCCCTATTTCTGGGGTTACAGTTCGAAGAAACACTTAAAGCATTGATAACTAACTAATAAAATCCTGAGTAAATTCAATGAATAAAAAAAAAAAGCCTCAAAATATTTCGACTTTTCCAGCAAAATTCGGACAAAGCTGCCCAAACTCATGCATTTTAGGCCGCAATAATCACAGAAAAAAGGCTCCAAAATCCTGCAGGTAATTTGGATGACAGAATGATAGTCGAGATGGTATATGAAAACAGGAGCAAAATCTATGTTTTTTTAATTGAAAACCGAATCATACGAAAATTGGGGCGTACAAAACCTGAGATACCACTGTACATGACAAACCATTTAAGATGTTGCCCAGCCAACCAAACCTTTAGTGTGGTAATAATGCAATAAATAATATTTCGTACCACAGTAGGCAAACTTGAGCGAGAGGACACAGCTTTCGTGCAGATGTAACTGGTACTTGTCAGGCTTGGTGTGGTGCAACACTTCCACATTGCTGCTCTCCATGCCCACAGCCAGCCATTCTCCAGTGGGACAGTAGCCTAGAGAGAAGATCTGAACAAGAACAAACAAAATAGATTTGTTTTAAATCCGTGAAACCTCTTCATTTTTAAAGGATGATCAATTTGGAATTTGTTAAAAAAGCAAGACACAACTTTGAAGTTTGAACCGCAGCCATGCATGGGTGGGAGGTCAGGAAGTTGTCCTAGCATTACGTTCTGTTCCTTCGTTACTCATTCATTATTAAAATGAACAGGGGTTAAGTTAACACTCGCACGACATTAAGAATGTTAACATTCTACTTAAAATGTTCCCTGATAGTTACAGGTTTTATAATGACCACAGTTCATTAATATGCCCATTATACTTGTATATAACGGATTGTGTTCAACCTTGGAGGTTGAACACAATGAAAAGGAGAGATGAACATGTTTGATTAAGCTTGTCTGTACCTGTGAGGTAAAGTCGTGTTGCTGGAGCTGCCGTCCTTCTCTCAAATCCCAGGAGCGGACTGTGTTGTCCAAGCCTCCAGTCCAGAGCTTGGTCCCATCATGGGAAATGTCGATACAGCTGGCTCCATCTGTGTGGCCCTGGAACTGCCTGGAATAAGACAGGAGCAAATGGTAAATGGGTTGTACTTGTATAGCGCTTTACTACCTTTTTAAGGAACTCAAAGCGCTTTGACACTATTTCCACATTCACCCATTCACACACACATTCACACACTGAAGGCTGGAGCTGCCATGTAAGGCACTAACCAGGACCCATCAGGAGCAAGGGTGAAGTGTCTTGCTCAAGGACACAACGGATGTGACTAGGATGGTAGAAGGTGGGGATTGAACCAGTAACCCTCAGATTGCTGGCACGGCCACTCTCCCAACTTCGCCACGCCGTCCCCAGAGCAGAAGAGGAAGCCTCTCCGGTTTAATCACAATTCTTAAAATACTGTAAGTGGTGCGGTTTTAAGCGCCATAATATGCAAGGCATTTTATTGACATGTTGGGAGCACTGACCTAACAAGGGTCTGATTATGGAGGTCCCACACAGCTATGTTTCCATCGGAGCAGCAGGAGAAGCAGACCTTGGCATCGGGACTTATCGCCAGTGCGTAGCAGGCTGGGGCAGAGGAGGTAAGCTCCGCCTTAATGCGTGGCGTCTGTGATGCCAAGTCCCAGATGGTCAGCGTGCTGGCCTCGCCACCCACGATCAGGGTGCGGCCGTCAGGCAACAGCTTGCAAGAGCGGATGTAATTGTCCCGGTTCTGGAGCGGAAACAAGTAGTGAGCATCATCCAGATAAATTGAGAATATTTTCACAATCTAAAAAAATCTAACAGTTCAGAAAATCCATAGAGATAATATGGTGGTACCTTGGTTTTTGTACGTTCCACTCCTTGTCTTGATTTGGTTTTCAACAAACATTTTCGGCTACCTTTTTATCCGGTTTTTGTATAGAGTCTTGATTATTGGTTGACCAAACATTAGGCGTGACATACTACAGTAGCACCCCAACTTACGAACTGGGAGGCAGCTCTTAACACAAAACACTTGTATCTCAAATAAATGTCTCGTATTGAAATTAATTGAAATAAATACATTTAAACTGCTTCCACGTCAATCACACCATCAGCAGCTTTTCTCGATTATTTTCATTGATAAATGTCCGCCAATTAGATATTGACATTTTAGACAAAACAGACTTCTGTTTCAGTATGGTGCAGACTAGCAGTGATACGCTCGAATTGCTTCGCCAAGTTGGCGACATGCTCGGTCATTTTTTGATGATTTATTTCTTTATTTCAATGAATATCATCCACATTTTTCTTTTTAGTACAGTCTTTCACACTCACTCACTTCCATCCCATAGTTGGAAAACAAAGTTATGTCCATCTCTAGCTATAAGTTAATACTATCGAGTAAGACCAGATGTTCTGGGCGGATCTTACGGCATTCACTGTAGCATTTGCTATGCCAATTAATGGCAGGGATGTTTTTATAGTGAATTTTTTTCTAGCATCTTCAAGCGTAACAAATAGCAGAGAGACCGCTGTTATCTTAAAACACTTAAGTTGGGGCACTCTTAAGTTGAAGTACCACTGTAGCTCTCATTCTGTGGAATTAGGCGCCCAAACAAAAGAATCACGTGTTGGTGATCAGTATCTGTGCTTGATTTATTGAGTACAATAGTAAAATAAGGCAATGATGAGGCGAAGAAAGCTTTGATAAAGAATGTGAGAAACACTATTGAATACAAGAAAAAACTGCTGGTAGCATAGTATGAAGGTAGTGTGTATGGTTCTCCCCTTTTCCCTAGTCACTCATCGCTGTTCACAATAAAATGCTACAATTATCAATTTCATTGCCTGGACGGAAGAATTTTTTTAACACCATTTCTTATAGGAATAAGTCCTTTTGTTTTCATACGATTTGCTTTCCGCTGACATTTTATAATGGATTATTAACTAAATCCGAGGTACAATATCACTGTATTAAGAGTTCAGTACCTCTCTAGTAAACCTGAATTGTGCGGTTTTCTAAAAGGCCTCTGCGTGCCTATCATGTTAAAGTGATGTTAAACAGTATGAGCTTTAACAAGAAATACAGGCAGGAGACAGGGAAGGAGTCAATACTGTGAATATTTTTTTACGGATAAAACAGCACCCTGATGGCTTTATAAGACTGAATTGCACTCTTAATGCATCTGCGGGTGTTTTAGGCCATATGAACAGTATGAAGCCACAGTATCAAAATGAGAAATGGGAGGCAGTTGAGAGGACACAATGAGCTGGGTAACAGCAGACAAGGTCAGCCAATCAGAACATATTTACACAGCAGGACTTTTTTCCTCTGCAAAAGATTATTTCAGCACAGCACAGCCAGGCACTGCTGAATTACTCACAATTCGGTCCAACTAGAATTTGGAGTTAAGCTACAGTTGGATGGGGAAATCGGGCTGAAGCAATGAGCTGTCATACAGAGAGTATATAATGTATCACTGCTGCCTGGAACCCTGTGAAATAGGGCATTCTGCCATGACTTGCAAGAAACAAAGACAACTAATTACCAGACAGTCGAGTTGGGACACAGGGCTCTTGCTGCCCGGTTGGCTGATGTCCCAGATCTTCACACAGCCCTTGCCGCCCGTGTAGACGTGACGTGTGGGGTTGCTGATGGTGACAGCGCACACAACTTCCCCGTGACTCAGCGTGTTGATCTGACGAGCGTGGCGTGGGATGCCTGGGCCTATAAGTGCGTCTGGAGGGAAGGGCACAGGCTGCATCTGACCGTCTGCACTCACATGAAAAGAATAAGCCCTGCAAAGGAGTCAGGGGGGAGAGGAGAGAGATTAACTTTAGTCTCCTGTCATTTTGACACAGATTGTTGAAAAGATAAAATTGTTTTGTAATATAATGTCATAAGAGCTCAAATACTCACGGCTTTCCTCCTGAAATAGAAGTGAGGCTGGTTGGGAGGCCTGGAGCTCTCATGTGGGGATGAGGGTCAAACCCCGCCTGCATAAACAAGCAATGAGTGGCATTAAAAACAAATTATAACGTGCTGATATAAAATGGGATGGTACAATAGTCAAGTTAGAAATTATGTCACATTTCATCTGCTAGCACCCTGAGAAATAGTAATGTTTTCAGATAAATCCCTTGAAAGCCGTGGATTCTTCTCGATGGCAGACAAAGAAGCTTTCTACAAGATAATACAACTTGCTAATACTAATCAAAACCTGGGAGATTTTCAAACATGACATTCATTTTGGGAAAGAGCCTTTTTAAGCCTTTAGAATGCTAACTAGGGAACATCAAAGCCATGGGAGCACAGCGGTTTTTGCACTTTTTCATTAAGTACACAATGAAGAGGAGCAGACATATTCACAACGAGTTATGGAAATACAGACTGAACATTTAAATGCCTCAAAGTCATTTGGTAAATACATTGTACAATAATGAGCCAAGATGGATCATTTACTTGCATAAAAGGGTTTTGCTACAAGTATATCATGTGTGAAATGGACATTTAGAACCATGAAGATAACATATTTACAATTGGTGAGCGTCCATAAGCAGCAGCCGCAGCAGCCACGCTCATCTGAGGTGAAATAAGGCCAGGGTAGACACCCGCATTGGTCAGGGATCCATTCATTTCATGATGACCCATCATCGCAAATGGGGTGGCGTAGGAACCTGCAATAGACAGCGGTGTGCGAAGGGCAGGGGCAGCTTCAGAGGTGAAAAGATCATTTCAGTTAGTTACATACAAACCTTGTAGACAATTTAACACTTTAAATATTACATTATTTGATTTATTTACGTGAGTGCATCATTTAATGACAGTTGTGTTGTCTTTAGCTGGACTTTGTAATAAAGTCATGTAGTAAACAGCCAATAATGTGAGTTTCCCATATAGCGGAACCATTTGCAAACTTTTAGATCGAGCCAAATGTGCCTTCATGTGCGAACCATGTCTCTTTGTACGAATTCTTCATTAATTCATTTTGTGTTCCGCTTGCAAGCAAAAAGCTGGGCACAGTATTTAAGTGAGGAGGCGGAGCCCTTCACATTTCTTGCTGCACATTGCATGACATTACCAATCACTCACTACTGTGTGCCGTTTTTTGACAGGTTTTGTCCATTTTGAGTCGCAAAAACTCAACAGACCAGCGTTGAAAGAAAGAGAAAATTGCTGTGAAGTTAAAAAAAAAACCTATTTGCGAGGAGTACATTAATGGTGGTCACAAGTATGGAATAATTGACGAGGCAGGCGTTGTACTACAGTAAGTTTTAATTGTGATGAGACCGGACTTTTCTCAAAAATTATGCCAGAGCGGACTTATTTCACAGTGGAGAAAAAGACACTACACTACACGTGGCACAAGAGCCCACACATGCACACCCCCTCTCCCGCACACAACCTAGATCCCGGCCCCAGATCCCACAGACGTCCTTCTCTGTCCCTTTTTACTGCTTTCTCCTCAGCTGATTGTCAATGTTAATGTTGGTGGCCTTTCCTTTTTTAAATGATTATTGTAGAAATATTGTTGTTAAAAGTTAAGGATTTTGTCATTTCTGATTGATTGTGAAACCACCATAGTGACTTTTGTGTGTGAGCGTGTGTTGCTAGAGCAGTGCATACAGCACAGTTCAGCTTGTTAATAAATATTAAAGTTGATCCATCACCCCCTTATGTGTGTTTGATATACAGTACTGTATAGCACGTTATATTCTGTTCAAAGTGTACAAACCTTCACTAAAATATGGACTTTTGTCAAGGCTGCAACCCATTATTCATAATTACATTGTTTCTTATGGAGAAAATTGCTTCACTGTACACACTTTTTGATTTATGAAGCCCTTTTAAAAACCAAATAAGTTAAGTTAAAGTACCAATGATTGTCACACACACACTAGGTGTGGTGAAATTTGTCCTCTGCATTTGACCCATCCCCTTGTTCACCCCCTGAGAGGTGAGGGGAGCAGTGGGCAGCAGCGGTGCCGCGCCCGGGAATCATTTTTGGTGATTTAACCCCCAATTCCAACCCTTGATGCTGAGTGCCAAGCAGGGAGGTAATGGGTCCCATTTTATAGTCTTTGGTATGACTCGGCCGGGGTTTGAACTCACAACCTACCGATCTCAGGGCGGACACTCTAACCACCAGGCCACAGTTTGTAAATTGAGGTTTCACTGTACATTAGTTTGTTGCAGCCCAAATTGGATAAACTTACACCACTACTACGGATGTAATGATATAAAAAATTCATATCACAGTTATTATGACCAAAACTATCATTATTATCGCAGTATTGTTGAATGGGCTCAAAAAGTACTTATGCACGCACTGGTATATTTACATTTTTTAGAAAGCCCACTATTTTGCTTGTTTTGTGTTTCTTTTGCTTCACTGATAAGAGTGTTTTGGCAGGTGTTGTGGTGTCTGTTCAGCGGTCCTTGAATGGGCTGTAAAAACACCCCCTTGTCCAATATATATCTATATATATATATATCGATCACTGTGCACAATTGAATAACTTAGTTGCTTAGACAGCAATGTGTTCATAAAAGTTTAGATTGGAGTATGTCGTTTCTTCAAGAGAAACACATTTTTGTATCTTGTATTTATGTTAGCACTTAAGCTAGAACGCTAGCGCCAGCCCGTCTGTGAGTTTATAAAAGTGTGGCTATCAATCACGTTTTTTTGATCATTTTAATATTTTAATTAAAATTGTTTTTATCGCAGTCATAACTAATATAATTTATTGTGACATCCCTAATTGCTACAAATAGATTTGGTACTTCCTGTTAAGAATTCTCCATGTTAATGCATAGTTGTGCAGACTTTGTCTTTGTTTCCCCAACAGCCACAACCAACCACCACAGATAGCTCAAATTCCAGTTGTAAACATTGAACACTCCCAAATACGATGGTAAACATGAAAGGTTCAATAATCAGCCCTTTGAGACACTTGTGATTTAGGGCTATATAAATAAACATTGATTGATTGATTGAATAATCTGACATTGGTTTATTTAAAACTTAGTCAACTAGCTACACCACAGACTTTTTTGTCGTTATGCAAAATATGTTTACAGTTCAGGGGTATGAGAGTGTCTACTACCTAATGCTTCCATTCCAGGAGGTTTGCCCATTGTCAGAGGCCTCAGTCCAGGAGTGGTGCTCGTTCCTGGTGTGGGCGCCTCATTCCTGGGCGTAGGTGTGTTGGATTTCAGGCTCGGTGTTGATGACTTGTCATTCTAAAACAACAAACACCTTTTAGTGGTTTTGCACATTTGTATTGTAAGGACAGTCAATAGTTCTCAGCGACATGGAAAAGAAGTGTGGAAAATATCAAATGTCCTAAAGGAACACACCTGCCTGTTGAAAAAAAGTGTAAATAACAAAAACCTAGGCAGTTGCGAAAACTCCCTCTGGCAAGAAAATCCAGAGTGACAATCCAAACAGACAGCTCAGGGTAATCCAATCTAACACTGACAATTCATTACAGCCATGGTTAGAGTGGTTGGCGTAGGTCAAAGCATAAACCGTTGCTAAGAAGTCGAGCTCGTTAAACATAGCTGGACAAGCTAGATGATGGCCCAAACACATAATTAAGCTCTGTCTTCTTTTCCAAATCAAGGGAAGAAAAGTCAGGGTTTCAACTTGGGGACACACATTAAATAGGGCTGTAGAGAAGCTGGCTGGGTGGTGAAGTGGAGTGATGTGGTTTACAAACCTTGAATGGTATAGTTTAGTGCTGTGCAATATCACAATATATATCATAGTAAGTGCGACATAAAAATGTCTATTGTATGATGTAGCTTTCGCTGCCGCTGTTTCACCGCTCAGTAAGTGCTATCTTTCTATCTGTGTGCTTCTAATTGTTTTACAGCTTTTGTTATTCCTTCTCAAACATATTTTGCAGTCTTATCAAACTTACAAAGCACCCACTTTCTGTTTCATCACCTCACTTTCAGCTAGCTAGCTGCTGAGCTGGAGAATCTAAACTCGTCCCGGTCCGAAGCTACTGTGCTCCAAAAACAAGACAAACTTGACTCGGTGAAAGAAAGAAGGTGAGTATGGCTTTCTTTTCTCCGTGCACCTTACTCATGGACAGGTTGGCTCTTCAAGAGGGCCGTGTCCCCCAGTTAAAGCAAAGTCGTAACTTTAGCAAGCTGACTAGCCCAGTTTGTAGCAGCCCTAAGCGGCCTAAAAGCCACTGTGAACCAGTTGAAACGCACAACAGAATTAGCCTTTCAGCTAGTCCTACACCCCAGTTTACCGGACACCACACCTTAATCATAAGGGACTCCATTACCCGTAACATACAACTTAGTAAACCAGTTATAATTAAGTGTATTTCCGGGGCCCGAGCACCCGACATTGAATCTAATCTTAGGGAGCTGACTCGGAACAGGCTTAGCAAACACAAACAACAGGCTAATCCCACCACTAGCTACGCAAACATAGTTGTACTTGTTGGCTCCAATGACACTAGAATGAGACAATCAGATATTACAAAGAGGAACATAGCTAGGCCTTGTAATCTCGCTAGAAAGATGTCTCAGCCTTGAGTAGTTGTCTCGGGCACCCTGCCTGCGAGAGGCAATGATGAGAGGTATAGTAATTTAGTCTTGCTTAACAATGGCTGGCTAGTTTTTGTTAAGAACAGGGACTAATGTTCATTGATAATTGGCCCTCTTTCTGGGGCAAACCGAGCTTGCTGAGGGACGGACTTCACTCTAACCTGGAAGGCGCCATTACTCTATGTAGAAACATAGATTACTCGTTGAGTCACACTTGACTAACTATACTAGGGAACGCTTGGACACAGGCAATTACAGTGTCTGTCAGCCCGGGTGAGGAGTCAGTTAAGCTAGAACTAACCAGTGCCAGGCTGAAAAATTCCTGAACACACAGCATTTCTCGTAGAATAATATATGACTCACATGTTTTTTCTGTAGCGACTGTGCCAGAGGTATACATGCATTCTACTGAGGAGGCAATATGTAAAGCGCTAAATCTATCGCAGCACCAAGCAAATAATCTCAAGATCCCCACCATATCAATGTGATCAAAATTATTTAAGGCGCACCACGCAAAATAGACTAACATTATTAATATTAGTATTACAGATACCATTGACAAAAATGCCTCAAAACAACCAATATAATGGGCTTTTAAACATCAGATCATTGCCTGTCAAAAGCACTAGTAGTTAATGAGGTCATTAAATAATAACGTTAACAATCTTAACGCCATTGGTCTCAGTGAGACTTGGCTAAAAACAGATTAGTTTTTTCCACTTAACGAGGCATTTCCTAACTATACGAGTACACATATTACCCATCCCCTTAAAAGGGGTGGAGGGGTCGCACTGATATCCAATGAAAACCTTAACCTAAGTTCTAAATATAAATCATTTGAGGTGCTTACTATGAGATCTGTCACACCACTACATCTTCATCTAGCTGTTATCGATCACCCGCCCTGGGCCCTATTTGGGTATCAGCAAATATCTTTAAAGCTTGTTGCTGATCTAATGATGCACAAAGATCATATAATTATAATGGGGAATTTTAATATCCATATGAATACCCTATCAGACCCTCCGTGCGTGGCGCTCCAGACTATAATTGATAGCTGTGGTACAAATAATAAATTAACCCACGCATCGCAACGGTAATACAATAGATCTATTCCTTTTCCGGGGTATCACCACCTCTAAAGTTATGGTACTGCGGTACACTATAGGAATGTCCGATCACTACCTTATAAAATTCGAAGTTCTGACTCCTTGTCAACAAGCTACTAATAACCACTGCTTTATCAGCCGCAAAACTAATGCTGCCACAATCATAAGTCTTGCTGGACTGCTGCCTTCGGTGATGGCACCATTCCCAAATTGTGCGGGCTCTATCGATAACCTCACTAACAACTTTAACGATGCCCTGCGCAACGTCATTGATAGTATAGCACCGCTAAAGCTAAAAAAGCCCCCGAAAAGGAGTACCCCCTGGTTCACAGAAGAAACCAGAGCTCTTAAACTATCATGTAGAAAGGTGAAACGCAAATAGCGTGCGACTAAACTTGAGGTTTTGCATCAAGTATGGAGTGATAGTTTAATAACTTATAAATACGCTCTTACCACAGCTAAAACTAGTTAATACTCAAATCTAATCCACCTCAATAAAAGTGATCCTAAATATTTGTTTATTACATTAGCGTCACTAACCCAACACAGGACTTCTACAACGGTAGCTCCAACCACTCGGCTGATGACTTTACGCACTTCATTACTAAGAAAATTGAACTCATTAGAAAAGGAGATGAAAGACAACGCGTCCCACATCCATTTGGGTTCTATTAACGCAGATACGAATGTATGTACGACAGATATTGAGCTCCAAAATAATCTCTCTCTTTTTGAAGAAATAACAGAGAAACTACTTCAACTCGTAAATGGGACAAAACAACATGTTTACTTGACCCACTTCCTGGGAAACTTATGAAGGAGCGATTTGTAATATTAGAACCATTAGTGCAGAATATTATTAACTTATCACTTTCCTCTGGTACTGCTCCCATAGATTTCAAAACAGCGGTTATTCACCCTCCAAAGACCTAACCTCGAGTCTAACCACATGGTAAACTACCGGCCGGTGTCTCATCATCCCTTAATCTCGAAAATCCTCCAAAAAAATGGATGGACCACTGTTCTATGCATCAGTTAGTGACATCTCTGTGCTGCTGACTTGTCTACATACAAGAGGATCCACTGCTGGCCTCACTATGGACTCGACTCTCATGTTATTTACTCTATTCACTCGTCATCCATTGCACAGGTCACCCAAGAGGGGTCCCAACATCTGCGGTCCCTTCCAAGGTTTCCCGTTGTTCCCAGTGGGTTGAGTTTTTTCTTGCCCTGGTGTGGTATCTGAGTTGAGGATGTTATTGTGGCTTGTGCAGCCCTTTGAGACAAGGGCTATATAAGTGAACTTTGATTGATTGATTTGTCATAATTTGTACGTCTGGGCTGAAACTGTAACTGCAGCAAAACTGCTATTTTGCGGGAACATGGATGTCAACATTGCACAGAGGGAAAGTACAACAGAAGCTAGACTAACAAACCCAAACAGGAACTGATACCAAAAAGAGGAAAAAGGAACTGCTTTGTTTGGATTAAAAAACTCAGACACCAACCAAATAATGGTAAGCTAATTTGCGAAACATGCCTACAATGAGTCGTTGCTAGTGACTTGAACACATCTATTATTTTCTATCATTTGAAGACACGTCATGAACAGTACAGAGTCCGTGTTAAAATGTTACCTCAAAACCACAATGGGATGAAAACACCATAAAAGCAAAACAGAGTCTTTGTCCAAAGGCACAGTTTATGACAAGAAGTCCCGAAGACACTGAGAAATTACAGATGTCATCTCTAAATTTATGTTGGTCTAGTATACACCATCGATAAGAAGGGCTGGTATTAGCAATACTTTTTTATTCTTTTTTAATTTGGCATATCATTTTAATACATCATGTGTTTTATAAATAAAAGGAGAACAGATAAATGAAATTAGCATTCATTGCATGTGTATGACGCTGTATCGATCCGTTGTGGAGAAGAAGGAGCTGAGCCGGAAGGCAAAGCTCTCGATTTACCGGTCGATCTACGTTCCCATCCTCACCTATGGTCATGAGCTTTGGGTCATGACCGAAAGGACAAGATCACGGGTACAAGCGGCCGAAATGAGTTTCCTCCGCCGAGTTGCGGGGCTCTCCCTTAGAGATAGGGTGAGAAGCTCTGTCATTCGGGGGGAGCTCAAAGTAAAGCCGCTGCTCCTCCACATCGAGAGGAGCCAGATGAGGTGGTTCGGGCATCTGGTCAGGATGCCACCCGAACGCCTCCCTAGGAAGGTGTTTCAAGCACGTCCGAACGGTAGGAGGCCACGGGGAAGACCCAGGACACGCTGGGAAGACTATCTCTCCCGGCTGGCCTGGGAACGCCTCGGGATCCCCCGGGAGGAGCTGGACGAAGTGGCTGGGGAGAGGGAAGTCTGGGCTTCCCTGCTTAAGCTGCTGCCCCTGCGACCCGACCTCGGATAAGCGGAAGAAGATGGATGGATGGATGGATGCATGTGTATATATGTATACTTATAAGAAAAAATTACTATATCGTGATGTATATCGTCATCAGGATATATGTTTATGTCCATATCATAGAACACAAGTATAGTTCATGTCAAACCAGTGGATCAGGACAATGTTGGGTAGTAGCATTTTAAGAAAGGAGGAAGAGATGACAGAAAACAAGGAAGGAAAAAGCAGCACGTCTCGAGCTATTTATAGCCTCAGTGAGGAAGAAACAACCATTTATTGGCTAAGCCATAAAGGCGATTGAGAAGAGTAAGCCACAGGGTTTGATTTCCACAGAGTGCATCGACCCACTGCCCCTTCAAGCCCCGCATAGTAGCTAACTGCTAAGCCTCCTGGATACTAGGCCTGCACACAAACACCCACTTCACTTGACAAATACCCTTTAGTCTGTCAGTTAAAACCTCTTACCCCCCTCTAGAGCACCATCATTTCACCAAGTCGATTTTTTTTTTTTTTAGAGTGTCACTCACAGTCATATGGGTGTGGTCCTTTGCTTTGGAGGATGGTGTGCTGCCCGATGATGCGACAGACGCAGGGCTGTTGGGTGCTGCGTCCTTTTTGAGGAGCCGTGATTTGTCCAGTCCGTTTTCTGGGGGAGAGTGAGCGGGGCTCGCCCGAGGGGTGGCTGGATCCTACAGAGATAAACGAGACAGACGAGGAGAGCGATTGAGCAAACAGACCAGAGGAAAGCGACTGGCATGTAGGTCAAACAAACTGGGGCCTCATGTGCAAACACAGATAATATATAGACTTGTGTGTGCTCAAACGTTCACATACACAAACACTCCTTATTCACCTGCTCCTTGTTATCATTGTCTTATTTTATGCATGAATGCCAAAAGAATTACAACAAAGAATACTCACACCCTTGCACACACAGCCAACATTAGGACAGACTTATTGGCAACAATGTGGATGGTGTTGATTTCCCCCCCAGACAGCTGTGTTTAGTCTCCATGCACCATTCACACTGTGGAATGCGGCTGAGCAGCTTTGTCCTAACGCAGTCTCACCTCATTGGAAACATCCACCACTAAGTCATCGCTTTTGTCACCGTCACTGTCCTGAAATGAAGACAAGCCAAACACAGGACAAGGTAAACACTAATATTGTAAAAAAAAAAAAAAAATCACTAACAACTTGTATGAAGGGAATAATTAAGTAAATAAAGTTTCAGGAATGTGAGCACCCCTTGAGGAAAAAAAGAGGAACATTTCAATCAGCACGAAGTGCTGCCACGCAAACCCCTAAAGAAAATGTTAAAAATCAAGACTACAATGTCTGCAATTGGGTGCATTTCTACACTACCTTTTACCTTTACAATTATTCTCATCTACCAACCTTATTTGGCTGTCTTTTTGAAACTTACACGTCCCATGTAATGTACCACTTATTTTCTTGTTTTTTCAGTAGGTATTTTACTAACATTATTAACACTGAAAACGTAATGTTCGAGAAAAACTTAACTTAAAACACTTGTATGCACTTACAACACTTAAGACCTTTATTATGTAGAATTAAATTATGGAGTGGAGTAAGCAAATAAGTCAAACAATTTAATAATATGATCCACTTTAAGAGGCTGTTCAAACTGGAAGTATTTATCAAAATAACTCTTCCTTGTAATTTGTAAACGTCTTGAACCTTATTGAAAATGAGATATAACCCATCTCATTATGGGAATTATAACTGACTTAACTGCTTATCAAGAGAACTGTTGTATTTCATTGATGTAAATTGTGTTACAATATAAAAATAGGAAGTGATCATATATGGCAGTAATAGCAATAAATTGGAAAAAGGGTAAGACTAAACACAATTTGCTTCTACCTACTCCTTTTCAGACATGTTAGGAGAAATGAGAAAATGTAAATTGTATGATCTAACATATTGTGACTGCGTACATGTTCGAAATACACTAAAACCAAACCAATGTAAAATTATATAACATTCATGCAAAGAACTCAGAAAAGTAACTCAACTCAACCCTGAAGCCACGCCCCCTCAGGTAATATACTTCCGGAGTTGTGACCTGTGTTTACAATCAGTCACATTAAAAATATACCTTCTTACTAGCTAATAAAAATACTCTAGTACTACAACTGATTCGGAACAGATAAGCTAGCTCGATGGTTAAACTAACTAGCGACCTTGTTTTGGTCTGCCCGTCCTGCAACTTAATGTAGCTTTTAGGCTAGAGGAACAGCGAGTACCTGCGGCTGAAGCAAGCATTGAACAAATTTTTATTTTAGATCGTATTTTAGCGATATTTCATAAAAAAACGCAGAAGTGATACTTGGACGCGAAAACGAATGTTTAAAAATGCGTTTTTGCAGAACAATTCTAATATAAGTGAAAATTGTGTTGACGTGATTTATACAGTAGACGCCACAATTATATGGACAAAAGTATGCTTTTGAATTTTCTTAATAGAAAACTGAGAGGGACACGCAGTAGAAAATGGATGGATGGATGGAAAACTTTTATCATTTAGGAGTTGGGTTAGTTTTCCTGAAACTTTCCTTAATCTTTGTTTGGAATTTCAAAATGGCGTACAAAGTGCACAAATCAAGGTCCATAAAGACATGCTTGAATGAGTGTTGGGAACTAAATCCATCCAATGTCTTGTCTTTTGTCCACATAGTATAGTAGTGGGTAAACGTTACATCCAGGATTTAGCTATTGTCAGTATGTTTAGGTTTTGTTAGGTTTGCGTGCGTTGAGCAAATAATTGCGCTTGCTGATGTTTTGACAGAAGCAAGTACACTCACATATCTGCTCATGCTGTCCTTGTCATCCACTTTGCGTTTCTTGGGATCAAGTCCATAATCTGACGAGCCACGGTGCTTCTCACTTGCTGCCCGCAAGCTGTCCGACGGTGACACAGAATTATTCTGCAAACAAACAAAACACAGCTTTATCAGTGTACACCAAACGATGATGACTCTTTAATTAATTACATGGAAAGAAGGAATAATGGTAAAAATGTAAAGGTACTAACTGAGCCTCTAGTCTGTCATTTTCCTCCACCTTGGCATGAGTGACAAGTACACACATTAATTATATTTTGTAAAGGATAGTGCCAGATGTATGGGATGAAGAAAGCAATGCTCTGCCAACTTCTAGCTAACACTTTACTTAAGTCTAGACATGACTCTGGGATGTATTCTTCAGTCAAAGCTGTGGCAATATTGACTAAAGCCAAGTGCACAGTGGCGCTGGAATGATTTGTGGTAGAAGGGGAAGGAGAGGACAGAGGGGTGGCAGCTGAGAAAACCCATCATTTGTGAAAGACGAAAACAGTAGCGCCTAAAGCAAAGCTATGTACAGGACAGATCAAGGTGGTGAGAGCACAGGAAAACCGAGGACATGTTTGTGTTCAAACATCCTGACTAATCCACAAAGTAAAATATTCGGAGACACGCTTGGAGCAACTTTGGCAAGTTTCAACCAAACAAGGATATGAGCGAATATAGTGGACATTATAAACTTGAGATTTGTAAAACAGTAATATGGAAGTGGCCAGAGTCTCTTAGTTTGAATCCAATAAGTTAATAACTGTGTGCATGCGTGCCAGGTCAGAGACAACAGATTGTTAATGGACTGACAGCAAGTTTAAAAAAAACAAAAAAACATCTCCAGTGGAAATTAGCGCAGATAAAAAGAGGCCATTGAAAAACTACAGAAATGAGTGCATTGTGAGGATACAATGAAGAGGGTGTCACCAACAGGGAAAAACAGAATATAAATAGGCAACAAAAGGATGTGAAAAAAAGAGGGAGAAAGGCGAAAGTAAAATGAAAAGGAACTTGGCAAGTAATGAGAGCATAGCAGTGTGGCAATGGGCTTCTCCCCACTAGTGGGAATGCCCTCATGCACTGGCACTCTTTTAGGAGCTGAAAGCATGGTTTTTGTAGTCTGGGCATCGTCGGGGAGGCGCAGCCAAACAGGCTGACAGGCATTGATGTAGAATGAGGAGAGAACTCTACAGCAACACACCCTTGTCTTCATTGCAAAAGAGAGACACACATTAAGTTGTCGAGGGAAAAGTCTGACATAGGCAAAGAATGTCAAAAAGAATACGGTGGTACCTCAACTTACGAGTACATAAATTTAAGATTAATTTGAAATACGAGCCGTCTCTCGGCTATTTGTTATGCTTTAAAAGTTGCTAACATAATTTGAGTTACGAACCCATTCCACTGCCGGTTACAGTAGTATTTGTCGCAGGGTCGAGCCGTTTGAGCAATCAAGAGTTGATACATTAGTACACGTCACTGTACCTGCTTTGTTTGTTTACACAAGAAACATTTGTTTTGATTATACAGTACAGTTGACGTGCACATTTGAGCGCCGCTCAGAGATCGACACAAACCTGCCCTCCAACTATCAGAATTGAGAAAGTTAGTGCACAGAAGAAGAGAAGCGCGACCGAATAAAAGAAACAAGCCATTATATCTCAACGAATCAGGCCTGCTGCCATGTTTGCCGTGCTTCAGCTTGTTCTGTTTAGTCCTAATTTAACAAACAGTACGCCGAGCACTACCTTGGTATACAGACATACATACATACTCTTGTAGTCAACACTTATTTGTCTGGTTCGTCACTCAAATACGTTCGTATACTACACAAATGATTATCGAGTTCGTATTGTTACTTAGAAAGAGACACTAACCATATTTTTCGGACTATAAGCAGTTACTTTTTTCCTCTGCTTTGAACCCCGCAGCTCTTGATATGGTGCAGCTTATGGCCATAATGTTTTGTATTCAACAAATAGTTTTCATAAAACACAAGCAGAGATATTGGAAAGGTGTGTTATTGTTGGTTCTATGCCGCCATCTTTTAGGTGAGGTCGCGCTCTGCAGATGCTGCAGATTTAAAATATACTTCCGATTTTGTGCCTTGAATTGGAAGTATATCGCGTTTCATTTACTATTCGTCTATAGCGTTTCTGCTCAAAAAGGATTCTTCATACATCACTCCATCACTCACTTTGTACATTTTTCAATATGACAAACAATTTATACTTCCTAAAACGTCCCATGTGTGAAGTCTGTGTTTTCCCGCATATTTGTATGTGCCATTGTAATGTAATCAAGCTAAGGTCGTTAGCATAAGCGAATATGCTGACACTTTTACAATTTTTGTTAGTATTATTAACTTACAGGGGCACTCTTTTTGTAACGTTTCAATTTTGTAAATTCACCAAAACGTCACCCTGGAAATATTGAATCTGTTTAGCGGATTGGAGAGCTAGCTTCCGCAGCATATGGGTCCATGACAATGACACTGTTAGTTTTTTTATCATCAGTTTTACTGCCGTGTAACAGGCAGTGTTTGTAAACAATTAAGGTATGTACTTTAAATAAACATTTACAAAATATTTCGAATCGGTATATACCAGTGACTTATGGTCCGATGCGGCTAATATATGTAAAAATATTGATTTATTCTAAAATTTGATGGGTGCAGCTTAAATGCCTGGATAATACGTTAATGCTGAACAATATTATTATATTATTTCATTAAATATTGCAGCTGTTTTTACCACTATTGTAATCCATCCATTTTCTACCGCTTGTCCCTTTTGGGGTCGCGGGGGGTGCTGGAGCCTATCTCAGCTGCATTCTAATGTTTTTAAAAGAATATTTATTATCTAAAAGATTGTTTTTCTTCTTAAAAAGCATGTTACATGTTAAAATTGTGTTTTTTTTGGGAGAGCCAAGCACGGATTAATAAATTGATTTCAATTAATTTTAATGAGCGGGGCTGATTTAGGATATGAGTGTTCTGAGTTACAGTATGAGCTCGGTCGTGGGACAAAATGTGTTCGTTAGTTGAGGTACCACTGTAATGCCGAAAGACTGCTGCTCCATGTCAAAAATGGCACTTGCTTTCATTAACACAAGCACCCCTCTCCACTTTGCCAGCACACTTCTCCGTCTTCTTTCACAACTAGCCAGGTCTTCATTGGAAATTTCTGCAGCAACTTCTGAAACGAACTTGATTGACAGAATACAGCCTCTCTTTGTTTGCACGTCTGTGACCTTTAAAGGGGCTGCTTAGACTCAATCACCCTTTACTTTCCACAGAGTCTGGTGTTGGATTACAACACACAAGAGAATAAGAAGCCCTGAAGCCTGAGTGGGTGCACACTGGGAAAAAGGTGCGGCAGGATCAGGTAAACCCGCACTGGCGGGTGCTTGTCACGACACAAGATGGAGGCGGTTTGGGATCCCTTCACAAAGGCCAGTCAGTTGGGAACCTAATCTGGCCCCTCCAACAGAGCATTACGCTCCAGTTATCTGAGCGCTATAATCCAGTCCAATAAACAGGGACTTTAACATGAGAGCTAGGAAGAGAAAACAGCAAGCGATAGGGATGGTAAATTGACTGACTGGTGTATGGAGTTAACGAGACGTGGACTAAAAAAAATGTTTACAAAGAAAAATGTCAGGATAAAAGTAGCTGAAAGGGATTTGTATAAATACTGGAGTAAATTCACTAGTGGTAGAGGAAAGAATAGAAGAAAAGTCAAAGTCATTTTTAATTGTAATGAAATTAAAGCCTACTAATCCGCTCCCTGTGATTGGAGTCATTTTCCTTCTGGAATAGATGGTGCTTTCATATTTGGCAGACTTCACCATTTGCTTTCAGTCAGCCAATACCCTTGTGCAAGAGCACTGTTATACACAAAATGTACATCGGGTGGCAATGGTTTCGATGGAGCCCTTTCGGATAGACATATTCACCAACAAAGTAAGGACACACATGGGACACAGAAAAATATGGAGAGTAAAAACGTACCGTGCTGGACTCCCGTTCTTTCAGAGCAATAGCCAAAGGTGAGTGAAAAGATGAGGGGCCAAGAGAGGAAAAAAGCAAAACACAAATTAGTATGGGTGAAACAACATCTCACTGCTTTCATCAGATACATGTAATATAGTATTCAGGTCAAAGATTAAAGTAATGTGCAATGTGACCAACTATGCAAAATTAATTTCAGGACTACAGTCTAGTGAGGCATCATTTATAATACATGCAGGTGGTAAAAATCGTCATTATTAGTGATTAGTTTGTTGTTGCTGAATGGACCAGCACCAATGGTCTTTACATTTCTAATTATAGATCATGGACAATCTGTAACCATACCTACAGCCCATTAAATCTAGTCAACACATTTTCACATGTTAATTTTGAAATCTATTCAATCAGTGCGTGCGTCATGCTGTGCTCCTCACCTCTGTGCTCCAGGTCGTGATGGTTCTTCTCATCCTTTACAGGCAGGTGAGCCTGGCTGCCGAGAGCACCAAGCGCCAGCAGGCCAGAGCCAGCACCAGTCACAGGAGGCAGGCCAGGTGGCTGCAAACCCGAGGGGTGCGGGGGTAGCTGCACAGGGGGTCCATGGGCTGCGTGGGAGAGGTGCTGCGCCTGCAATTGCTGCTGCTACAAACAAGTACAGGGAGACAAGAACGAAGAGGAGACAAGTGGGTCGGCTGGGAAGTGAATCCATGAATGACTGCACTCTATGCATGCATTAGAGCTGGCTTACACCAACATTACAGTATTTCTAGGCCAATCCATTTATTCATAATATCAGGCTGACAGTGACTACCAGCCAGCTGACACACCACATTCACTAGCCTCTTTTACACGGAGATTCTGCTAAATAAGAGCATCAAGGCTGTTACAGTCGATACGGTGTTTATCGTCCGTTGCTTATTTTACGGAACCATGCAAAATGTGATAATGTAATTGTGTGCACTTTTACACAAGGACACTGAATCCTGCTATCCATGGGCATTAGCATGTGTTTCAGAATGGAGAGGGACAGATTGATAATAAGCAATATTATTTTCATCATGCATTTACAAGCATTTTGGGTAGTAGTAGGGATGAGTATCATTAACATTTTAACCGATAATCGCATCAAATCCGTATTTGAAAAATGGTGCCAGTGCTTAAATGGTGCCTGAACCGGTACTTAAAAAATAAAAAAAACACAAAACCCTTTTTATTTTCATGAAATTTTGTGACATTCGAGTTGAACAGTCTAGTTATTGAAACACTTCAATTATATACATTAAATGACAACTAAGTAATATAATCAAAAGTAAGTAAAACAAATACAATCCACAACAATTTTTAATTTTTATTGCAGCAATACAGAACATATAGAAAAGCAAAACACAACTTTCGTAATATGTATGCTGCTCTTCATTCCAGGGGTTTGTCGATGCAACCTTGTTTGCCATAACAGTCATTGGTGCAGAATGAGGAAAAAGCTTTGTTGTCATTGTGGCTACTGGCTAGCCTAACACGCTAACCGTGTTATACTGTTGGCGTGTTAAGGACAGTAATAAGTTTAAAAAGAACAGTGGACTCTGTGTGCTTCTGTTGGAACTCTACATTACTTACAAGGCGTTACTTTCACAATATCAATTCTAAGCACGTGTTGCAAATGACTGACATCACATTCATTTCGCACCAAAATGAAGCATTGATAGCTATTTTTGGTCAGGGTACTACCGCATACGCGGGCAGTGGTGCCATTATGGAACTGGGTATCGGTGCCCATCCATAGGTAGTACAATTTATTTTTGTGCTGACAAAATTAACAATACAGTGAACTACAGAATTGTAGGTTTTTTTCCCCAAATCTGCCACAAACCAAGCTGGGGGATCGAACCCACGCAGTTTGCTCTCCAAATTACAAAACACTATGACATACTTTTGCGGTATAAAAGGAGGTAGTAAGTTTATTTGATGACATTTTATAAAAATGTTTTGTCTTGTCTGCAGCAGTATGTCCCCGGGATAGCCTGGGAGAGTTAAAAAAAATTAAACAAAAAAAAAATACACAAAAAAACCTCCATCCATCCATCAATCAATGGCCAGTCCAGTCTTGCACACAGCAACACCGTTAAGTCAAGACTATGGCATTGCCTTGGTTTCCAGAGTCAGAGCAACTGTCTCACTCAGTACATATCCATTCGCTAAATTAGGTCGATTTCTCAAATAGTTCGGCTCTAAATGAGCATTCTGCAACCCATGGAAACACCTTAAGCCGATCGTGTTTGGTTTCTGAAAAGTTGGACTAACACAGCTGGATTATGCGATTGAAAACCAGATCTCTCCAGTGGGTGTGGGCTACCGAGGGGACCCTTCGTATTGCGAATGCGCCAGTCTCAACGCGCGGGATATAACCCGGAAGCAGATACCATTAATAAAGACATTAACAACAATTGTAATGAAGAGGAGACTGTTAATTTGCTTCACAAAATAAAAGAACAAAACATTTTGAAGTACATCAATGGGAGAAATAAAAGAAACGGAGACTTATCTAAGAAGGTAGCTAAGGAAATGCAGAATGCCAGCTTCATTCGGACTCTCCAATAAAATACGAATGAAATGAAGAGAATGAAGCAGGTTTATTAAACGCAAATAATAAAGCGTGCACAAACCTTTTCACGCTGTATTTATGCAAGCCAACTGAGTAGCAATAACTCTGTATTCCACACAACTGGCAAGATAGTCCAGAACAACAGCAACCTTCATCTGGAACAGTATCAGCCAGGGCACGAACAGTCTTTTCCTTTGGATTTAAAACTCCTTCCATTAATCCAGAGAGCCTTATGAATGAACTCTGACACTTTCGAAAGTTTTGTTTCCATGATTCTTCTTCCAAAAATTCCTTTATAAAAATGTTCTCCCTCCCGTCTTTCTTTGCTTTGGACCTGCATCCGCTCCGATTAATTCTTGGTAGTAGCGTCATGTTCGTAGCACAATCCAAGATCATTTATTAATGCTGTCTGTTATTTAACATCAGCATAGCCATTAGAGACATATTTCTAATCTGTGCCAATATTACGACAGACGTCAGGTACTACAGAGCTAGGCTGTTTACTTGCAAGGAGCCGCAGATGCCTAGTATGACGTCATAGGTCAACCGGAAAAACAATACATTAACCCGCGCTAAAAGGAAATAAGTGCTCCCCAGTGTACGGTAGGCACATGACATATGACCAATAGTCGCATTTGAAAGTGTGCATAGACACTGGCCCCTTTTACACTGCACACAAAATCAGATTTGTTTGCCATCAAGTGACACAGATATGATTTTTTTTGCCAGTCTAAACGCCCCAAAGTGCTTCAAGTCTGATCTTTTGCCATCAAATTCAGGTCACATTAGGAGGTCGTCCTGAATCCGATTGGAATCTGATCTTTTAAATGTTACTTCTGTCTAAACGCAATCAGACCTGTATGTGACCTGAATGGGATTTTTTTCGTCAGCTTTGGGCAAGCTACATCACGCAGTAAGACGCAGTAGCCAGCAGTAATGGATATTTCATTACAACACACAGTTTCGGTTTATATTTAAAAAGACCAAATTTGCGGTGCATCACTTGTCAATAGTGCACAAATAATAGGCTATATGTAATAAATGAATATATATTTTGATTCCGAAGAAATAGCGATTGTTGAAAGACCGGAATTGACACTGTGACGCATTTGCTTACATGATAGTTGAAAAATAAGGCTCCCATAGATCCATGCTGATGTCCCAATCTCCTCTACTTAGCCATAAAAAGATTACAACCCTCCCAAATATATTACACTATATAAATCCATTCATACATTATATTACTTTCATTTACTTTCACGTAAAGAACACTCATTTTTAAAGGTTTGCAACTTTTATTTTTATTTTGTAGTAGTAGCAGCGACTTCCTCCCGTTTAACTTTCTTTGTTTTCACTTTATCAAAGTGCGCATGCCAGTGATGTGTTTTACATTTACACTGGAGTCTGATAAAAATCACATTTTACTTTCAGTGAGTCAGCTGGAAAAAATCTGATCTCAAAAACATCCGATTTGGGCCACTTTGGCCTGCAGTGTAAACGTAGTCACTGACTTCACATGTAAGTGTGAAAATACATAAAACCAAACTATTTGAGGAGTCAGGCTAATTTGGTACATGGAAACGTAGTGACTGTCTGTGCTCAGTGCATGCTCAAGGAAAAAAATGTAACGTTGTAGCCTTTGTATGAGCGCCAACTTGTTAAAATGACTTTAACGTTATCCAACTCGGAATTATAGGCCAGAAAATGGCGTGTCCCTCCACATACTCTGCGTCCACTATGTCGTCGTTGCAATCAGATTATCAGATGTGCAACTAGGGCTAAGCGTTAAAAAAAAAATGGTCATGATACATTTTTTCCTCTCCTCTGATATCAAATAATATCAACATTTTTGTTTATAACCTGCTAATTTTAAAGCATGTGTGCTAAAAACTAAAGAAAATAGAGATTTCAAAATTGTATTAACAACTACGGTACAAATCACATTAAATACGATTAACAATGTTACAGTTTGTGTAGGGATGCAAGACCAAAACAAGTTGCCTACGCGGGTTAATGAAGACGTTTTAAAATGTAAAAATACCATTTTAAAATGATGATTCTGCATATGCTGTTTGACATCATTGCTACCTGCAAATGTGCGTCATCTTTAATAATAATACAGATTAGGCTTGGGCCGATATTTCATAAGTCAATTAACCGACGATAAATGGAAATGAATATCGGTAAGTTTTTCAGTGTCGAAAAATCGGCATGCGCATGCTTCAAGAGCATTCACGCTTGTCGTCGCTTTTAGCAGCTATGCGCATTTGTACCATAGCAGAATGAACAGAAGGGGGTGAATTATCTTGCCCTCATTAGGTGTCTTTGACTCTTTGTACAGCGACTCGGGGTGGCCCGTTAGCATCAGACAGTGCAACTAGTTAGCATGTAGCAGCTAACGAGGACAAAATGATCAAAAAACCAAAGGCCACCGCACCGTCCATCCATCCATTTTCTACCGCTTGTCCCTTTCGCCAGTGTGGGAATATTTTAGTTTAAACCTTTGGAACAAGTTGAGTCTATCAACACAGAGGAGCCAGTTTGCCGAATGTGCGTGACGACAACAACACCCTCTTGTAATACAACCACTCGACAGTCCAAACTCACTTGTTACTCACTTCGCGTTTGGTAAAGAAGCCAGCTGACAGGTCAGTCACCGACAGTGTAAACAAAACAGTGCAAAATAGTGTGCACTCACAGAAAGTGTGGTTAAATACATCACTAAATAATAATAATGGGTTAGATTTTATATCCCGCTTTTCTATTGTTAGATACTCAAAGCGCTCACAGAGAAGTGGGAACCCATCATTCATTCACACCTGGCGGTGGTAAGCTACATTTGTAGCCACAGCTGCCCTGGGGTAGATTGACGGAAGCGAGGCTGCCAGTTTGCGCCAACTGCCCCTCCGACCACCACCTATCATTCATTCATCATTCATTCACCAGTGTGAGCGGCACCGGGGGCAAGGGTGAAGTGTCCTGCCCAAGGACACAACGGCAGCGATTTGGATGTCAAGAGGCCGGGAGCGAACCTGCAACCCTGAGGTTTCTGGCACGGCCGCTCTACCCACTACGCTATACCGCCCCTCAAAGCTAAAGACATGCTGCCATTTAATACGGTTATAAAACAAGCATTTTTAAAAGTGCGGTCATGTTGGTATTCTTCACTCGGAAGCTGCCAAACTTAATTTTACTTTGCATGTGACCTGTTAATGTATCTGTTTAAACTGTAGTGTTTATATTGTTACTTTGCACTTTTGTTTAAGAGGGTCGTAACTTGATTGTCAGTTAATGTACAACTCGACCTCTGCCTAAATATATATTAAAGTGCAACTTTGTTTTTCAACACTTTATTTACCTATTTTATTTATTGTTATGATTGTGTATTTTTGAGCCCCCCATACCTTCCTTAAAATATGTTATTGCTTTTAGCTGTAATGTTTAAGTGCAACATTTTCCGAACAAATCATATTGTATTGTTATTTGTTTGTCTTATTTAACTTGGATATTTAGACGTTTTAATTTGCGGTGGCGACTTGTCCAGGGTGCACCCCGCCTACCGCCTGAATGCAGCTGAGATAGGCTCCAGCACCCCCCGCTACCCTGATAGGGACAAGCGGTAGAAAATGGACGGATGGATTTCAATTACAACATTAATACAGAAGAAACATAAGTTTATTGCATTTGAAAGGATATATTAATACGTATTATTAAATAAATGGTTTAATTTGGTCTCATAAAATTTATGGCAAAAATATCATTTATTGGCAATAATTTGTTGGTAAATATATCGTCAATCAAAATTTGTTATTGGCCTACGCCTAATACTGATAGTTCCAAGTTAAAATATCAGCCCAGTTGGTCACACCGCTATCAGCAGCTAAATTGTTAAAGCTATTCGTGTTAGTAGCAGCAGCAAGCTGTACTTATTGTTTGTATGTTCACACTTTCCATATAATCACTTGGGTGCTACTTTTTCAAACAAATTAAATAACTTTATTTTTCAGACTTAAAGGCACACTTAAAATCCTTTAATTTTCTCAAAAATCGACAGTGCTTCTAACTCAGTGCGCCTACATTACGTTATTAATTCTGGTTGTGCTTACACGGTAAGTGTGACCAGTAGATGGCAATATAAGAGATACGTGTGGACTGCAAGTTGACGCCTGTTCAATAAATGATGCTAAAAAATACCCGTAAGCAAAACGATGTTTCATTGAGAATATAGAACATTACACACCGCTTTCTATAGTCGCACTAATATTGATGAAACGCGGAGCATTACAGCTACTGTAGTCAGATGTACTGTGCTTCAACATACATGTATTATGATGTGTCTATAAGGACCCCAAATGGAACATATAAGGAGATATTCTCTGGTGTTTTGTTTCGCAATATTATGCAACACCAACTTTTCTCACCTGTTGGTACCTGCTAATGTGTATTTGAGAGCTGCATAAGTCCCGAAAATTTGCCAGTGTCCACCATTGTAGTCCACTCTCCATTTTTTGCTAGTCAATGTGCTTTATACATAACAGTGACAGTTTTACAAAATTTAAAATTTGATTACAATTATTTTGTTGTATTTAATCCGTAAGTACAGAGTCAAGTGGCCATTTTGAAAATAGTTTTCCAAAGTCTGTTTATGTATGTTGAATGATCTGCATTGACCCCTGATGTAGAAGGTTGTCTGAATATTATAGTACAGGCAGAGTAACTTTGATTGGGATAAAACATAATGCCTACATTTACAAACATTGAAAAGAATGCTGTCAGCAGAGAGATGCACGCGTTCAGACAACTCCCAAGAGGCCTCGGATGTCTGGCAGTCAGGGCAGAGAGTGAGTCGATAGACAGGAGTTAAACAGCCACTCAGGCAAGAGGGAGGCAAGTGGTTTAAAACAAGGTTAAATAACACTTATCACATCCATCAACTGCCTCTCCAAAAAAAAAAAAAATATTGCTACTCTGATACTGGATACAACCTCAATTACTCCATCCATACATTCATTACAGTAAATGGGAAAAGGTTATACCGCATATAAATGTTTATTTAGAAGCGGGGAATTATTCAGAATTATTCAGCTCAGTACTTCAAACTGGAAAAATAGAAGCAAAAGAGAATGCAGCATTACCACTCGTCAATATTGTGAAGGTGTGCAGCGGGCTGGACAATTAGATATACCGTATTTTTCGGAGTATACTGTAAGTTGCACCGGAGTATAAGTCGCACCTGCCGAAAATGCATAATAAAGAAGGAAAAAAACATATATTAGTCGCACTGGAGCCCAGCCAAACTATGAAAAAAACTGCGACTTATAGTCCGAAAAATACGGTAATTAAAATTTCGATTATAGCTTCTCACGGAAAAAAAACAATGGGCCTGGCAACGTGCGTGCAAAGTCCGGAGCTTGTGACAGTGAAACAAATGAGGAGCGATTGAGTGGAAAAAAATGCATGTCTCAGAGAAATTTGGGATCCCACCATGGTTGCTACTTTTTGACACAACGCTAGTATGCCTAATCAATAATCACTAAACTCAACAAAAAAGTAAGGCATAGGATTTCCGCATTCACGTAACCGCGGACAGAGTCACATAATTGGCCAATAAAACAGAATCCGCTGATAAACGCAAAATAATATCAGGGAAATTGACATGCGATTAAAATACTGTCATTGTAAAGATAAGGAACATTTGTTTGGGAAAATAATGTATCCTGCATTTATCCCCAACACACTCAACCGCTCCACCCTGAAGTAAATTATGTCAAAATGGTTGAAACAGCAACAAACCTACAAAGCTAAAGCTAACAGAAACAATCCATACACCAACAACACATCTCATCTGTTGTTGTGAACGACATCCTCGATGTAAGATCAACGTACAAACAGTGATCGCAACTTTAGAAGCGCTTTCTTTCTTTTTTTTCCAGCCTTAAGTGAGTCGCCTCTTTACTCGTCAAGCTGAGAACAACAGCACAGCACACTTCCCAAACTTAAGAATAATAGCACGGTGCGCCAAATCTAACAAAACAAAAAAAAAGTACCCTACACAAGCAAAATGTACTTAAAGCACTTATTGATACATTTATAAGATTATTATGCTTTGACATAAAATACTGTCAAAATTGTCAAAAGATTTATTGCACCAATAAATGTGAGGATTTTTGCATTTAATTAAACATTGTATTTAATTGTATTTTACTCAAAAAGCACACACTATGGGGGTAAAGTAAGTATAAATGGTAAAAAAACGTATTTAACATATTGCTATTGTTATTTACATGGAATGGTAAATGAATTATACTTGTAGAGCGCTTTTCTACCTTCAAGGTACTCAAAGCGCTTTGACACTATTTCCACATTCACCCATTCACACACACATTCACACACTGATAGCGGGAGCTGCCCTACATGGCACTAGCCAAGACCCATCAGGAGCAAGGGTGAAGTGTCCTGCTCAAGGACACAACGAACATGACTAGGATGGCGGAGGCTGGGGATCGAACCAGGAATCCTCAAGTTGCTGGCACGGCCGCTCTACCAACCAAGCCACGAGGCTTATTTGTACTAAATTATATCCAGTTTTTTAAAACTATATTTAAAGTTTAGTTTTTATGGTACAATAAATACTCATGTTTTCAAATTAATGAACAACCGTGTAAATAATCGGGGTTACAATATCAATCAGAATAATTGTGATTATCATTTCTATCATAATCGTTCAGCCCTAGTGTGCAGGCAAAAGCATACCTTTGAGGTGGAAAACAAAAAGCAGCAAAAGAGAAAACAGAGGCAGCGAGACAGAATTAATAAATAAAAGAGTGGAGAATGAAAGAGTGCGAGTTTGGGATTCGGGCAGGGCCGTTCCTATTCAGTGTGCCTAATGAGGAAAAGCGTGTGGGGATCGTTATCAAGAAGCCTCATTAGCAAGATGTGGTTGGGCAGACGAGTGAGGGAAAAGGGTGAGGATGGGGTGGGGAAGAGAAGAGAAGATAGGAATGGGGGAGACTGAAATAAATTGCTTCCAATTCAATATTCATGGGTAAAGACCTAGCTTCCTTTTACTCTTATCTTTTTTCATTATGCGTAAATGCCGTTGCAGCTCAAGCAACTTCCACAGGAAACAGGCAATTAAAGTTAACTAGGCAAAGCAAAGCCAACTCCCCGCAGAACAGAGCCGAGCAGAACAGAGCAAGCATCAACACCAGCACAAGGCAGCTGTTAGACTGGCTTAACAAGTGAGACAATGATCACCACACATTACCTACCTAAAAACACCTGACTGATATGATTACATAAGCAGACAGCAAATGTTTGTGCTGATTAAGCTGCTGTGTCATTGCTTTGTAGTTCAATATAATCATATCTTCTTGTGATGTGACCATGTTAAAAAAAAAGGCCAGAAATATCTAAGCACACACACACACACACACACACACACACACACACACACACACACACACACACACACACACACACACACACACACACACACACACACACACACACACACACACAACACACACACACACAACACACACACACACAACACACACACACACACACACACACACACACAAGTCAGGTGTTGTCTTTTAAAGTATTTTGAAAATAGATACATCTTAGGTTGAAAGCAAACCATTTTAAATAGAACGAGTGATTTCTGACCATCAGGGTGGAAAAGTGAGGCAGCTACTGCTGCGAAAAGATCAAGAAGAGACGGCAAGAAGAGATTCAGACAGATGAAGATAGAAGTACAACCATGTATGGACTCTGCCATTACCAAGTACATACATTGTTTAGATTTAGATCTCAGGCATGTTGGTTAAAACTAATGTCAAACCTATTGTAGTGAATGTGTCGAAGCATATAACCCCACACATTCAAATAGTATGGTAACATGAGCTCCTTTATAAAAGTAAGCATGCAAAGCTTCCAGAGAGAGATTTGCTGTGCGCAAGAAGAAAACATTTAAAAAAAGAAAAACAATTAAAGTAGTAGCAGTTTCCACAGGCTGGAATTTACATGCAGTATATGAGGAAATTACTCAGCGATTATCTGAGTACAATCTTGTGCTATGTTCAGGAAGTTAAGTAAATTATGAAAAAAAAATGGGTGTGACAGCACTTCTTTGTTTTAGTGTTGAGCGTTTTAACATTGTTCAACATGTTGCCAACACTAGAAATGCATTTTATTTTTGATCAATCAAACTATTATCTTTACAATCATTTGATGAATTATGTTGAAAAATGTTTTAGCAAAATATTTTTTTTTTTACAAATCAGGTCAATCAGTTTGAAGCTTCAAATCAATACAGGATTCTAATATCCAACACAAATAATTAAGGATCATCCATTAGGATCAATCATCCATGAGGGAAATCAGTCGATACCGATCACATGCACTTAGGCCTGGGCCGATAACAAATTTTGCTTGACAAGCAAAATGTGTTGTCAAATTTTGCTTGACAACAATAGTTGACCTACAAACTATTGTCGATGAACGATATTATTGCCATTATTTTTTAAAGGGACCAAATTAACCATTGATGTTATGATAATACATAATAATGCATGTATATCCTTTGAAATGCAATAAACTTGTATTTCTCATATATTTTACCATTGTAATGTAAACTTAAATCCCAAAGTTAAATAAAACAAACAAATATTAACAAGAAAATATACTTTGTGGGCAAAATGTTGCACTTGAATAAAAATCACAACTAAAAGCAATACAATATGTTAAGGAGGCTTTGGGGGGCTCAAATATACACAAATAAAACACTTAACTGACAATTAAGTTAAGACGTTTTTAAACCAAAATTGCAAAGTAACATTATGAACACTGAAGGATAAGCAGATGTAATAACAGTTGATATACAAAAAAACAGGCAGCTTCTGAGTGAGGAACACCAACATAACATGACAAATGTCTTCGCAATACTATTCGTAATGCTACTTTATTTGACTTATTAACTATCGGCCCAGGCCTACATGTACAAACCGTAAATTTTTCAATGTACCGTATTTTTCGGACTATAAGTCGCACCGGAGTATAAGTCGCACCTGCCGAAAATGCATAATAAAGAAGGAAAAAAACATATAAGTTGCACTGGAAACTAAACTATGAAAAAAACTGCGACTTATAGTCCGAAAAATACGGTATGTATGGTGAGTGCTACTGACGGTTTATCAATATCAAGACAATATTTAAATTAGTTCATCTTTTTTTTTTATCATATACAAATGTGCCTATATGGATGTTCTCATTCATCCAGGTCATTGCATTATCAGGGCATTCAATCGATCGATCGCAACAGGACTGTTTGGTTTGTCTTAGAAGATGTTTCGCCTCTCATCAAAGTAGACTTCATCTGTTCATGGTCAAAGACTTTGCTGAGTCAGATCTAGTGTTATATTTAGATTGGTCAGATCTAGTCAGACTGGATTAGTCAGACTAGATCTGACCAATCTAAATCTATGAGAATATACATGTATCAATCTAATCTCTCTAGTATTGATCATAGGCCCAAGCGATACATAAATTGTATCGATAAATTAGAGTTTAGTTGTTGCAGGTGATTTAAAATATATATTTTTTAGTTTTTTCCTCCAGCATACTTTTTGCTATCATGAGCTTCTGTAGCCCTTGCCCGCCCCCTTAGTTCCTTAGCGGCGATTCAAAATATGGCTAATGCTAACACTAATGAGAGTGTTTGTTCCAAAGAAAAGAAAAGTGTTGCCAGTACTTTGTTTTTGCAAAAACAGGCGTGGAACAAGTTCTCAGTGTATAACATGTTTAGCCTTGTCCTTTAGTAATAATGTACATGATAATGACACTTAGGCTAAGAAATGCAGTTAATTTGCTGTAATGGTGGTGATTATTATTTGATTAGGGGAGCGGCGCCATACTGTGAATGGAGATACACAATTAGCTGCTAGCTTGTCAGCTGGGGGACTACAGAAAAATACAGTATCAGCCCAAGGGCATCAGCGCTTGTGGTCCATATTGAAAGGCATTCATCAGCAATGGCGATCACACACTTGAATGAAAATCAGTCAATACTGATCGGTGGCCGATAAATCGGCAAACCCCTACACAGAATATAGATGTTTTTTGTGTTGAATATTATAACAATGTTTGCGACCTAAATTGTGTAAGACACCGCAAAATGTGGAGACAATGACAAGTGGCTTTTCATGCACATAATGGAAAATATGGCATTTATCCACATCTTGTGGCACACCAAAGTCCTTACATGTTGTTAAGGATCTGCCAATCTTTTAATGTCAAATCCCACAGTCTCTCTGAAGGGAGATTGATTACCTGCCACATCTGTAACCAAATAATTAGGCTTTTCTTTCGTCTGCCTGTGTTTTGTCTGTTCCTACCCATCTGTAATTAAAGAAAGGTCAACCCTGTTGCGGACAGACTGACCCCTTTTCAAGGGGAAATAGGAAGTAATTATCTTTAAAACTGGGGGGTTGTGCTCGTGGCTCATTTAGTTTAATGGAATTGCACTATCCAACTCTCATTAGGCGTGACCCCCTGCCAGTGGGACCAGCTAACCACTGACTAACCTCTGCTACATAGGACTAATCAAAAGGGTCACTTTTACATCTGGTTCCAAGCTGGCTATTAGTAATCGTCTAGTGCTTAAATAAAAGCTGATGAAGGACCACATCAATAAAAAGGTCTTTTTGATGAGAGCAGAATGCGTATTTGTTGGCTTGTAGCTATTAAAAGACCAATTACTGAGGTTTAAAGAGCACTCCCTTAAATTGCGCCACATTGAATCAAAGAGACGGCAATAATTTCTGTTAGACAGCAAACACTGCAGTCGATCCAAACAGCATATGTCAAGGTATACACAAAACGTTAAGCTTCAAAACAGCCTCAGCTGTGATTACAGTGTCCATCCTGACTTCACTACTCAATTGGGTTGACTATGGAGGAAAGCTACTTAGCTGGAAACTGTCATGAAAACAAAGTGTGGCGAAGTAACAAAAAGTGAAATTATATATATATATATATATATATATATATATATATATATATATATATATATATATATATATATACATTTTAAACAGCGCTGTTTGCTGACCACAGCATGAGCACTGCATTTAAAATACATTGCAAACATTGTAAACTCCAGCCAAAATAATATACACTAAAGACCGAGGCAAGTCTGCACAAGTGAAGAGGATATTCTGTCCGAATGTTCAAATGCCATAACAGGAAAGGTAAATGAAAAATAATTTCTGATTAATAACACATACATTATTTTCAACTGTGTTTTTTTCCTGAATCTATTGCCCTTTCCCAGGGTTGTCTTATATACAAAGCAACCTCCAAGGATAATGTAGCACTCTAGAATTGCTACAATCTTTGTGTCTTTAGGGTGCTAGCCCTCCTCTGTGTATGCAGGTTTGCCCTTGTCCTCAGGTCAGATTAAAAAAAAGATAGAAGAGGGGATATACACACAGTGAGAGGCAGATTGGGAAGTCCACGTACCCCGATGATCGCATTCAGCTCAGTCATTGTCACCTGTTTGGCCCGCTCAACAGCCTGAGCCACCTGCTGTTGATGCTACAATAAACACAACAAACAGAATTTATCAGTCATGGAAAATATATCTGTATTTTTTTCATCCGTTCATTATATATTTCTGCAGGCTCAAAAATAAGAATGTTGCGACATTTAAGACATTAACTGCCTTAGCTGACTCATGTACTTTACTTGAGTAGATTAAGCTTCTGCAAGATAACATATTTTATTCCACAACCTTTGCACAACAAAAAGGGCATTCGTTACGGTTTGCCTGACACATGAATCATGACGAATTGGACAGTGCAGTCCGAAAGGGATAAGCGGTAGAAAATGGATGAATGGATGGATGGACGTCTACTTCAGTCGCCAGACGGCAGTACAGTGTTGAATATTTTAAAATGTGTTTTGTAGCAATTCAAACTGTGACCACAGCATCAGTTGATATGAAGAGTGGCGCTTTCCATCATGTTCAGCAGACTGCGACGCAAAACGATTAACCCCCTCACCTTCCGCTCACGCGAGATCCACCCAGGAATGGGGCTGTATTAATTTATTTTGAAAATGAATGGATGGATGAAATCCATTCAGAATGTTTGTCATGATTCTTCTTCTTTGTACTTTGTAAACACTTTAAGTTTGAAGAGTTTCTTGAAGTGGATCATATTAGTATATTGTTTGATTGCTTTGCTTAATCCATTCCATAATTTAATTCCACATACAGATATACAGAAGGTCTTAAGTATTGTACGTGCATACAAATGTTTTAAATTACATTTTTCTCTAAGATTATATTTCTCTTTTTTTGAGAAGAATTGTAAATTCTTGGGTAGCAGGTTATAGTTTGCTTTGTGTATAATTGTAGCTGTTTGCAAATTCACTATGTCGTGGAATTTCAGTATTTTTGATTCAATACATAAAGGGTTTGTATGTTCTCTATATCCAACATTATGTATTATTCTAACTGATCTTTTTTGTAACACCGTTAATGAATGAAGTGTACTTTTGTAGTTATCTCCCCATATTTCTACACAATAACTCAGATATGGCAACACCAGTGAGCAGTGGAGAATATGAAGTGCCCAAGCCCCAACCTCCGGGCTGATGATTTTAGGTTGTCCTGAAGAATTTGGAGGTAATCCTCCTTTTTCATTGTCCCATTTACTCTCTGTAAAGCACCAGTTGCATTGGCAGCAAAACAGGCTCACAGCATAATACCACCACAACCATGCTTGATAGTAGGAATGGTGTTCCTGGGATTAAAGGCCTCACCTTTTCTCCTCCAAACATATTGCAAGCATATTTGTGTTTCATCCGACCACATAACTTTCCTCCAGAAGGTCTTATCTTTGTTCATGTGATGTCAGATGAAACAAAAATTGAGCTGTTTGGCCACAATACCCAGCAATATGTTTGGAGAAAAGGTGAGGCCTTTAATCCCAGGAACACCATTCATACCGTCAAGCATGGTTGTGGTGGTGTTATGCTCTGGGCCTGTTTTGCTGCCAATGCAACTGGTGCTTTACAGAGAGTAAATGGGACAATGAAAAAGAAGTATTACCTCCAAATTCTTCAGGACAACCTAAAATCATCAGCTCGGAGGTTGGGTCTTGGGAGCAGTTGGGTGTTCCAACAGGACAATGACACACGTCAAAAGTGGTAAAGGAATGGCTAAATCAGGCTAGAATTAAGGTTTTAGAATGGCCTTCCCAAAGTCCTGACTTAAACGTGTGGACAATGCTGAAGAAACAAGTCCATGTCAGAAAACCAACAAATTTAGCTGAGCTGCACCAATTTTGTCAAGAGGAGTGGCCTTTAGCAATGTTAGCTCGGTTTGTTGTGTAGCCAGCTTAGCCTCATAATGTAAGACAACTGCGTCACCGTCTTCCAGCAAAACACAATAATAATTTCCGATAAAACTACTTTTAATTAGATCAGTGCCTAATGTGTTTGGCAGTGGACAAGTAAATTTAAATAATCCTTCATTACGTAATGTAGATGACATCCGTTAGCCTCTATTTTTTACAACTCGAAGCAGCCGTGCTGCAGAGTTAGTCACATGATACAGACTCGAAAATCCTTTTATTGTCAATATACACATGTATACGTCCAGGATCTAGCATTAGAAAGTTACAGACTCGGTAGAAGTTTAACCTTAGACAGCGTATAGTTCCAGACCTGTACTGTAGCTGGGAGAAATAAAATGGCTTGAAAATAGGTCTGTAAAACAAAATCTATGTAAATTGTTCAACAAAGAACCACCATTACATGTTATGTAGACCACAAAGAAGCGTTTTAAATGTAGAAAAAAAAATCATGATATGACCCCTTTAAAACAATAATGTAAAATTCTTAATTTATTAATATAAATGTTTAAAAATATATATTTTAAATGTATTTATTCATTAATATAATGTTACATCTTAAAACAGATAATGGGCGACTTTCAAGTGCACCCTGTAAACAAAATTGCTCCAGTTGTCCCATTTTAGTAGTTTGCAAGTGAGACTTACCTCTTGTGACAAGAATGGCATGATTTGAGCGAGGATTGCGTTGAGGCGTTTGGCAATTTCAGTCTGCAGGGGAATGGAAACAAAATATCAGAAAGGCAGTCAAGGGTACACAGTGAGCACAGACTGCAAACAATAAAACATAGTGTGTATTGGTCTATGTGCAAAACAATCTTTGTGTGGTCCAGCTGGATAGACCCTGTACCCCTTAACTAAATTGGGTTTGCCCAAAACAAAATAACGTCCAACGCTCTCTCGCCTCCATTAGACTGAGGCCTTTATTTAATTAAGAGGCTGAAATATGTTAATGCCATCTGGCTGGAGAGAAACTAATGAGGTCCATACTTCATAATTACTGCCCATTGAGTGCTTGGGGCAGGCTGAAGCAGGCCTTTTAACTCTCTCTCTCTCTTTCTCTCTCTCTCTCTCTCTATCAGCGGCATCTTTGGTATTGACCACAGATTATTAGCTGGGAGAGCAAGACGATGCTGCAGGGTTTCATGCAGCTGGAGTACTTTATAAAGCTGCTTCTGGACAAATGGGCTGCAGTGCCAGCCTAAAGCACTTGGAGGTCCCAAAATGTTCCTCCCAAGCCCATTTAAGTTTTTTAATCTTCACTTTCCATAGAAAGGAGGAGGGGATGAAGAGGAGCTGAAAAGCTCTAAAAAGAGGGATAGCAAGAAACTGTGATGTGAAATGCTGTGATTTGACACTAAGGCAATGTGGTTTGACGGAACTGGGGGAGGTGAACTAATTGATTCTGAGAGATTAAGTGTGGAATCCCAGCAGGTGTGCGCGCCGCATTCCACTCATGTTCAACTTTAAATGTGCTTAACTGTGAAAATGGGTGTGAGTAGAAAGGAGGTGCCACTTCAAAACATGTTGTGTCACTCAAGACGAGAACGACGGAAGAGGGGGTGCAGCAGGGCAAAGAATTATCTCTGTTGTCTGCCTGACCTATAAGGCTCACTGTTGTCTCTCTTCATCCAGCCTCCCTCCTTCTGCCAACGCTTGCTCAAAGCCCTCCCAGCTAATCTTTACTACACATTACACCCCCAACCCACCCTTCCCCTGCTTCCTCACTTATCCCCCTCTTCGCCTCTTCTGTTGCTGGGACAACGCTATCTGGCAGGGATGATCGTTATGTAAATTAGGCCGGGGTCCTGACCAGAACAGCCTGTAAAATCATATTAGGTGCAGCACAGAGGCAGGTCATTAAATTGAATTTTCAGCCTGTCGATGTGATCGGCACAGGAAATTAATGAGGGATAACAGGGAGTGGGTAAGTGAGAAAGGAGGCTGAAAAAAGAAGACGTGCATGAGAGGGGGCTCTTTGGAGACTCATAAACCATCGTCATTAGCGGGGGCTGCATACAATGACACACAATAGCATGAGTGTTTCACCATCATACCGCTTCCTTGGAAAATGGCTACAAGAGAAATAACATAGGGCATCGCAAACAGCCGCATGCTGACATACTGCACTATCAGAGAAACACCAAGGCAAACACAATGGACATTCATGAGAACCAGCATCGATTTGTTGACCACAACAAAGTGACCATATGGTTCTAAAAGTGTCTATGAATCCATTTGCCATATGCTGAATAAGACTGCAATGATTCTTCAATTAAATTGATTAATTGCATTACAAAAAAACTTTGATTTGTATTTTGTTGCTTCAACAATTTCTTTAATTAGGCTAATTAATACAAATGTAAAAAATCCAGCCCACGTGGAGTACCCGGAAGTTAAAATACGCTGACATTGTTTCTGCAAAAGAGCGCACGAGAATTATGCACCTACTGTACTGGTGCTGCAAGTCGCGCTGTGGGTGCGTACCTTCACTGCTGTGGTCTGTTTTATGTAGGACTGGGCTGAAACGATACCAATACATATCGCGATAGACACATAATATCAATATAAAATGCAAACCCTGCAAACAGGAAGTGTCACTGAGCAATGGGAAGGACAGGCTAACAGCCAATCACGTAACAGTATCAACTACCAAGATTGGTTGTGCAGTCTTCCTGACTCGCTGTGGCAGTGTGTATTATCTGCATGGAGTGATATCTTGATGAATCAAGTCAAGAACAGAAACTTGTCTTTAGTTTTGTTGGTTTTAAAACAGACAGTGCGGCAACACCCTGACACTTCCAATGTGTCGGTTTAAATAGTTGCTTCCCAAACTACTTTGTGTGGTGTTCAATAGCTTTATACACTACTAACATCAAGTGTCTCAAAACTGAAACAAACACCAAATTGACTGCATTTATTGTCCCACCTTAGCTGCGCTCATCCTATCTGGCTACCAGACACCTTATCCACTAAATAGCACCCTTAGTAAGTTGGAAATTGCATTACTGTTTTTATTGGCAGGCTTAAATAAGCCATAAAAAACATAATTATCAATATCGATCAATAGAAAAAATGTTTAGTGATACAGTTTTCAGCAATATCGCCCAGCCCGAGTTTTATGTGGCGGAAACGGAGTGCTGAGAAGCGAGGTGACAACAAAGATGCCTCAAAGAAGTGGGGGATAGTGAGCATAGGGACATCGCAATGAAAGAGAGCTGACTTTTCACAATAGCAAAACCTTGATAATGCATTGACAAAAAGCACCCTTTGTGTTTAGAGCAGTAAACAAGCATAAACAAAAGTCTAACGTCATCTTATTTGTTTGACTTGCATAACGGCTGTTTTAATAAAACACATGTGACATGTTAACATCTACAGTTTGTATGTTAATCCTAATGAGATGTTTGTCCAATAATGAAACCCCACCCCCCAATTAAGATGTTCAAATATGTATGTCTTAAATGGTTAAACACATTGTCAGTCAATTAACATAGTTTCAGAGTATTTTTGTTTGGTTTAGTTCATTATTATCTGTTTATTATATTTAGTTTTAGGCTACATGTTTTTGTAATCTTTTAGTGACGTTTCAATGTGCATTTATAAGAAGAAAGAAGAAAGGTGATTAGAAGAAAAAAAACCTTTAATTAAAGTTAAATTTAAGCAAAGACAAAAGTGTGTTTTATCAAATTATTCGATTAATCAAAGAAATGAATAAATAGATTACTGGAATATTAAAATAATCAATAGCTGCAGCCCTACTAAAACGTATTTAAAAATCTATTTGCCATATACCGAAACACATAAGTTTCAGACAGCGCCTTCTTCTATCAGGATCCACAGCACCAGGTGTTTGAAGAGCCAAGCTGTATTATCTGTTAAACATTCCTAAATCATTGGCCTTATTCAAATTAATTCTGAGGCTGAAACACCGATTTAATTACAATAACGCCATGTCACAAACATGCTAGCCTTTCAGCTGCTCAATACTGCCATTATATTATTTTACACTCCTAAATGAGCAGCTTCCTTTTCAAATGTAATCACTTTCCAGGCCTATAATTTGAGGTCTGAAGGGTGAATGGCCATGTTTAATTATCACAACAGCCATTTTGAGGGTGAAAACTACTGATAACATCACACTGACACAGCGCTTTTGTGCAGCATTACTCCTACTTTAAATGGGACAACTTTTAATGGTGCTTTTAGCAGCACAGACAGGCACTGGAAGTTTGTCACTTCAAACCATTGAAAACAGAAGCCTTCAGGCTGACAGGTTTTTCAATGCAGCTCCACAATTACAGGTACTCAGGGTTGTTTAGCAGCAGCACAGCATGGAGAGGCTCTCTCTCTATCCATTGCATCCTTCTGTCAATGGTGCGTTGAAAGCCATTTGGCTGTTTGTCGCTGCAGGCATTAGCCCTCAAGTGGAAAGCAGAGTCTCTGACGAGTATTCAATTGCCGTGGAAAACAAGTGGCATATGATGTAGGGGGTTGTTTGGGAATTATCTTCTCAGACAGAGCACAGAAAGAAAGAGGCACTTGGAGCTGTTGTATGTAGTCCATTACAAATGCATGAAAAAAAAATGCATTTTCAGTACATACACACCTAACTTAAGTGGCGTCCTTGCAGAGGAGCAAAAGAAAGGTGTCTTTATCAAACATATTCTTTTGTTGGCGCTGTAATCATCCTGTAGAAGACGTTTTATGCTATCGCTACTCTGTCAATCTTGTTTCTTTTTTTTGTACATTGTTCAAAAGGTCCACAAGGGAGAAGTGTCATATATATATATATATATATATATATATATATATATATATATTTTTTTTTTTTTTTTTTTTTTTTTTTTATTACCGTACCAGAATATGATGACGCGTATGTAGCACTCGGCTTCACTGTAACCATGTTGGGAGACGAGGAAAGACCGGTGTGTTGTTTCCTTTAATGTTAACAAGCTTACAATGTTATGCAGAGGTATAGTTACAACAATTTTATAGACAAATTATACTATTTATAGTCATGGGGGAGAGCGGGGGGATCATCACAGAAAATATTTCAGAAGCACTCCCCTAACCAGACATAATTCAAATCAAATGAGAGCAGTCATTTCCATGAGATTATTTTTCAACAGAGATAAGATAATTTGGCCCACTTATAATGAAAATAACAAAAAAAACATTGTTTTTAATGAGCTACTAGTATTGTAAATCTGGGTGGGAGTCCTGCTTATGAATATTTGTACCCCTTTCAGAGATCACATTTAGTTGCACAATTAGATGTAAGCATGGGATAAAGTGTGCATTCCTGTAACTTTGTCCATGACCAGTTTTGCTCTGTAGAAGTTTTTTACGAATGTTTTTGGTGTGGTTACAGCCAAACATAAACAGTTTTGCTCAAAGTGTTCAATGGAATTCCTGTCCTCCATAAAGCACAGACGTTGAATAATAATAATTGAACAGTGTTGACGATCATTATCTGTTGTGGCCACTTGTTGTCACTTGCCACTCACAGGTGCATTGCAAAATCATACAGAATACATGATATGTTTATTTCGTTTGCAGTTCAGATGGAATTTGATTTAGTGTGCGGCATAGATTTGCTGTGTGCAGGACACAGGTGCAAACCTTACATTAGTGGTAACATTGTTGTCCAGGTGGAAATCGGGAGAAATTTGTGAGAATGGTGACCCTGGGAGATTTTCAGGAGGGGCACTAAAATTCGGGACTCTCCCAAAAATCGGGATGTGGCAAGTATGCTCTAATAGCCACGGTCACTGATTAAGTGTAAAAGTAAGGACAGGGGCAATGAATTGTACATAGGACTGGGCTAATAAAACAATATTAATATATCTCGCTGTCGATTCTTTGCATGAAGCGAGGAGAGAAATAAAAAATTAATCCTGCAGACAGGGCTGGGCGATATGGCCAAATACTATAACACAATATACGTTTTTTATATCGATTGATATCAATAATTGATACATTTTATGACTTTACTGCAAATAAATACAGTAAAACACTTTCCAATTTACCAAGGGTGCTATTTATCAGTGGAGATGGTGTCTGGTAGCCAGGTACGATGAGCGCAAAAATAAGATATATTTTATTACTAAATAAAATAAAGTAGATTCGAAGGTAGTTGTAGATTTGAGACACTAGATAGTAGTAGTAGTAGTGTATAAGGTATTGACTACTACACAGTATTTTGGTGAGCGAAAGACAACTTTCTGTTATTGAGTTGATAGATCAAGATATCATAGTTTCTCTTCTCACTCCATGCAGAGTATCCACAGTGGGACAGTAAGACGGGAGGCGAATGTGTCGGGTTGTGTCCTGCAGTAATAAGAATAAAGCAACCAAATTGTAACAAGTCGGCGGCCTCGTCATTCCGACCCGAAAGTGAAACATAGCAGACCTATTGTGGGGTAAAGTCAAGGGTATTACCCCGACGAAAACATCAACCCTGGAGGGAAAGTTCCCCCTCCCTTGCACTCCTCGACTACGGTATGGGACTGGCAGCTGAACAGCAGGAAAAGTGTAGTTGATACTGTTACGTAATTGGCTGTTAGCGTGTCCCTTCAATTGCTCAGTGACCCTTCCTGTTTCCTGGGTTCCCAAAGCGAGAGTGACTTCATTAAACAAATCTTGCTTCATAATTTCTTGTTTTTTCCAACCCAAAAATATAACTATATATCGAATATGTTATCGAACACATTATATATTGATATCGTATTACCAGCTCAGCCCTAGCTGCAGAGAGTAAGGAAATTGTCAATAAAACTTAAACTTTTTTTTTTTTTTTCCAACGGACCGTAGTCCTTCGCCGCCCTCATCTTTTTTTTTCAACCCACGTCCGTTCCGTAGTTGGATGTACGGAAACAACAGGTATGAACTAAAGCGCAGGACTATATAACTAAAATAAATAACAAAATATAACAAATGTACTACTTCGAAAAAATTATTTGGTCCAATATTTAAATAATAATTACTGCATAATATACATTTATTTTCATATTTAAATAAGAATAACAGACCAAAATAAATGTTACACCGACACCATAACTTCCTGGCAGTAAACCTAGAGAAAATAGTTCTTCCAAGGTTTGTTTGTATTTAAATTTTTTATACTATGTTGTTACACTTTAATACGCATTTCTTACATATTCCTTATGTTTGCACTTTAATTGAAATAGGTTATTGTTAAGTGTGTATTGTGACTTTAGAATTGTATTTACATTGATTGAGTGTTTTCCATGCTTGTATTGACATTTACTTTCCTTGCTGCCTTAATAACTGAGGAAAGTTACATTTTAAATAAAATTGTTAACATTTACATTGAATATATTTTCTCCTGGTCCATATTTTCCGTAGATCATAAAAATATAAATTTTGATCGACCAATATGAAAAACTTATATCGTGATAGTTTTCAGCCATAATGCCAAGCCTTAAGTGTACACAATACTTTTCTTCCCCTAGTTCTTCCTGCCTAGCTACCAGCTTACAGAGAACCTTAGTAACCCCATCAACCTCCCTTGAGAGGCAGTCTGTGTGTTCGCGAAGTAAGTTTGTTTTGGCTTACAGCTAGGTCGGCCATCATCACCTTGGCAAACAATTCCAGGAATCCTGGATAAATTATTCATTTGCATAAGCCCACTTTCTGCTACTCTCTGCTTCTCCTCTCACACTTTTCCACTGTCCAGGAAGTCAGTTTTGATAAAGGAAAAAAGAGGCCCTGAAGAGTTTTTAACAAGTCCTGACATGACACACACAGCAAGGCCACCTAGTGTGCAACAGAAGCCACATAAAACTAGCAACAAAACTGTCATCTAAATGTATGCTAAGAATGCAAAAGAGATAAAAACAAAAAAAGAACATCGGTCATGGAAAAGGAGAGCAACCCACACAACCAAAGTCAGCAGGGCAGGGTGCTGAGACCGCCTAATGAGCTGCACTAATTAAAATCACTTATTGACAGCAAACGAGGGTGATTACCTTCAGCGTGCAGTCTCTGCCTTCATTGCAGACACGTCAAAACAAATTATTCCCCACCCTGCAGCCTCGCAAGCATCTACTCAGCACTGCAGCATTATTGAAGCATCAGAATATGCGATTATACGTGTGCGTTTGTAATGATATGGGTGGCATTACCATATAAGGGCTACAAGCATTTGTACATATGCAAAAAAGAGTGCATGAACTTATTACTCTGCTTCTCTATCCTGCGTTGTAGTGATAACAACAAAGTGACTTTATGTCTTTTTGCACAGCGCAATAAATCTTCCAGCACAGCAAAGTAATATGGCTGCCTACATCCAATAATCCAAGGCCAGAGGCTGTCCATTTACCTCTCGCTGATGTCATCACAAACACCCGCTCATCAAGGCTGGGATAAGGGAGGTGGTGGGAATCATGCATTATTCAGAGTGCTCCGTTGACACCAGCAGGCTTATTGATAAAATAAAAGGACACACACACACACACACACACACACACACACACACACACACACACACACACACACACACCCACACACACAGGGACCAGTCGATTAACCCATTTAGCCTGAGGCCTCTCACTCCTTTCCTGTATCCTTCCCCACTTAAACCCACTTGTTTTGTCCACCGCCACCAGCATGCAGACAGAACAACCACCCCTACATCCCTTGCTGGTGATAAGTGCCTAACAGACAACACTCAATGTGGGAAGGAGAGGGCATCGAGCTGGTTTATAAAACAAAAAAACTTTGTGCGCACAGATACACAAAGCACATACCCACAACAATGTCTCTGCCTGATGAATTGTGCAGTAGGCTGCTGTTCCAGCTGGGTTACCCTTCCACTGATGCCATTAACCTTTCAGATCCAAGCGCCGTCTCCACACCTCTTCCGTTGCGCTCTTTCTGACCGCCGTCAAATTGTCATTCATCATATTGCACAGCTAATGATACGAGGGCCATCATTCACTTCACATCAATGGTGAAGTGGGGCAGCCAGGAGAGGGACGCAATATAAGCGTATGGGAAGGACGTGAAAATTAGTAGGAAAAGGCGACGCGAAACAGAATGTAACAATCTGAGAAATTGGAAATCCATCCATCCATCCATTTTCTACCGCTTGTCCCTAAACAAGAAAAAACAGTTGGCCGTCTGTCCCCTTTAAACTATGCTGATTAAATATAATTTAGTTATAGTTTTAGGCCAAAATTTCCAGACATTGTCATGTGGATCAAAATATTCTCATCACCCATCAAACCAAACAAATAGACTTCCATTATGAATGTACTCACTTTCCTAGTTCAGATACAACACCTGAATCCAAACTATACCGCCCCCCCCACACACACACACACACACACACAACACACTCACCAGCCGCAACATTAGGAAGATCTGAGCACAATCTAATGAGATCTCATGCGAACTCCGAGCTATATAATATATTCTGCTGTTACTGAAAGTGTCGGTTATTGGGTTATCAAAGTCAGTTTGCAATCAAATGTGAGCATTTAAAGACCGATTCCATTTCCTCATTACTTCCATTTTACTGAAGTGAGTCCTTGGCTGGTGTATGAAAGTGCAGATCTCTTTGTCCTTCTCATCTTTAGCAGTAGTTCCCTACAGCAGGATGCCCGATCGGGTTGGCAGCTGAACTAATGAGCTTTTTGTGCAATTGGCACAAGGGAGGAAGACTTCCCCTGTGAAACGTGCATGCACATACACACAACAGAAATTACAGAGCCCACACTAAAACACAGTCTTGGACAGTTTGCCAAATACTTCACTTTAATCTTATCAAACCACCCTCATCAGGCGGTGCACCCTTCATGTTGTTGTTTAGCCTGTCAGAATTTTCACTCAAGGAATCCAGTTTGTGTGCCTCCTAAAGGCATCTCTAGATGAGGGTACAAAACTAAGGTTGTGTGTGTGTGCATGTGTGTGTATATCTTCCTCAAAGACTGGGAGAAAAAAAAAGACTGTTTTGGCTAAACACAGACAAGGGCCAGATATGGCTACATACCTGTTTGTGCATTTCAATGTTGAGCCCGTAGGACATCTCATAGTACTGCAGGCGGAAAATAAGACATAATACATAATTAGTGCATACTAATGGTCACAAGATATAAACCAAATCACTGTATAAATACTAATTATGTTGAATTGGGAACATTGCAAGCCTGGCACATTTACACAAAGACAGCAATATTGACGATATGGTGCTTATGAATACTATGAATAGTCACATTCACATTAGGTTGCTACATTCCCTTCATGCTTTGAAACATTTCAGTAATAAATACATTTCTGTTCAAGTGGTTTCCACTAACACAGATAAAATAGAACAATTTCAAGAAGTTTAATCTATGATACAAACCTAAAATTACATACTGTACATATGGGATCAAAGAAATATCACATTCTGTGATGAGTTTAACATGAGACAGTGGGAGAAATTATCAGATACCCTGATTATTTTGTAAGTTTACCCCCTTTTAAAGACTTGAACAGTCAAGTATTCTTAGTGTAGGTTTAATTTAATATAAAAAAAGAATATCAACAAATACAAATGTGAAAATATTAAAAGGTTATCAGTTTATTTAAATTTGAGAGACTGAATGACAACTTGATCCCCTAACAAAACAGCAGAAATTCTGACCCCCACAGACTGTGCATTGTATGTGCCCATGAAGCACAAAAATTAGTAATTTCTTATTAGCACGATCATTAGAAAATGGAAGGAATACAAAATAGCAGTCAATCGCCCTCGCTCTGCAGCTCCATTCAAGATTTCAACTCATGGGGTAATAAGTATGATTCTGAAAAAGGTGAAGGGTCAAGAATTACAAGGGTGGAGATGGTTAAAGAGCTCAACAAAGTCAAGAAAAAACCAAGGAAAAGATTGGTAACAGACTTCCCTGTAATGGATTCAGTGCCCACAAGGTCACATTGCTCAAGGAGACACATGCACAGGCCCGTCTGAAGTTTGACAATCAACACCTGAATGACTGAAAGCTTAGAAGAATGTGATGTGGCCACATAAAACCATAATTGAGCTTTATGGCATCATCTTAACTCACTGTGTAGGGTGGCAGAGAGCTTGTTGAGAGAACAGATAGTTGTTCAATGCTGATGCTGTATTGACGTAGTTACGGTGACAGTTCATTCCACTTTGTTTAGTAAAGCGATTGTTGATCGACCACCTCATTGTCATTCTAAAAACATTTCGGTAGACGCTACAATATCATATTCATAAAATGCTCATATTTGTGCATTGCCTATTTATTTGCTGAGACTCAATTTGGGCTATTGTTCCTTTTGTTTTGACTAACTTTTCATTACTTTTGAGGCAGGACAAAACCAAAAGTAATAAAACCCTAAAAAAATGTATGCGACCAGTCGGAAGTCTGTGGTCCGTATCATGGTGGAAGAGCAAGCAGGCAGTTACATTTGGCATACTGTCAAACATGGAGGTGTAAACATTCAGTTTTGAGGCCGTTTCTCTGCCAATGGGACAGAAAGACGATAACTCGAACACAAAAGATGGGTGGTAGATGGGTCTTCAGGCATCACACTGACCCAAAACAGAAGGCCGAGGCAACAAGGGAGTGTCTCTAGAAGAAGCACATTAAGATCCTGGAGTGGCCTCAACAGCCACTGGTCCTTAATCCCATAGAAAATCTGTGGAGGGATCTAAAACTAAGTTATCAAGCAACAGCCTCAAAAGTTCCAGGACAAGTAACATCCGATCACTATGCTTGCCAACAAGGTTTTCTCCATCAAGTACTAAGGAATGTTTTACCTAAAGATCAAGTACTTATTTCACTCAATAACAAATGTTTGTATATTTAGCTTTTACTGGTTATTTTGGTTATATTCTATTCCACCATAAAAATTGATTGTTCATGTATTTTTAAGGGGGTAAATCAACAACAGATCAATTAATTACGTCTGTGGTATACTGTTTGTAACTAAGCCCAAATGCAGCCACATGGTGTAAAGATACCTATTACAGTAGTTGTTTTCATTGTACAGTATTGGAAGCTATATTAATCGACATGGTGTCTAGTACATAAAATAAATACACTTCACAGCCTGATTTACGAGTTTCAAAGTTGTCTGATGATTAATAGCTTGGCTTATAACTTAACATATGCAGTACAGTTGGACTGCAATAAATCAATTGGATTATTCCGAATACATCTTAAGACAGACCAGTGACCTTTATTATCTTATGGTCTGATGAAAAACACACCAAGTGCCTCTTATATCTCACAACCCTCTGGGAGTCAGAAGTGTCCGGTTGGGATAGTTAAAGGAGGAAAAAAATATGAGAAAGCCTTTGATTCATGCACAAAGCCAGCAGAGCGGTCATTAACCCCCAGTGGGTCATGCTGGGTGTGTTGAGAAGGGTCACACCAGGTCATAAAGAGGACCCCGGGGCCTCAGAGGGGGGTGGTCACACCCCACAATCAATAGTTGGACATTTGACCCCTGCTCGGGTTTCAGCTGCACCCCCGGCCCGCCGCTTCTTATCCGATGAATACACAGACGTAGTGAGTCAACAACACCATAGCAGGCACGAACACTAACATGGCGTCTGCAAAACATCACAGCTCTGCAACACCTGTGACTGCTTACCTGAGGCTTAAGGGAGGGTATGCCACAATAAATTCAAGTGACACTTTTACAATGTTTGCCCTTACCATGACGTAGTGGCGCTGCATCTCGGTCTTTTCATTGGCCAATTTGTCGTACTCCACTTTAAGACTTTTAAAAGAAGGAGAAAGAAATAGTTAACTCTGTGCTCCTTCTGTGGCAATCAAAATGAATATTTTGTCTGGCATTGCCATGTAAATAAATGGTATTATATTTAATTAGCATGGCAGTGCTTTGGTTTATGAATGGAAAACAAAACAGAGGCCTCTCTCTACTGTCCAACAGGAAGCCAGTGATGTTTACACGTATTAGGTTCACATTACCTGTGATACTGAGCTTGCAGGAACTGAAATTCGTCTTTGATTCTGTCACATGACTCTGCCACTGTGAATTTGAAGCCCGGCTGCCCTGGCTGGTGAGGTGCCTGCAAAGTGTGGAGATGCCATGGGTGAAAATATCTGTTTGTTTATGACCTCACGCTTCTGCCAAACGCTGACGTATGTACCGTCCTTCAGCTTTGTAAGCGGTTCATTCGTTTTTGTACACCCCACTTTTACTACGATTTGGGTTTCATTCGGCATAACAGAGTGGTCAGTTTGCCCGCATAACATTCAGCCGAATTGAGTTCTCCCCCAAAAAATATATATGTGTTGGTAACTTAGTTGCTGTGCCTTTTTTTTTTCTTTCTAATGATTAAATATGGCTGCAAAATAATCCATGATAGGGCAAAAGAAAGAAGCTGTCATAAAGAAGCTACAAAACATTGACTTTAAGAAAGAATTTGAAGCCAATTACAAAAGGTGAAGTTTAAACAATGACATAATTTATATAATTTTGGCCGACAAAAGAGCTTTTAATATTATCGTTATATTGCGATAATGGATGTTGATGACACATTCTGTGTCACGCAAATTTGACACATCCTCAATGCACAGTAGCATTTTCGCTAGCGGCTAATGTCCCTCCACAGTGCAAAGCTAGTTATAAGTCACTAATCCCCACCACCACCTCAATGGTGGTAAATGAACTATGTTTCTAACAAGCATCGTCACTGGACGACAAATAATAGCTAAACATGCTACACTATACACCGTAGGAGGATATGCTAACGGCTAAGATTGAGCTTTTGAATGTAAACAGAGGTAGAAAGACCGACACAAATTACAACAGTAACGATACTAAGTATAATATCTGTATATGCTAGTCATCAGATCTATATTTTTTTACCATCAGAAAATATTTTGTTGTTTCTGTTGTTGTTAAACTCAGGAAAAGGGTCCCTGGACACAGTAGGTCCTTTAGGGAGAAAGCCATAGGATTCAAATCAGAGCCAATAGTTGGTAATAAAGTAAATATTAATCAATATTGTTATATCGTCATTCTGTGTTTTTGTCTGATTACAATTGTGACCAAGAAGTTCATAATTTATTGATCTTGAAAACTGTAAGTGTCAGTGTTGGCATTGGTATGACCAATACTGCAGCTGTAAATTGTAACTACTTGGTATTGGATTGATGCTTTTGAGCATTTCTAGTATCGCCTTAAACTAATGTACAGTATCTAAACAGAGGAATAAGTGCGTATTAAATCTTAACAGAAGTGTAGCAAGAACCGTGTTACAACAGAAAGTAACCAGATATTAACAGTAATTTAGCAAGCAGATTAATAAAAATGTGGAATGGCGCAATGTAACCGCATACGTGATCAGCCAAATTGAGAGCCTTTGAATCACGTTTTGAAATGGTTCCTTTTTCATTGAAATACCAAATAATAATTTGTGATATATATCAATATCGCAGGGAGTTGCAATTTATATCAAGATATAGCTTATAGGACATATAGCCTATCCTTAGTGCAGGTCTGTTACGGCAGGATTATAAAAAGGTAAAGTTCCTAGTTAACACAGCAGTATAGAAAGACAGTCCGGCCAGTGTGTTCAATGATTGTACCTGCTGTGAAAGCTTATCCTAAAGTTCAATTGAGCAAGTATATAGCTCTAAGCGTGCACTACCCAAAGGGTCATATGTGTTTTTCTTTATTTAAAACAATTCCTTGTGGTCTACAGAACATGAATACAAACATCCACCTCGTCAGCTATGTTGTAGTTTTTAGCGCTTCCATATTGAGTATAGTGACAAATATCACTTAGAAACATAACACGGTACTTTTTATTAAAAATGAGAATAACAGAAGATTTCAGCATTCATTTAGATGTACGAGCCAGTCTGTCCCAAAAAGAGAGGATTTCAAAATAAAATATGGTGCATTCCATTAACCTCAGAAGTTGGAAGTCGGAGATGGGAATAATGTCACAGCAGAGTTATAATTATTCCAGTTATGAGGTATTATATTAAAATGGCCACCTCCCCAAAAGCTATTCTTACCACTTGCCTTATCTGAATATAAACAACTTCCAACAACATCCAACGATACATCGTATATGGCTGATTTAGTGCAATAAAAAATAGGCAAAAGTGCTAATAACAGATATTACAGAAGTGTCTATTATAATAGCCATAATCTTTGAAGCCAACTCTGGGGAAAGGAGAACTCTTCCAATTTCTGAGTAGGAAATCCGACTATGAAATTGGAAATTCCGACTTCCCGGTACAAATGGAACGCGTCACTATTGATTACAACTGAATAAAAATGGCAAAATCTCGCAAATTTCTTTGGGTAAACCTCTACCATATATAGAGTTATCCGTTGATGTAACTAAAGCAAAATATGTCACTAAAGTCTCAAATTACAAGTGCCTCATTTGGAGCATGTTTTAAAGAGGGCAAGATTGTTTAATAAATATCTCGGACATGCCTCCATGGTTTGATTTAAAATTTTCGGGACTTATGGGATCCTAAATACACAAAAGCAGGTACCAACAGGTAAGAAAAGTTGGTTTTGCATAATAGGACCCCTTTATGGCTACGTTTGTAACAGAACAGCACCCACGTGGTTCTTCCCTTCCCACTCTTCGCCAACAAGTCTTTACTCAAAGATAATCGAAGACACCACTGAACACCTGGCTGGTTGTGTAAGAAGAGGGAGACGTGATCACAGCTTACTGCAAGTTTGGGCCATTTTGCCTTGTTGTTGTTGCACGCGCCGTAACGAGTATGTGTAGTTTTACCCGTCTTTATCAAAATATAACTGTAGAGCTTAACGTTGTGTTTGTGCTGAAAGCTTCATTTATTGATTGCTGCCTTTGGTAAAGCTTAACTCTTTTAGGTTTTGCTTACTTTTTATTTATTTTATTTAGACTCGCCAAGTTGGTGGTTTACAAAACATTTGTAGCAAAAATGTATTTTAAGAACTCCGAAACAAGATAAAATACAAATAATACCAAGACAATACTTAAATGAGAAATACTAAACATTAAAAGTATATTGAACAAACATTTAACGGTGTGATTACTGCAAACTTGTGCGTTCTTCAACTCTGCTCTCTTGGACTAGAAAGCTATATTTGAGAGCAACTTTTCTCGTCGTCGTTTCGTAAAATTGTGCATTCTTTCGCCTTCTTGATTACCTCTCGAGGAACTCCGAAGAAACTTGTATCTTTTTCGCGATTTGAACGGTTCCAACACCCTAAAACAACGCAAGTATTGGGCATTTTTCTTTGAGAAAGGCGAAAAGCCGCCCTGAACGCTTTGACAACAGACGCTCACTTGACCACCACTTCGAGCCTCGGATATTTAATGAGCCGGACGTGACATTAAGGTGAATACAAATAATCCGGTAAGAAAAGGAGATTTTGCATAATAGGACCCCTTTATAGTTAGGTTTGAAACAAATTAGAGCAGAACAGCGTCCACATGGTTCTGCTATACGCCAACAAGAGTCTTCAATAAAAGATAAAGGACACGTGAAAGTCTATTTATATGTATTGCGCATTATTTCATCCCAGCAGACAAGAGACATTCAGTGCGTGTCCATGCACTAAATTAGTCAGATTTCTCGAAAAAACTCTCCCCCGCCAGTCTTTCTTTGCTCCGGACCTGCATCCGGCCCGATACATTCTTGGTAATAGCGTCAAGTTCGTAGCGCATTATAAGATTATTTCTTGATGCTGTCTGCTATTTAACATCTGCATAGCCATTAGAGACGTAAAATTTCTAATCTATGCCAATATTACAGCCGACATCAGGTACAATGGAGCTAAACTGTTGATTTGTAAAGAACCGCAGATGCCTGGTGTGACGTCATAGGTCAACCGGAAAAGCAATACATGTATCTGCACTGAAAGGAAATAAGCGCCAGTGTACAGAGAGCCCATGCTGTATAACCAATAGTCGCTTTAGAGAGTGTGCATAGACACTAGGACTTCACAATAGGTGTGAAAGTACAAAAAACGGAACTATTTGAACAATCAGACTAGGACACGTACCGAGTAAAACAATGTTCAGAACTTGTTGAATTAGGTCCCGACGTTGAGCAACTCAAACTTAATGTTGGAACAACATGCTATTTAATGTTTAGTCAATGTCAGGTTGTGATGTTGATTTGACCATTGAATTTTGGTCATTTCCCAACCAATAACGTGGATTTGACGTTGAACACTGTCTCAACTTACAAATACAACTATTTTGCAACATTGTTTCGAAATCAGCTTTAAATGACACGTATGTATAATCAATGCATCAATGTCTTGTGTCTGCAAAGATTGGATTTGCATTATTTCGTATGAGGAAAATGCTTCGGTTTTCGTACAACTCGGTCTTCGTCAGACCTTTCGGAACCATCCATCCATCCATTTTATACCGTTTGTCCCTTTTGGGGTCGCGAGGGACTGGAGCCTATCTCACAAAAACCTGAGGTACCACTGTACTTATAAAACAATTAGGTTCCTAAATGTGTTAATGCTCTATACCAAAACCTTACTTCTGGTCTCTCCACACTAGGGTTGTACGATATACCGGTATTAGTATAGTACTGCGATACTAATGAATCATATTCAGTACTATACCACCTCTGAAAAGTACCGATCCACCCCCCACGCGTCCCTATCATCGTCACGTCGTGTCATTGCTGGTTTATGAGCAGATGAGCACGTTCGGTAGCGCACAATCACGGAGTACTTTCAAACAAACAATGTGTGTAGACAGAAAAGAGAAAATGGACGCATTTTGGCTTAAAAACTAAAGATAAAGGTGAAGCTATAACACTGAAACGAGCTAGCGGCTAAAGTCCAGCCCCAGTCGGCAGTGTTCTAGCTACTTCTGAATCACTAATCCTTGCCTCTATGGCGACAAATAAAATAAGTTTCTTACAAGTATCATCCCTGCAGGACAAAGAATAGCTAAACATGCTTTACTACACACCGTAGCTCACCGGCGTTACAATGTAAACAAACGCCATTGGTGGATCTACACCTGACATCCACTGTAATGATACCAAAGTACAGTCGCGTATCGAGTCGATACTACTATGATTACGTCGAGATTTGTTGGCATCACAACAACTTATTTCGGGTTTTTTTTTTAAATGTATATTATGTTTATAAACTCAGGAAATATGTCCCTGGACACATGAGGACTTTGAATATGACCAATGTATGATCCTGTAACGACTTGGTATTGGATTGATACCCAAATTTGTGGTATCATCCAAAACTAATGTAAAGCATCTAAACACCAGAAGAATACATTATGATTACATTTCAACAGAAGGGTAGATAGAACATGTTAAAAGAGAAAGTAAGCAGATATTAACAGTAAATGAACAAGTAGATTAATAATTAATTTTCTACCGCTTGTACTTAATAATTTTGACAAAATAATAGAATGAAATATGACACAATATATTACTGCATATGTCAGCAGACTAAATTAGGAGCCTTTGTTTGCTTACTTACTAATAAAAGACAAGTTGTCTTGTTTGTTCACTATTTTATTTAAAGACAAACTTGCAATAAGAAACATATGTTTAATGTACCGTGAGATTTTTTTGTTAAAATAAAGCCAATAATGCAATTTTTTGTGGTCCCCTTTATTTAGAAAAGTACGGAGGGATGTTTTGCGAGATCTCGCAAAAAGTTTTTTTCCTATGTCAGTGAACCGGAAGTGAAACAGACACCGCGATGGTGGAGCGGGAGCATGCGGGAGCCCACCCATCATCTGTGCTCTGTTGTGGGACCTTAATACGATTTGGTGTCTTTATATGTTAGGCCTATACTAACATAGAAATCGATAAAGTTCTCCCACGGATGATGGGTAGGCTCTTCCATCGCTTTGTCTGTTTTACTTACGGTTCACTGACATAGGGAAAAAAAAAACTTTTGCGAGATCCCGCAAAAAGTATTGCGAGATCCCGCAAAAATTATTGCGAGATCCCGCAAAAATAATTGCGAGATCCCGTATAAAAGTATTGTGAGATCTCGCAAAATGTATTGCGAGATCCCGCAAAAAGTATTGCGAGATCTCGCAAAATGTATTGCGAGATCCCGCAAAATGTATTGCGAGATCCCGCAAAATGTATTGCGAGATCCCGCAAAAAGTATTGCGAGATCCCGCAAAAAGTATTGCGAGATCCCGCAAAAAGTATTGCGAGATCCCGCAAAAAGTATTGCGAGATCCCGCAAAAAGTATTGCGAGATCCCGCAAAAAGTATTGCGAGATCCCGCAAAAAGTATTGCGAGATCCCGCAAAAAGTATTGCGAGATCTCGCAAAAATGATTGCGTGATCTCGCAAAAATTGAGAGATCCCGTAAAAAAGTATTGCGAGATCCCGCAGAAATTATTGAGAGATCTCACAAAAATTGAGAGATCCCGTAAAAAAGTATTGCGAGATCTCGCAAAAGCATTGCGAGGTCTCGCAAAAAGCATAGCGAGATCCCGCAAAAAGCATAGCGAGATCCCGCAAAAAGCATTGCGAGATCCCGCAAAAAGCATTGCGAGATCCCGCAAAAAGCATTGCGAGATCCCGCAAAAAGCATTGCGAGATCCCGCAAAAAGCATTGCGAGATCCCGCAAAAAGCATTGCGAGATCCCGCAAAAAGCATTGCGAGATCCCGCAAAAAGCATTGCGAGATCCCGCAAAAAGCATTGCGAGATCCCGCAAAAAGTATTGCGAGATCCCGCAAAAAGTATTGCGAGATCCCGCAAAAAGTATTGCGAGATCCCGCAAAAAGTATTGCGAGATCCCGCAAAAAGTATTGCGAGATCCCGCAAAAAGTATTGCGAGATCCCGCAAAAGGTATTCCGAGATCCCGCAAAAAGCATTGCGAGATCCCGCAAAAAGCATTGCGAGATCCCGCAAAAAGCATTGCGAGATCCCGCAAAAAGCATTGCGAGATCCCGCAAAAAGCATTGCGAGATCCCGCAAAAAGCATTGCGAGATCCCGCAAAAAGCATTGCGAGATCCCGCAAAAAGCATTGCGATGTCTCGCAAAAAGCATTGCGATGTCTCGCAAAAAGCATTGCGATGTCTCGCAAAAAGCATTGCGATGTCTCGCAAAAAGCATTGCGATGTCTCACAAAAAGCATTGCGATGTCTCACAAAAAGCATTGCGAGATCTCGCAAAACATTTGTTTCCCTCCATGTCCTTTTAGGGGCTCCGTAGAAAAGTATTGAAATAATTTTGGTACCGGTATCGGGACAACACTACTCCACACTCAAGGAGGCCAGTTTACAAATCAAACAACTACTTACCGGATGACGGCCTTGTGGATACATATCGGGTCCTTCACGCTGGGGAAACGTCTTATTTTCCCCCCTGTGTTTTCCTTAAAGTAATCCAGGTGTAGTAAATCACCACCGCCGCCACCACCCCCTTCCCCAGGTCGCACAGGATGGCGGAGGACAAAGCACCGTTAGCGGATGCGACGAGGCGCTCAATCCACGGACATCGGGGCTTCTCCTTCTCCTTACACACCTAAAAACACAAACACGCCAAAAAAAACAAAACACACCAGTGAGAAGGTGGTCGTAAAAATGGAATCCATACATTTCCATTGTTGTGAGTTACTGCAAAACAACAACTCCGGTGCATAAGTTGATGGTTCGGATCACACCCTCCGCAAACACGGTGCTTGTTTCCTCGTAAATGTAACGAGTTGTGAGCCGCCGGACGTGTAAAGAACACACACGGTGACTTGTTCTGGTGGTCCAATTCCAAACACTAGGAACAAAGTCGGCTGTCATTACGCACACGCACGCACACAAACACGCACGGGCGCGCGCGACTACACGCGTGCGCGCACACACACACACACACACAAACGCCACCCTTGTTAGCGGCTCTGTTCATGTCGCTCGCGTTACCTTTGTCTCCACGGATTTCCCCCGCGTTCTCCCTCTCGCACGGTTTAAATTGTAATATCCACACAAAAGCCGCAGTAGTATCCTTCACTTGTAAAAGTCGCCATCGAAAAGTGGGGAAAATATCCAACGTCGTCTTCCCCCCCTTTTGGACTCCGGAGGCGGCGGATGTCCTCAGTTCGGAACCTCCACTCCCCCCTAACGATATATAACCTTTCTTAAGATTAAATCCAACAGTAGCCAAAAACGTCTTCCGCTGAGTCCTGTGTATGAATGTTGTGAAATAGCAGTGGTTGATTAAAAAAAAAATAAAAAAAATAAAAAAAAAATGTCGCTAGTTGTGAAATATGGCAGGAGCTAGCTTACAGCAGGTTCCTCCGTCGCGCGCTCAACCACACGCACACACAGACTGAGCGCTGACACGCGGACGCGACAGCCTCGAGAAGACCCCCGAACCAATTGGGTGCTTCGGCCAATCAAAACGCGCCGCTCCCACGTGGGGAAACAGCCGTCTGATTGGTGGATGAAGACGTTACGTCACGCGTTCGCCATTTTGGATCCCGAGTGACAGTCGGGCGAGGTTCAACAACTTGTTCAAAAACGCGAAAGCAGTCATTTATATCCGTGTTGAATTTGCGCTTCTCTTTCTGACTATACGTACAAGAATTCTATTTATGTTTTTAACTCGAGTGAGACTCATTAAAAAAAACACACCATGAGTTGCAATAAAACGAAGATTAAAATGCATCCCCCTTATTCCATATCCAGAATTGGTCGACCTATTTCGAAGACCTCAAGCTTTCTCTGCCAGCCAATCAGTAAGCTACTACACGTCCGTGCTTGAGCGCCTCAGCCTATCACGTGTTGTTTTCAATGCACTACCCCACGTGGGTGCGACCGCCCCCTAGCCATAGACTTTAGCCAATGGGGTTCCGGCTTTTTTTCTTCGCGGCTTGTGATTGGCCCAGAGTAGGAGAAGCTGTCAGTCAGGTCCCAGGGACGTCAATTAAACCCACGTTGGGTACGGCGCTGACAAATGCCGGCGCTCCTCTCTCCCTGCTGCCTGCGAATAGAGGCTGGAATGGCTGCTTAATTAGCTTCGAATGGCTTTTCCTTTCAGCTCAAACAATCTGTCACTACCATGTGGTAAAAAGAGCTTTGCATAAAACAAAAGCAGGGGGAAAAAAAAGCCAGTAGGGGCTAAATATCAGTTTGATTCCCCCTTCACTCCATCACCCCCATAAAAACGAGTGGTGTAAAACACATCTTTTTACCTGACTGTAAGGTTGGCCTGTGTCCTCACTTTCATCCTAAATGTTGTATTTATTGACATACTATGTGGATTTTTGTGTTAATTTAATACGGCGTGGCGCAGTGGAAGAGTGGCTGTGCACAACCCGAGGGTCCCTGGTTCAATCCCAACCTCGTCATGTCCGTTGTGTCCTGAGCAAGACACTTCACCCTTGCTCCTGATGGGTGCTGGTTTGCGCCTTGCATGGCAGCTCCCTCCATCAGTGTGTGAATGTCTGTGTGAATGGGTAAATGTGGAAGTAGTGTCAAAGCGCTTTGAGTACCTTGAAGGTAGAAAAGCGCTATACAAGTACAACCCATTTATCATTTATAATATTGTTGTGCAGGGGCGTCACTAGCTTTTGAGGACAGGGGGGGCTTAGCCCCCAGGAGATGCACAGGATGCGAGCAAACGTTAAACATGAGCACAAAACTTCACAAACGGCTAACAAAGACTTAGAAATTATTCATTGTTATTATTATCATTAAAAAAAAATGCACGGGACGAAATTAAATGCTCCCCGGGACGATGGCTTTTAACCATTTTTTTTCTTTTTCTTTTTATGTATTTATTCATTTTACATTTTATATTAAATGTCTTGGTTTTTCCTCTCTCTGAAAATCCTATGAAATGTTTAACAAGCCATCCTATAATAATACAACAGCTATTAATGTAACAATACAATAAAACAAATATATTTAATGATGTTTTTTTTCTTCATTATTTTAACAATAGGCTAATGTACATTACTTTATATAGATTCTACAAGAAACACAAAACTTAAAAACTAAATTATTTACAATTGCACACACACAAGATTTTGTGCAGCTTCACTCATTGTAAAGGAAGATAATGTGCTGCGTACACCTGCAGGACCGCAAGCAAGGTCGCAGAGAAAATGCGGACTGGAATTTGAGTGATGTGGGCATTTTCTATATGAACAAGTGGAATGGATTGGATACCGACACACTAAAGGGGCTCTCTACCTTATGCTACGAAGTGAGGGGAAACTGAGTGAATAATAACAGGTTGTATGATTATTTATTTAAACTCAAATTTGGGCCACTTTATAATGAATATGTCGGCATGTATTTCTAAAAAAAAAAAACCACCAAATTATTTAGGGGGGCTTAAGAAGGCCTAACAACGCCAATGTTGTTGTGATACCGTGGGTGCTTCGGGGCCCAAGCACCCACGGATGCCGAGTTTGATGGCAACTTTCAATCTTTAAATTAATTTCTGAAAAATCAATCTTGTTGTTGTTAATTTTATGGCGAGTTTGGTCCATTTTACATAATAAAAAAGTCCTAAATCATATAGTATATAATTAACAAAACATAACCAAAGGTTTAATCGTGCCGAAAAAGGAATTATTGATATAATCATCTTGACTTTGGGCACAGCTACAAACTAGTGAATGAAGAGCATACTTAGTCAATAGCCATACATGTCACACTAAGGGGGGCAGTATAAACAACGGCAACACTGTCATAAACATGTGCCATATAGTGAGACCACACTAAACAACAACGACAAACACATTTTGGAAGAATATTTGCACCGCAACACAACATAAACACAACATAAACACAACATAACAAATTCCCAGAATTCCCTGCAGCACCAACTCTTCCGGAACGCTACAATATAAACAAACGCCATTGGTGGATCTATACCTAACATCCACTGTAATGATCCATCCATCCATCCATCCATTTTCTACCGCTTATTCCCTTCGGGGTCGCGGGGGCGCTGGAGCCTATCTCAGCTACAATCGGGCGGAAGGCGGGGTACACCCTGGACAAGTCGCCACCTCATCGCAGGGCCAACACAGATAGACAGACAACATTCACACTCACATCCACACACTAGGGCCAATTTAGTGTTGCCAATCAACCTATCCCCAGGTGCATGTCTTTGGAGGGCAGCACGGTGGAAGAGGGGTTTGTGCGTCTGCCTCACAATACGAAGGTCCTGAGTAGTCGTGAGTTCAATCCCAGCCTCGGGATCTTTCTGTGTGGAGTTTGCATGGTCTCTCCGTGACTGCATGGGTTCCCTCCGGGTACTCCGGCTTCCTCCCACTGTAATGATACCACGTACAATAGCGTATCTAGTCAATACTACTATGATTACATCGATATTTTTTAACCTTACAAAATCTTCTTACGTTTTTTTTAAATGTATATTATGTTTATAAATTCAGGAAATTTGTCCCTGGTCACATGAGGACTTTGAATATGACCAATGTATGATCCTGTAACTACTTGGTATTGGATTGATACCCAAATTTGTGGTATCATCCAAAACTAATGTAAAGTATCAAAGAAGAGAAGAATAAGTGATTATTACATTTTAACAGAAGTGTAGATAGAACATGTTAAAACAGAAAATAACCAGATATTAACTGTATATGAACAAGTCGATTAATAATACATTTTTACAGTTTGTCCCTCATAATGTTGACAACAAAATAGAATGACAAATGACACAATATGTTACTGCATATGTCAGCAGACTAATTAGGAGCCGTTGTTCGTTTACTTACTACTAAAAGACAAGTTGTCTTGTATGTTCACTATTTTATTTAAGGACTAAATTGCAATAAGAAACATATGTTTAATGTACCCTTAGATTTTTTTGTTAAAATAAAGCCAATACTGACATTTTTTGTGTTGCCCTTTATTTAGAAAAGTACCGAAAAGTACAGAAATACTTTTGGTACCGGTACCAAAATATTGGTATCGGGACAACACTAATACACACACACCGAGCCCCCACTGGCAGAAATCAGAATCAGAATCAGCTTTATTGTCATTACGCAAGGTAACGAGATTGAGGCCTATGGCGCCTATGATACATTCAGTACATCCACAGACTCCCATATCTTTTTTGAATTTACAGTAAAAATATGTTTTAGAGAAGGGATGTATTGGAAAATATTCTGATTTAATAATATACTAATTGTTCATTGTAAATTGCATTATGGCTAATAAGGGGAACAATTTGGCTAAATTGTGTACGCCGCATGTATGTGCCACAAAAAAAAAGGTTTATGGGATTTCTAATCTGATACTTTTGGTGGGGTTGTAGTGGGTATACGTATATGTCGGGGGTCAGCAACCCGCGGCTCGAGTGGCTCCCTGGACCTCTTTCATAGATGTGTGAAAATGGAAAAAGATGAAGAAAACATTTTTTTTTCTTGTTTTAATATATTTTCTGTAGGAGAAACTTCCTAATTGTTAGAAATCACACTGTTTATGTTATCCATGCTTCACTGATGAGAGTATTTGGCAAGCACCGTTTTGTCCTACTAATTTCAGCGATCCTTGAACTCATCGTGGTTTGTTTACATGTACAAATTTCTCCGATGCTGCTACAGAAAGACGTGTTTTATGCCACTTTTTCTGTGTCTCATTTTGTCCACCAAACGTTTTATGCTGTGCGTGAATGCACCAAGGTGAGCTTTGTTGATTTGATTGATTTGCTGGAGTGCTTATCAGGCATATTTGGTCAATCCATGACTGCAAGCTAATTGATGCTAACATGCTGTTTAGGCTAGCTGTATGTACATATTGCATCATTATGCCTCGTTTGGAGGTATATTTGAGCTTATTTAATTTCCTTTACTTATGTCCTCTGTGTATTTAATTTATATTTGCATGTCTCATGACACATTATCTGTATTTAATATTGGCTGCATTTCTCATAGTTGTTTGTGTGCCATGTTGTTCCAGACCACAGCAAAAGTTACCCAGCATGCAAAGATTGTAATAAATCCTTTAGAAGAAGACAGCCTGCCGTTTCCTTAAACTTGGACACACACACATATATATATATATATAGCTTTGGCCATTCTGAGACATTCATTTCCGGAAGTTATCTCATCCTGTGAGAAGCCTCCATTTTCCAATGTTGCAAAAGTGTTTAGAAACATTTTTTAAATACAACATTTTTGTCAACGAAGATTTGCGTCAGTCTTTTATAGTAGGCTATTATAGCTAATATAGACACTCACATCATGTGTTGCCTTCATTATAACACTTATATAAGACTTTACATTTTTTTGCGGGTCCAGAAAGATTTTTGTTTTGAATTTTTGGTCCAATATGGCTCTTTCAACGTTTTGGGTTGCCGACTCCTGGTGTATGTGCTTAAGGGCGTAAGGGTGTATACGCACACTAGGCCAATTCTACACGTGCTGCACCCAAAGTCTGGCATGTTTGGCTCGTGTGAGTGCGGATCAGAGCACTCACACTTCCCCTCGTTGGTGTGATCGCTCCACAAAGGTTATTTACAATATCACACATATGGGAATAAAATACAAGAACTCAAAATGAGGTCAGCACGCTCAGTCACCTATGCACTACTGTTTCTTAACCACTGTTAGGCCACCAAAAAACATCTGTTTCTCAGCGGTACTCAGTTGTAATACACTTTTCCACCACGTGTGGCAGTAATGACAATCTCAAACAGAAGTCTAGAGCTAAAGTCATAGAGAAATTTATTAAGCGCAAAAATTATGACTAAAGTAGTGAAGTTGTATTTTCAATTCACTTTAATTTTATTGACAGTTTACTTAACCTCTAAAGGCCTTAGTGGCCACATGCATGGACAACACATTTTAACTCTTATTTACAAAATTGTGTGGTCTATGCCGACATATGGACACTTATACTGCCATCTGGTGGTGTCAGAAGAGTATAACATACAATGGAATTTGGAAAAAAAAAGTGTAAAAATTAAAATGTGCTTGTCACTACACATGAAGTACACGTTTGTGCACTTATGGACTAAGTGCATCATATTAAAAGGTGATTTTTAGTTTTTATTCCAATTAGGGTCCAATAAGCCCAAATAGCAAAGAGAAATAAAAAAAAAAACATGTAAACAAACAGCTTGGGCTTTAAGAGGTTAAGACACACATTTATTATTTCTTTACTTCAAATATTTTAGCAGTTATTGCATGTCAATTTAAAATATTTGAAGTATATTTGATTAGTAATTTTTTTGTCTAATCAGCCTAACCTATGCCTAAGGTTTATGTGTTAAATAAATAACAATCTCTGTGATTAATGCATGGTTTCATATTTCATTTAGGGTTGTATGGTATACAGGTACTAAAAAGCTACCACAGTACTAATGAATTCAAAACGGTACTATACTGCCTCTAAAAAATACTGGTTCCCTTTTTTTTTTATGGGCATGACAGCGCGCCATCGTCACGTCGTGACATTGCTGGTTTTATGAGCAGAGGAGCATGTTCAGCAACGCACACGCACGGAATACTTACAAGCAGACACAGTGTGTAGACAGAAAGGGAGAATGGACTCATTTTGACTTAAAAAGGTGAAGCGATAACATTGAAACGCCGCTCAGCAAGATGTGCTTAAAACATGGCTATAGCTAGCAGCTAACATCTATCTGCAGTCGACAGTGTTTTAGCTACTTCTGAATCACTAATCCTCGCCTCCGTGGCGGCAAAGTACGTTTCTTACAAGTATCATCCCTGCAGGACGAAGAACAGCTAATCATGCTACACTACACACCGTAAGAGGATACAATAGCTCACCGCTAACAGCAAGCTGGCTCTCCTCAATGTAAACATATGCCATGGGTTGGATCTACACCTGACATCCACTGTAATGATACCGAGTACAAGAGCGTATCTAGTCGATATTTTTTTATGGTCACAATATCTTTTTTCCTTTTTTAAAATGTATATTAATTTTATAAACTCAGGAAATATGTCCCTGTGACCAAAGTATGATCCTGTAACTACTTGGTATCGGTTTGATGCCTACATTTTTGGTATCACCCAAAACTAATGTAAGGCATCCAAACAACAGAAGAATAAGTGTTTATTACATTTTAACAGAAGTGTAGATGGAAAATGTTAAAACACAAAATAACCAGATGTTAACAGTAAATGAACAAATAGATTAATAATCAATTTTCTACCGCTTGTCCCTCATAATGTTGACAAAATAATAGAATAAGAAATGACACAATATGTTACTGCATTCGTCAGCAGCCAAATTGGAAGCCTTTGTTTGCTTAGTTACTACTAAAAGACAAGTTGTATTGTATGTTTGATGTCTTGTCTTGGTTTTTTCTGTCTTGTGAATTGCATGTTTAGTTTGAAAGGTCACTTGCCCTTCCTTTTGTGTCATCAGTCTGACGTCATCCCTGATCCCTGATTGTTTCCACCTGTTCCCCATTACCCTCATGTGTCTTATAAGCCCACGCCTCCCTTTGTTTTGTGCCAGATTGTCTCGTTTATTCGTGCCTCTCTAGGTTCCTGTCCATGCCTTGCCTCGTCTCGTGTTTGAATACCTTGATCCTGAATTCCTTCGTTGCTATTTTGAGTTCTCTTTTTCTCCTCCTCAGCAGAGTGATTTTTTGTTATTTAGTTTTTCAGCCGAAGTGGAGGGCTTTCAGTTTTTCTTACAGATCTTCCTTTTCCTCAATTTTTTGAGTGCTATTTTTTGTTAACCTTTATTAGATTAGAGAAAGTTTAGAAGTTTCATAGCCATTGTTTCTTCCTCCTGTTGGAGCGTTTTTTGTTTATAATAAATTTCATAGAATATACGGCGCCAAGTATAGTTCGTTATTGTTTTTGTGTTTTCCTCCTTTTGGCGTGATATTCGGTTGTTCCTTTTTTTGTAACCTTTTTCGCCGACTAGGTTAGTTATAGCCTATATTGAATTGCCCTGACTCTGGAGGTAAAAGTAAGCTTTCAAAATAAAAGCCTGCCAAATTATCCCTACTCTGCATCTGAGTCCTATCTTTTGACCAAGCCTGACATAAGAAACATATGTTTATTGTGCCGTAAGTTTTTTTGTAAAAAAAAAAAAAAGCCAATATTGCCATTTTTTGTTGTCTCCTTTATTTAGAAATGTATCGAAAAGTATTGAAAAGTATCGAAATACATTTTGGTATCAGTAAAAAATATTAGTATCGGGACAATCCTAGTTTCATATCATTAGGCAAGGTGTATCCTGTTAAACCGTAAGTAGGTTATTGAATATGACTAAAATCAAGAGTAAGATTTCTAATTCAGTGTTAATTTTTTTTAGTGGGTCCCGGGGCCCTCTGTAGTGGAAAAGGTGGCCCCAGAGGTCAAAAAGGTTAAGAACCCCTGCCTTACAATAAATTTATGTGCCTAATAAAGTCATCCATTGATGAAATTCTCTATCAATGGCAGCTGCCTCAATCCGCTACAGAAATAATCATAACGACTCAAAATGAGGCTGAAGTCTGCAGTTCCAGAGTCCAAAAAGAGCAGCAATCTCATGTGCAACACAACAAATACTCTTGTCACTTAGTTGATACAATGACATGTGGAGGGTAATCATTTCAGAAGGGATGTGTTCCCGGCAGCGGGGAATCGAAATCGGTACTCAACGATACCAATTTCTGGTACTTCTGTGTGTGTCCATGTGTTAATAAATGGCAATTTGTTTAAAAAAATAAAATATATTTTTTAATTTAACATTTAAGTGAGCTGATAATGATTATTACTGTGCTGTCCAGTTGTTATATCTTGATTTCTTACTCTGTTCTGAGTCTCATTTGCAGGTTTTATATAATAGACTTTGCACACAGTTACAATTCCAAGACATGAGATGGCATTACTGTATAGGCTACGTTGTTACGGAGTCAGGGAGTAGTCTTTGCCTGTAAGATGAATCTAGTCTTTTGTTGGTGAAGCATTTAGCTGTTTAGGTTATATACATTTTAATTACAAGTTCAGAAGGGATGTGTTCCTGGCAGCGTGGGAATCGAAATCGGTACTCAACGATACCAATTTCTGGTACTTCTGTGTGTGTCCATGTGTTAATAAATGGCAATTTGTTTAAGAAAATAAAATATATTTTTAAAATTTAACAATTAAGTGAGCTGATAATGATTATTACTGTGCTGTCCAGTTGTTATATCTTGATTTCTTACTCTGTTCTGAGTCTCATTTACAGGTATTATATAATAGACTTTGCACACAGTTACAATTCCAAGACATGAGATGGCAGAACTGTATAGGCTACGCTGTTGCCTAGTCAGGGAGTAGTCTTTGCCTGTAAGCTGAATCTAGTCTTTTGTTGCGCCCTAAAACATGTTTAAACTGTAAAGATAGGAGTGTACTTATTACACACCAGCTGTTTTTGGAGGTGTTGAAATCGCCATGTAAGATCTTTAATGCTTATCAGTAGCATGTGTATGGCAAATCCAATGTAAATTAGCATTGAGCTAGCGCGTTTTGAAAAGTGGAGTCCTACTGTGCGTTTGAGTGTTTTCTGGCATGGGAAATTGGAACATTACTGAAAACCTGCTCAGTGGCCTTGTGGTTAGAGTTTCCGCACTGATATCGGTAGGTTGTGAGTTCAAACCCCGGCCGAGTCATACCAAAGACTATAAAAATGGGACCCATTACCTCCCTGCTTGGCACTCAGCATAAAGGGTTGGAATTGGGGGTTAAATCACCAAAATGATTCCTGAGCGCGGTCACCGCTGCTGCTCACTGCTCCCCTCACCTCCCAGGGGTGGAGCAAGGGGATGGGTCAAATGCAGAGGGTACTTTCAACACACCTAGTGTGTGTATGACTAACAGTGGTACTTTAACTTTATCATTAAGGCAGTCCGACTGGGTTCTCTCTGACTGCAGCTTGAGGTCCTCCAGCGAGTGGTTAAAGCGGCGGGGAAAATTACAAGGATGATACTCCCAGAGATGAGTGCCATGTACACAACTCGCTGCCTAAAGCGAGTACACAACATTCTGAAGGACAGATACCACCCAGCACATGGCCTCTTCAACCTGCTACCCTCTGGAAGGAGATATAGATCGATTCGCGCCAGGACCACCAGAATGTCTCACAGTCTGTATCCCCAGGCTGTGAGACTGCTAAATGAACAGCCTGCCCCTTTGCTGCCCTGGACCATCTTATTACCTCACTCTTCACCACCTCAATAATTGTGCTCTGGACATTGCATTGCTGCAACATCAACGTAACACCAATCAGACATCTGACTGTTCCCACCCCCACGTCCCTCTATTCGCCATCTTCCTGACAATGCTAATATGTAAACTATTGTCAACCTGCACATCAATGCAGTTTCTATGCTGCTGGACAAAGCTCAAACAAAATCTCGTTGTTCATTTATGACTTAAGTGTTATTATGACAATGACAATAAAGGAATTTATTGATTGATTGATTGAGTGCTTGTTAACCCGCCAAGTGTTTGAGCCGGCCGAGTCTGCAACCGAATGTAACAAAGGTATGAAAATATGGTAGTACCCAGTAGTATACCGACACAACTTTGGTCCGTGCCTATAAAAGTACCAAAATCTGTACCCATCCCTACAATTCTGTGTAAATTGATTTGATTTGGTATGTCACATTATATGTTTTGTGCTGATGAGGATTTCTTATAGCTAATAATAACAATGTGTTTGATATTCTGGACTCTTGAAATTTCTACTGCCCCACAGCAGACATGATCTTATATTCCAGCTAAACAGTAAATTGCTGTAAATTACTAATGATGAGAAGGATTAAAAAAGAGGCAATAGTGGCTGCTTAATTATCCTCAAATGTAATTTTCTTTCAGATGAATTCACACCCAAAAACAAACAACATCCATATTGGTGCCTTCGTTCAACTGCGACCGAACCATCATTAAAAGTCATGAAGTATATCGCGTTTGGAACATAATGTAGCATGCAGCAAACTGTAGTTGTTGCTAAGCAACAAATGTATCTCTCCCAGTAATGCAAGGATATGCACTGGGGGGCATATGCTGGAAATCTGTAGGAAATTTGACAGCTCTTATTTTTGGATCAGGGTCCTCAAATATGACGAGAACTGAATTGTAAATGTTACAAACAACACATAGGCTTTTGCAAACACATTTTTGCTTCTCACAACACAAAAGAGGTTGTTTGGTTACATACTTAAAAAGGGGAACTGCACTTTTTTTGGGAGGGGGTGGGGAGGGGGATTTTGCCACTTATTTACAATGCCAATGTGAGACAAGAACTCAAATGACTTTTTTAAAAATGTTTTCTAATTTGTAATATACAGCATTTGTGAGGTGGCTACAGTAACAATGCAGCTAAGGCATCCATCCATCCATCCATCCATTTTCTACCGCTTGTCCCGTTCGGGGTCGCGGGGGTTGCTGGAGCCTATCTCAGCTGCATTCGGGCGGAAGGCGGTGTACACCCTGGACAAGTCGCCACCTCATCACAGGGCCAACACAGATAGACAGACGACATTCAAACTCACATTCACACACTAGGCCCATTTTAGTGTTGCCAATCAACCTATCCCCATGCTTCTCAATTATTTTCTGTAGTGCCCCCTAGGAATAAAGTCTCCCCCTCCCTGTCTCCACTGCGACTATCTATCCATTAGGGGTGTGGGAAAAAATCGATTCGAATTTAATCGTGATTCTCACGTTGTGCGATTAAGAATCGATTCTCAGTTGTAAAAAATCGATTTTTTTTTTAAATGTATTTTATTTTATTTTTATGTTTAAATTTTTTATTTTTATTTTTATTAATCAATCCAACAAAACAATACACAGCAATACCATAACAATGCAATCCAATTCCAAAACCAAACCCAACCCAGCAACACTCAGAACTGCAATAAACAGAGCAATTGAGAGGAGACACAAACACGACACAGAACAAACCAAAAGTAGTGAAACAAAAATGAATATTATCAACAACAGTATTAATATTAGTTACAATTTCAACATAGCAGTGATTAAAAATCCCCCATTGACATTATCATTAGATATTTATAAAAAAAAATAATAATAATAACAATAGTGTCACAGTGGCTTACACTTGCATCACATCTCATAAGCTTGACAACACACTGTGTCCAATATTTTCACAAAGATAAAATAAGTCATATTTTTGGTTCATTTAATAGTTAAAACAAATATACATTATTGCAATCAGTTGATAAAACATCGTCCTTTACAATAATAAAAGCTTTTTACAAAAATCTACTACTCTGCTTGCATGTCAGCAGACTGGGGTAGATCCTGCTGAAATCCTATGTATTGAATGAATAGAGAATCCTTTTGAATCGGGAAAATATCGTTTTTGAATCGAAAATCGCTTTGAATCGATAAAAAAAATCGATTTTGAATCAAATCGTGACCCCAAGAATCGATATTGAATCGAATCGTGGGACACCCAAAAGTTCGCAGCCCTACTATCCATCCATCCATTTTCTCCTGCTTGTCTATAAAATTGTTATAAGTACACCTCTGCATAACATTGTATCCTTAATAACATTAAATAAACACACTGGTCTTTCCTGTCTACCACTTTTCTTCTTCTTACAAATTCCTGAAATTCCAGGAATTCTGAAATACCAATTCTCAATTCAAAGTGTTACTACGTCAACATTTCTCAACCGATTCAAACATTTCCTACACCAACCCATTCAAATCCATCCATCCATCCATCCATTTTTTTTTACCGCTTGTCCCTTTCGGGGTCGCGGGGGGTGCTGGAGCATATCTCAGCTGCATCTTGGACTATTGTGCTATATTTAAAAAAATATTTTTTTTTTAGAAAGTTCCAAATTTCAATGAATAGACATTTTAAAAGTTCTGCAACGCCCCAATTTCTCAGATCTGTGTGCTATATTTTTACCCGATTCGGACCTTTCAAACATCCACACACACTACTCACCCAAATTCCGGGTTTCTCGAGAATTTCCAGGAATTTCTCCCCATTGAAAATGAATGGGCAATATACAAACTTCTGCATATCCTAGATTTCTCATCTGATTTTGTCCGTTCCACCATCCACACACTCCACTCCCCTTGGACATTCAAGCCAGCATGTTTCCCGGTTCCCAAAATTCCCTGATTACCTGGAATTACCAGGAATTTCTCCCCATTGAAAATTAATAGGCAATATACGAACCTCTTCATATCTCACATTTCTCAAGCGATTCGACCCCATTCCAACATCCACACACTCCACTCACCCTGGACATTCAAGCATTTCAGTTCCACTCATGCATATCGTCGACTCATAGGGCATTCACACGCAATTCCTGCTGGAACTGCAAATTCCAGTTATTTTTGTAGTTTGTATTTCTTGTTTAGCATTTAGTGCTACTTGCTGGATCTATTTAGCACACAGCTTCTAAGACTTGTAGCTCATCCATTCGTATATTCAGGATAAATAATATAAGGTTCTGGATCATCATTTGTCCCAAAGTAGTCGTTGTCTCTCATGAAGTCTGCCATGTTGTTGTTGAAGGAATTAGCTACAGTTTTGATGCGTCTGTGAAATTAATGTGCCACTGAAAGCTCAAAATGAGCAAAATACGGAAATATTACATGTTATTATGGATATGCTTGTTACCACACTACAAACATACTTACAGCATGTATGTAAAATGTTGTTGGAGGTTTTAGGGTGTTTAAAAAAAAAAAGCTTTATAGACGGAATAGAGCAAATCCCATTACTTCCATTGTTAGTTGAACTTTTCTAGCTTTTATTTACAAGTTAAAATGCACAAAAAATAAAAAATATACATCTGATTGTCTCACATAGAGGATTGTAAAAGATCATCAGAATTCCCAAAAAATTGCAGTTCCCCTTAAGGACGACATACCACAAAACTCAGATCATCCGTTAAAAAGTCAAAACCAGTCCTTATCCAGGGTGTACCCTGCCTTTCATCCTAATTCAGATGGGATATGTTGGATGGAATCAGATACTGTACATAGAGTTCATGGGACAGCGACAATATCTTCCTCATGTTTCCTGTACTTTTACTAATGTAATTTCATCTGATTAGTATTGTCTCTAATGGAAATGGGAATGGTCGACTATAAGATAATAAGCTCCAGGGTGTCAATCAAGTCAGGCATTTCCTTCACAGTGGCGTAGCTGCAGGGGTGTGTCTAGGGGGTGGTACGCGCCAATATCCGTGTGGCGGGCATTCTGTTTTGATTGATGATGAGCAGACAGGTTCCAGACGTTCGTGGTCCTTCACTAAACGTAAGTCATTTTCGTTATAATATATATATTTTTTACACAAGCGTGTTTAAAGTGTTTGCCTGCCAACACAAGACCAGGCACATTCATATGTTTTGACCGTTATCTCAGTCTCACCATCTTTTGTTATTCCACCGTGATTCTAGTTCTACTTAGTCCAGGTCATTCATTTGTTGTGTAAATACTCAGGGGAACATTATCACCAGACCTATGTAAGCGTCAATATATACCTTGATGTTGCAGAAAAAAGACCATATATTTTTTTAACCGATTTCCGAACTCTAAATGGGTGAATTGTGGCGAATTAAACGCCTTTCTATTATTCGCTCTTGGAGCGATAACGTCACAACGTGGCGTCACATCGGGAAGCAATCCACCATTTTCTCAAACACCGAGTCAAATCAGCTCTGTTATTTTCCGTTTTTTCGACTGTTCCGTACCTTGGAGACGTCATGCCTCGTCGGTGTGTTGTCGGAGGGTGTAACAACACGAACAGGGACGGATTCAAGTTGCACCAGTGGCCCAAAGATGCGAAAGTGGCAAGAAATTGGACGTTTGTTCCGCACACTTTACCGACGAAAGCTATGCTACGACAGAGATGGCAAGAATGTGTGGATATCCTGCGACACTCAAATCAGATGCATTTTCAACGATAAAGTCAAAGAAATCTGCCGCCAGACCCCCATTGAATCTGCCGGAGTGTGTGGGCAATTCAGGGACAAAGGACCTCGGTAGCACGGCAAGCAATGGCGGCAGTTTGTTCCCGCAGACGAGCGAGCTAAACCCCCTGGATGTTTTGGCTCACACCGTCCCTTATGCCACCGAAGATGATCAAGAGAAAAATATCGACCCTAGCTTCCCTGGCCTGCTGACATCAACTCCAAAACTGGACAGATCAGCTTTCAGGAAAAGAGCGCGGATGAGGGTATGTCTACAGAATATATTAATTGATGAAAATTGGGCTGTCTGCACTCTCAAAGTGCATGTTGTTGCCAAATGTATTTCATATGCTGTAAACCTAGTTCATAGTTGTTAGTTTCCTTTAATGCCAAACAAACACATACCAATCGTTGGTTAGAAGGCGATCGCCGAATTCGTCCTCGCTTTCTCCCGTGTCGCTGGCTGTCGTGTCGTTTTCGTCGGTTTCGCTTGCATACGGTTCAAACCGATATGGCTCAATAGCTTCAGTTTCTTCTTCAATTTCGTTTTCGCTACCTGCCTCCACACTACAACCATCCGTTTCAATACATGCGTAATCTGTTGAATCGGTTAAGCCGCTGAAATCCGAGTCTGAATCCGAGCTAATGTCGCTATAGCTTGCTGTTCTATGCGCCATGATTGTTTGTGTTGGCATCACTATGTGACGTCACAGGAAAATGGACGGGTGTATATAACGATGGTTAAAATCAGGCACTTTGAATTTTGAAAAAAACTTCGAAAAATAAAATAAGCCACTGGGAACTGATTTTTAATGGTTTTAATCCTTCTGAAATTGTAATAATGTTCCCCTTTAAATTATTCTGTTGCCAGCAATGTAAAGACTGGATTTGAATGAGGACCTAATGTGTTTATGTTTAAATAAAGGTTTATGAATGTTACAATTTTACCATTGGTGTGCCGTCAAGACCAGCAAGTCCTTCTCTGCTGGCCTAACATAACCAGAAATTATGATCATAATTAAAAAATAAAAGTATTTTTTAATTTACTTTCCTTTATTTCTAAAAGTGTTCATATTCTCTTCATGTCATATTATGCCTCTTCCAGTGCTGTTGTTTTTAGGTTATAGAGTTTTTATCCAATCAGAATTCAGCTAGCTTATGTTGCCATGCTGTACCAAATCTGTCCGAGGCCTTTAGAATCAACAATGCGGGCGTCCGTGCATTTTAAGTGAACGGGCACAAACATTTGACAGACAGTTGCGTTAGCCAATCAGATCACGAGTTGTTGTCAGTAAGGCCTTCTAGCTGGCCTAAGGCAGATATATATTGTGAAGTTATGAGCTACGTAACATAAGAACTCCATTATCCAGCATGCCACAGCTGCGAAGAGCATGCGCAGTAGCCCCGTTTAGCCATGGGGATGTTTGGGATGCTTAGGGATATTTTTGATGAGCACGCTGTGGAGTAAACTTTAAGAACTCAGCCAACACGCCTCGTCTGCATCTTTTATGATTAGACAAGACAACACATAGGCCACACAAGGCCATTTTCAAGAAGGATATTTAAAGAGAAACTACATCTTGAATGGGTTCTACAAATTGTGAGTTCAGATATTTTATTTCTTTATTTTTCCACGTTTAATATATTTTTTGCAATTTTAATTTTGACAGTACCACATACGATGTGTTTTAATTGCTGATGCGGGTTTATTGATTGTTAAATGCGCCAGAAAATAACCCGTTTTGTACACTGTTGGTTGTGATTCAATGCCCAATAGTGTGTAAATGTATGCCTGTATAGTATTTCTCCAGCAATGGTCATGTGGTGACATAAATTATGGTATTTTGAGAGGTAATCAGTGGACACAGGACATCATTGAATGCTTAGGTGGGAAACGCACGGCCTGCCACTGAATTTTACTATATTAAAGAAGAAATTTGACATACTGTATTTGTATTTTGTCTGACGTACTGTAATAGCTCAATGTTTTGCAATCTTGTTTAATGTCAGCAATTGTCTTAAGGTTTACTCCATACTTAGTGGTGGTAACCGTGGTAACCTACTATAGTAGCTAGGGTAGACTGACTGTTATATGGGGGCCAACCCTGTAAAACTAGGTGCCACACCTGTGCCACCCTTGAAAAGTCTGGACATGCCACTGCATAGTAGTTAATATATCAGCCTCAAAGTCTGGGTATCTGTATTCGAGTGCACCTCTGCATAACATTGTATCCTTATTAAAATTAAATAAAACAACACACTGGTCTTTCCTGTCTACTGCCATAGTCACGTTTTTTTTTCTTACAAATTCCTGGTTTTCCTGAAGTTCCAGGAGTTCCGAAGTACCAATTTTCAATTCAAAGTGTTACTACGTCAACATTTCTCAACCGATTCAAACACCAACCCATTCATATCTTGGACTATTGTGCTATATTAAAAAAATCCCAGATTATTCGAAATGCCCAAATTTACGGGAAATTTCAATGAATAGACATTTTAAAAGTTCCATAACGCCCAAAATTCTCAGATTTTTGTGCTATTTTTTTTTTACCCGATTCGGACCTTTCAACCATCCACTCACACTACTCTGTGAAGGTCAAAACATGTTTTCCATTCCCCCAAATTCTATACAGGACATCATTGAAGGCCTAGGTGGGAAACGCACGGCCCGCCACTGAATTTTACTATATTAAAGAAGAAATTTGAGGTACTGTATTTGTATTTTGCGCCAACTGTTGCAAGTTGTCTGACGTACTGTAATAGCGCAAAAGGCAGTTTTGGTCCCCTAGACCAGTGTTTTTCAACCTTTTTTGAGACGAGGCACTTTTTTTTTCATTGAAAAAATCCGGAGACACACCGCCAGCAGAAATCATTTAAAAAACGGAACTCAGTTGACAATAAAAAGTCGTTGTCGCAATTGTTGGATATGACTTTAAACCATAACCAAGCATGCATCACTATAGCTCTTGTCTCAAAGTAGGTGTACTGTCACGACCTGTCACATCACGCCGTGACTTATTTTGAGTTTTTTGCTGTTTTCCTGTGTGTAGTGTTTCAGTTCTTGTCTTGCGCTCCTATTTTGGTGGCTTTTTCTCTTTTTTTGGTATTTTCCTGTAGCAGTTTCATGTATTCCTTTGAGTGATATTTTCCCGCATCTACTTTGTTTTAGCAAACAAGACTATTTAAGTGATTTTCATCCTTCTTTGTGGGGACATTGTTGATTGTCATGTCATGTTCCGATGTACTTTGTGGATGCTGTCTTTGCTCCACAGTAAGTCTTTGCTGTCGTCCAGTATTTTGTTTTTGTTTACTTTGTAGCCAGTTCAGTTTTAGTTTCGTTCTGCATAGTCTTCCCTAAGCTTCAAAACCTTTTCTTAGGGGCACTCACCTTTTCTTTATTTTTGGTGTATGCATTAGACGCCTTTTTACCTGCATACTGCCTCCCGCTGTTTCCGACATCTACAAAGCAATTAGCTACCGGCTGCCACCTACTGATATGGAAGAGCATTACACGGTTACGCTGCCGAGCTCTGGACACCACCGACACACAACAACGCCACATAATTTGCAGATTATAATTAATGGTTGTCAAAAAATATTTTTAATCCAAATAGGTGAAATTACATAATCTCCCACGGCACACCAGACTGTATCTCACAGTGGTTGAAAAACACTGCCCTAGACTACACTATCCATAACTGTCCAAAGATAATGTTGCGGTTTATTGAACTGCAATAATTAACATGATTAACGTCGATTGCGGCGACGAGCAGTTAGATGCAGGGGGAGAGACGAGTTGGCCTCCAAATGGCAATATGAATCACAAGCACGTAAAAGAATGAACAAATCGAAACAAGAGTAGACTTGTGCTTATTTTTGAAGGTGGTTATCTTGTTGAATGAAAAAAGAAAACAGTTGCACAAAGACTTCTGCTTTCACCGCTAAAAGCGGGCGTGGTTGAGGGCGGGGGGCGTGGATAAGAGGGGAGGAGTATATATATAGCTATAATTCACTGAAAGTCAAGTATTTCATATATATATATATATATATATATATATATATAATACTTGACTTTCAGTGAATTATAGCTATATATATATATATATATATATATATATATATATATATATATATATATATATATATATATATATATATATATATATTTTATTATATATATATATATAAATAAAATAAATACTTGAATTTCAGTGTTCATTTATTTACACATAACACTCATCTACTCATTGTTGTACTTGAAAGACTTGATCAAATACACAGTAATGAAAACACAGTTGTTCTACTAACTGTACTGTGCTTGCTGCTTACTAAAAATGAAATAAACACTTACCTTTCACTATTTGAGTAGCCTTTGTTCTGCCATTTGCGTACTGGCGAGCGATCTCTGAATCCGGGAACATATCCTTCACGGATTTGTTGTAGACATCCACAAATGAGAACGGGATGTTGCTTCCAGCTATCAGCATAGCCCTTTTTGTCTCCGCATATGTTACACTATCGGGTCTCCATTTAGCGAGATGGCCCATAATACTGGGCTGTGACCGGTGCTGCGTTGCCGCCGCTTTGTGCTTCGCTGACCGTTCATGACTGAGTATATCCGTTCGGCCACCGTGTTCAATGGACAAGTTAGTTCTACAAAATTTACAGGCAGCATACCCCTTCCCCTTCGAACAGTCCTGGATAAACTGAAATTCTTGTTTCCATTCTTTTTGGAACTTACAAGCGTACTTCTTCATTTTACTCGTTGCCGGCATCGCCATGGCTGTATCTTCCTCGTTCTTCTGCTTCGTCTCCTTGTTGTGTGCGCAGTTGTGCACTCTCTGAAAGCCATAGATGTTATAACGTGATTGGGCAGGCACGCTGTTTATAACGTGGGAAAGCGGATGTGAAAACAGGCTGTCCTCACTCAGGTCCGCTGAATTTCGGGAGTCTCCCGGAAAATTCGGGAGGGTTGGCAAATATGAAAATGTAATCAAAAGCCTCTGTAATACCACAACACATTACTGTAAATTCAAGCAGGGGTTCTGTAGGCAACAATGCACACTCTTGTGCAATAGGTGGCTGTTAAACCGAAAGAGAAGAACAAAATAACACTGGAAAAATAAAGTTGCATTTTTTGCCACAGTAAATATTACTTGGATTACATATATAATCCATCCATTTATCCATCTTCCCCCGCTTATCTGAGCCGAGGATGTCATCGTAGCTTGTGCAGCCCTTTGTTTGCTATAGATTTAAGCAACCAAAACAAAAAGACCAGCTTCCTGGATATCTAATTCTAAAGTCTCTAAAGGTTCGATTAGTCTTTCGCCCCTATACCCAGGTCGTACGACCGATTTGCACGTCAGGACCGCTGCGGACTGATTGATTGATTGATTGATTGATTGATTGATTGATTGATTGATTGATTGACTGATCCGAGGTCGGTTCATAAGGGTTGCAGCCTAAGCAGACAAGTCGAGATTTCCTTCTCCCGAGCCATTTAGTCCAGCTCCCTCCGGGGGATCGCAAGGCGTTCCCAGGCCAACTGGGAGACACAATCTCTCCAATGTGTCCTAGGGTCTTCCCCGTGGCCTCCTACCAGTCAGACGCGCCCTAAACACCTCCTTTCGATGTGAAGGAGCAGCCGCTTTACTCTGAGCTCCCTCCAGAAAGACAAAATCCATCTCATGGAGGTAACTAATTTCGGCTGCTTGGACTTGTGACTTAACATAGCTTGACCAGTAAATTGAGAGCTTTGCTTTACAGCTCAGCTCCATCTTCACCAAAACAGACCAATACAGGATTCGTATCGCTGCAGACACTGCAGCAATCTGCCTGTCGATCTTACGATCCACTCTTCCCTCACTCGTGCAAAAGACCTCAAGGTTCCTTCAACTCCTCCACTTTGGGCAGGATCCTGTCTCCATCCCAGAGATAGAAAGATTTTCAGATAGATTTTCTGTGCGAGAAACCCTGGACTTGGATGTGCTGCAAACCGATCCAGTGAGAGCTGAAGATCCTGGCCAGATGAAGCTAGCAGGACCACATTATCTGTTAATAGCAGAGACCTAATCCCCTCAACACTCTGAGTGGGCCTAGAAATTCTGTCCATAAAAGTCACAAACAGAATCGGTTACGAAAGGCAGCCCTGGCGGAGTCCAAACCTTACTGTAAACTGATCAGATTTACTGCCAGCAATGCCGACCAAGATTTGACACGATCATATAGGGAGCGGACCGTCACAATCAAGTGGACTGATACCCCATACTCTCTGAGCTCTCCCCATGGGACTTTCCGAAGGACACGGTTGAATGCCTTCTCCAAGTCCGCAACCATTGCCAAACCAGTCTACATATACAGTACAGGCCAAAAGTTTGGACACACCTTCTCATTCAATGTATTTTCTTTATTTTCATGACTATTTACATTGTAGATTGTCACTGAAGGCATCAAAACTATGAATGAACACATGTGGAATTTATGTACTTAACAAAAAAAGGTGAAATAACAGAAAACATGTTATGTATTCTAGTTTCTTCAAACTAGCCACCTTTTGCTCTGATTACTGCTTTGCACACTCTTGGCATTCTCTTGATGAGCTTCAAGAGGTAGTCACTTGAAATGGTTTTCAATTTACAGGTGGGCTTGAAGCTCATCGAGAGAATGCCAAGAGTGTGCAAAGCAGTAATCAGAACAAAGGGTGGCTATTTTGAAGAAACTAGAATATGAAACATGTTTTCAGTTATTTCACCTTGTTTTGTTAATTACATAACTCCACATGTGTTCCTTCATAGTTTTGATGCCTTCAGTGACAATCTACAAAGTAAATAGTCATGAAAATAAAGAAAACATATTGAATGAGAAGGTTGTGTGTCCAAACTTTTGGCCTGTACTGCTTACTTAGTATCAAGTAGTACATCTGCAAGATATTTTTCTCATGTACATTTAAGTGACAACACCATGCAACGTTTACCTAAGTAAGCTAAGTATAGCAGCACAACGTTCTTATTGTGACTTTATATGAGATTTGCACTCGTCACTTCACCGTGAGAAGGAAGTTCACAACAATAACTTGGATGATAGTGGTGAACAGAGGATAGAGGAGGATGAATTCTTTGGATTCAGCCACCATGCCCTTAGAATTGAAGTGTCCGACATAAGTCTGAGTATAAACTGATGAAACCTGCTTGAATGAGGGGTAAAGATTGTTTTCAAAGTCAATCTGAACAATCCAGTCAGGTTTGATTAAATTCCCCCCAAAATACATAAGAATATTAATAGATTGGATAGATAGATCAAAGTGTTTTAGAGTGAAGCCCACCATTTAGTAGCATCACAGTCTGTAATGGTGGTAAGCTACCCTTGTAGCAACAGCTGCCCTGAGGTATAAACTGATCAAAATGTGGCCTGCCAATTTGTGCCAAAAGCCTCTACGACCACCACCAAACATTTATACCATACCATACCAACTTTATTCACATTCGTACACCAGTGTGGGTGGCACTTGGAGCAAGATTGGTGAAATATCTTGCGCTAGACAAAGCAGCAGTGACTGGGATCAAGGTAGCTGGGTTCTAACCAGAAACCCTACAGTTTCCTGACCTGAAAGAATAAGAATATTCACAGGCAATCACTATAAGCCAAATATTGATCAAAACATTATCGGGGATAATTTCTTGCAGTTCCCATATCCATTTTACAGGAATACCAATTACCCTTTGAAGAATTAAGAATAAAAGTCCATCTGTCTTTTTTTGGACAACCATCTGCCGTGGAATGATAGCAAAATAGGAATGAGAAGAAACAAGTACACACCCTGCAAGTGGCAATTGTACCAAACCAAACTGTATCCTTAGGTGGAAATGTGGCTTTGCCAGGTTGTGGAGGCACCAGTTTTAGTAGACTTTCAGGTCTACTGCATTTCTTCCAGTTCCACCCAGTAGCTGAGACACATAATCCCTCTCCCGTTTCCTAGACCTACCCTAGGCCTCACCAGGAGACTTCCAGGAAGTATCTGGACTAGATCAAGCCACCTCAACTCGCCCCACTCAATGGTGAGGAGCAGCGGCTCTATCCTGAGCTCTTCCTGAACAAAATAGCTCCTTACCTAACACTTAGTCCAGCCACCCGACAGAGGAAACTAATTCTTGTATCCATGATTTTACCTACCCAAAGCTCATGACCAAAGGTGTGGGTACAAACATACTGTAGATTGACTGGTAAATTGAGAACTTTGCCTTCCTGCTTAGCTTTTCGCCACCATGCCACTTCAACAATTTAATTAGAATGGGAACATTTTCCTTACTTGTTTTGAACAATGTAATGGACAGATAACAGATAACAATTTTTGGTAAAACCGACCAAAAAACCAAACCGACTGCATATACTGTAGTACAGTAAGGATGTCAGGCCAGTTTTTTGCAACAGCATTGGCATTTTCCTTGCTCAAAAAGGCAGTCATTGTGTAAAAGAGCAGTCAACACATTACTATTTTTTTTTATCCATGTCCAGGTGAAAACCACTTCAACAGTAAGCTACTATGGGTGCATTAGCTTGTTTGAAAACCAATTAGACTACAGTTTGTACCACATGTAAGACGACCCTCCAGCAATGTTGCTCCTCAAACAGGAAAGCCACCGACTCATATGTCAGACGTGCCAACACCTGTCAGTTTGCGCAGTAGTAAGGTTTTTGGGATTGTTCTGTGTGTGAGATGTCAAGGATGTGGATTAAATGAGCTGTCAGACCTTGGCAGTCTGCACTGGTCTGAGATGCGGATTTGAGAATCCCATAAAGGCAGACATGGTGTGTTATCTGATCAGCTCTCAATGAATGCCCTGATTAGGCAATAACAAAGAAGCAGGCTTCACCCCACGGATAAGAGGGGCTTCTACTTTATGAGACCTTTGCACTGTTTATTTGCACTGAAAACCCAGACTCTGTGAAATTCTCACTCGGAGACACTAAGCAAATATTAGAACTGTTTGCAGAGGTGATTTTAATTCTTTACAGAGCTATGATTGGTTTGTTTCTTTCCCATCTCCGCAAGAACTTGGCAAATTAATTATTTCAGCCTCTTGGCTTTCTTTACACCAACTTGCTCTATAATAAATAGAACTGAGGTATATTTCCAATAGCTTTGTGGGCACTAAAGACTCAAATCTCATTTCTTCTGCTCATGAGATCACATTCTCAGCTTAAACAAATTTTCAATGCTTAAACCTCAGCTTCTACAGTGACCAGGGAGTGGTTCCAGCTCCAGCTGTCTGCAAGGAGCCTGATACTTCCTGACTAAGAGGGGAAACCATGTTCACTTACCTTCTGGAGACCTGCAGTATGAAAACACAGGGAGCAAGTAATGAGGTTGTTTTTAAAGCATTATGTATCTTGCGTAAAGTTTAAAGGACCAATATCCAGATGTCCCAAATTTCACTAACACATTCTCTTTATGTATGTTTTCCTCCTTATAAAATTAATCGTGCAGTCATTTCCCATAATAACAATCCGCTTTTGACTAGTCGGTAGATAACTAAATATACTTGGTACCCTCCCTTCCCAACGCCAGACTCGATATGATGACCCCTCTTGGTGTGACGTCATCTACAGAAGTAGATAATATTTTCCCGCATAGATAGTGTATACAAAAATTTATATTTTTGATTTCGATTTTTATTAAGGATCCCCATTAGCTGGTTGCCTCAACAACCCACTAGTCTTCCTGGGGTCCACAATATAATATAAGACCATGATTTTAACCACATAACTGCAGGTTTTTGTCAACATAATCATTGATTACTTCAAAACTGATATGGTTAACATCATGAGAAAATAAATATTTGTAAAATAATCGCCATTTAAGGACTTCCCTGCTCTTCTATCTTCTCTTCCATAGACACCATACCCTGTATTTCACCATACTCGTTCAGCAATTTTTTTTTTTAATTTCATACATGCAAGGGTTAACAAAAATCAATCAACATAATATATAAATGAAAGAATGAAAAAGAGCAGAAAGAAGTAAAACTAATAATATCCGCCCCCTATTCACACAGTTACAACAATTGTTTAAATCAGAAGACTTTCTAGGTAATATTTCTCTATTCATTACATTCCTATTTTATAACACAAAACAAAAAAACTAAACATGGAAACAATCATTTACTCCAAATCATATCTTTTCATCGTCATGTTTTTTTCATTTTGTTTAAATACAGTAGGAAATTTACATTGTTTTCTTTTACTGTCAAGATTGCTCTGTAAAGTAACACCTTTGACTGAAATGCATCTTTCCATTGACCCTGTTCTAAATCTTAATTTATTAAAAAACTCAGTTTCTTTTAGATCGTAACTACTTCCTCTTCTAACAAATATGTTTTGAAGGTTGTTTGGTAGCATTTTTGCATGTGCTTTGTACATGATTTTTAGGATATTATACTTCAATAAATTTCAGTAAGTTTAACTGTTTAAATATTGGGTTTGTGGGTTCCCTGTATGCATTTCCTCTTAAGATTCTTACCGCTCTTTTCTGCAAAAGGAAGATTGGATTTAAACATGTTTTACAGGCACTACCATGTTGATTAAAACATCAGTAGAAGAGGACACAAAATATAATACAAAACAACTTATCTCTTTTTCTCTCGTTTTTGATAGATGTTTTTCATTCTCCATTTTTCCGCGGGTTGTGACACAGTCTTGGTCCCCTTCAGGGTGCTGCTGAGGGGTCGGGTCGGGGGGGCGTAGTTGGGGGCGTGGTTAAGAGGGGAGGAGTATATTTACAGCTAGAATTCACCAACTCGAGTATTTCATATATATATATATATATATATATATATATATATATATATATATATATATATATATATATATATATATATATATATGAAATACTTGACTTTCAGTGAATTCTAGCTATATATATATATATATATATTTATTTTATTATATATATAAATAAAATAAATACTTGAATTACAGTGTTCATTTATTTACACATATACACACACATAACACTCATCTACTCATTGTTGTACTTGAAAGTACAATGCAATACAATTCCGGGGCAATGGCACCTATCAAATACACAGTAATGAAAACACAGTTGTTCTACTAACTGTACTGTGTGTTATGAGAGTAGAGTATGTGTGTGTGTGGCCCTTTAATAGGTGACAGCATGTGAGGTGAGTGTGTGGGCGAGAGAAGAGAGGGAGCGGTAGCAAGTGCAGGGAGGGACTAGTTGGTTTTGTGTTGGATTGGCTGTGTGCAAGCAATCAATAAAGCAAGATTTGCAACTAATCGCTGGACTCATCATTCACCCTAAAGTCGTCCGCTGTGGAGACCCACTGCCGGGGTAAGGTGAAAAGGTGTTGCCCCGAGCATACATCGGCCCTGGAGAAGTGTCTCCCCTGCGCTCTTCGACTACGGTCTCGTTCTTCTGCTTCGTCTCCTTGTGTGCGCACACTGGACTCAGGTCCGCATGGAGCTGGAGGGAGTGTGGCCTCCAGCACCGGCTGAATTCCGGGAGGTTTTCGGGAGAGGCGCTGAATTTCGGGAGTCTCCCGGAAAATCCGGGAGGGTTGGCAAGTATGGTCATTTTGCGCGAGTCAATTTGACTGGAGAGGTCCACATTTTCCTCACATTCTCATCATTTGGAAATGTATGCATGCTGACCCCTTCTTTAGTTGTATTGCTACAACTTGCAACCATGCATTTGGTTGCTATATTTACTAATTCCTAAAATTTGTCACAAAAATATTTTTCTCCGGAAAGAAGATGCTACAAAAAGACGTACTACGCAGTATGAAATTGCCTCCAGTCTAATGTAGGTAGGAGCGTTACGTGAGTGTTGCAAAATGTGCTGAAATAATTCAAAATTCACTACTGAGTCTATTTTGTCAGTGCCAATGGTATCAGTATTAGAGTGGCCCTTACCTTTAATTGATAGTCTTTTCCTTTTCTGTGTAGAAAATGTGTAGAAACCAATTAAATTGATTTCAATGGGAAACGTTGATTTGAGATATAAGGGTTTTGAGTTTAGAACTCCGTCACAGAACCAAATGGTAAATTGCGGTACTACTGTGCATTAATTCAGAGTAAATGATATCACAGGCTACAACTGGCCTGTATTGGAAAGTTCTTTGAGATTCTAGCTTCCCTTCCATAGTTTTACTCCACGTATACTGATGCACTAAAGGATTTTTATCTTTTATCTTGTGCAGGCATACAGTATAGATCAGGGGTTCTTAACCTTTTCGACCTGTCCGACCAAGGGCCCACTAAAATATTATCACTGAATTAATAATCTTACTCTTGATTTTAATCGTATTCTATAATCATATATGTGAAGTGAATTTAATGATGTTTATATAGCGCTTTTCTGTAGTGACCCAAAGCGCTTTACATAGTGCCCTAATTACAGTTTACAACCTTGTCAAATGATATGAAACCATGTGTTTATCGCAAAGATAATTATTTATTTAACACAGAAAAATAAGTACTAGCAAAAATACACTGCATAAAAAGGGACTCATAAATAACTGATGAAAAATAAATACACATACCACTTTGTAGTGCTAAAATGAACTCAATTAGTGATACGTGATAATGAATATGTATCTTAACTAAACTGTCAATAAAATTAAAGTACAAATGAAAATACAGCTTCACCACTTTAGTTATAACTTTGGCGCTTTAAAACTTGTCTATGACTTTGCTTCAGACTTTTTTGGTTTGTTGGAGATTGTCATTAATACCTCAAGTGGGGAAAACGTGGAGTACTTTTTTGGCTAGTGGTTAAGAAACACTGTCAATATGTAATTACCGTATTGACTCAAATATAAGATGGTGTTGTATCCCTAGTCATCCTATAATCGGGTCTGTAAGTTTATATATCCAAACCAACAGACCCCCAGTTAGGGATGGGTACCGAATCTGGTACTGTTTTGGCTCCAACCAAATCCCGCAGGTACTACCAGGCACCTATTTGTGTAAAATCCAACGTTGCCAAGTTTTGGTACCTAGGTTTCCCATGACGTCTCCCGGTTGCCGACTCAGCTGCGGACTCAGTGGGCTCTTTGCACGCCGGCACTTGGCGATCATTCCTGTAGCACTGACAGCTGACTCAGCTAAACTACCTCTCCGTAAAGTTGCTATTTTCAATGCAAACTAAAAGCAATTGACTCAAAAACGGTCCAATGTAAGTTAAGTAACGATCCACTTTTCCACAAGCGCGCTAGCCTGGTGCTAATATACATTGGCTTTGCTAATCACATGCTAGTGATTAGCTTTTAACTTCTCCATTTCAACACCTTCACATTTGTTAATGAAAACTAATGAACCAGAGGTGTGGACTCGAGTCACATGACTTGGACTCGAGTCAGACTCGAGTCATGAATTTGATGACTTTAGACTCGACTTGACAAAATGTAAAAAGACTTGCAACTCGACTTAGACTTTAACATCAATGACTTGTGACTTCACTTGGACTTGAGCCTTTTGAATTGACATGACTTGACATGACTTGCTACTTTCCCCAAAACCCAAAGATGAAAACGTTATTCGGGAGCGCTCCGTATTTTTCATTGTGTACTTGTCTATCAGCGTTGCGTGTGTCAGCTGGTGTGCTGTCAGTACAACAGCCAATCAAATTAGATCTACTTTGTTTTCATCACACAGCATTCATCCAATGAAATTGCAGGACAACCAACGAAGAAGACATGTCCAAACCACACGCCAGTGAACAAAAAATGATACCTTAAATAATTTTGTTTGGATATAAAAATTACGAGGTGGTCAACACAAAACGGTTTGCAGTATGCAACACATGCGGTTCGAAAATTACTGATGGAGAGGCAACAACTTCCAAATTCGTCCGGCATTTGAAGTTGCACAAAGAACGGTAAGTTTTGAATGAAAGATAACGTTTATTGGCTAAGTAACGTGACTTTTATTTGCTGTGTAGTTAAATCAGTGAGGCTGTAAACTCACTGCTAACGTTATAACGTTATTGCAAACACGGGAATCTGTTGCAGTTCACTACCTTATTCATACTTTTTGTTCAGTGATTTTTTTTAAGCAGGGTTACGTTAGTCAATATATCACACGTAACGTTAGACGGCGGTCAGCAGCACCGCGTATTTTAGCCACCTAAAAAAAGACAAAAATAGTAAAATAAAGGTCAGTTAAAATGTATACTATATTATGAATATGTGTACCGTTTTAGCTAGCTTTCTGACATACTGTTGGTTGTTTACCTCAGTGGTCCCCAACCACCGGTTTTGTTATGTTCACGTATATGTCATGTTTTTTCAATGTTAACACTTTTGTACAAATAAGTACATTTGCACTTTATTTTTCAATGTGTTTGTTCTGTAAAGGAATGAGTTAATGTTTAAAATGACTGGTTAATAGTGCTATTATAAAGTGCAATGTCAGCACAATTTTCTTTCCTGCAATTTAAAATGCACTTGTTTTAATAAATAAATACAGCGTTTGAAAAGCATACACAATCTGTGTTAATATATTAGTCTGTGGTTAAAAGGACTTGAAAGGACTCGAAACTCAAAATGCAGGACTTAGGACTTGACTTGAGACTTTCCAGTCTTGACTTTGGACTTGACTCGGGGCTTGCCTGTCTTGACTCGGGACTTGACTCGGACTTGAGGGCAAAGACTTGAGACTTACTTGTGACTTGCAAAACAATGACTTGGTCCCACCTCTGTAATGAACTAAGATGCACATTACAATCAAACAGCTGGTGCATAATTATTACAATACTTACAGTGTTAACACTTTGTAGGGAGCTATAGACAGAAATGACTGAAATGCCCAACACACTATAAACTACACACTACTGCCATCTAACGTCTTGGATTTGCAACCGCAGTTGCAAATTAGTGTCATATTTACAAAATTATACTCGGAGTTTTGATAATGAAACAAGATACAACAAATTGACAACAGTGATCATAATTAGCTCATTTGCAAAAAAAACAAAAACAGGGCTTCACGGTGGCAGAGGGGTTAGTGCATCTGCCTCACAATACGAAGGTCCTGAGTAGTCTTGGGTTCAATCCCGGGCTCGGGATCTTTCTGTGTGGAGTTTGCATGTCCTCCCCGTGACTGCGTGGGTTCCCTCCGGGTACTCCGGCTTCCTCCCACTTCCAAAGACATGCACCTGGGGATAAGTTGATTGGCAACACTAAATTGGCCCTAGTGTGTGGATGTGAGTGTGAATGTTGTCTGTCTATCTGTGTTGGCCCTGCGATGAGGTGGCGACTTGTCCAGGGTGTACCCCGCCTTCCGCCCGATTGTAGCTGAGATAGGCTCCAGCGCCCCCCGCGACCCCAAAGGGAATAAGCGGTAGAAAATGGATGGATGGAAATGGCAAAAAAAACATTTTATTAACAAAAATAAAAAAGATTTCTTAAAACACACAAAATACCGAAAATACGGTTAAGTACTGGTATCGATTCCCAGGTACCGGGAATCGGTACCATATTGATTCAAATGTGAACGAGACCCACCCTTACTCCCAGTGCTGTCTACTACGCACATTGAGGGAGAGAGCAGACTAAGCATTTATTCTTATATATCGTATTTTTCGGACTATAAGGCGCACTTAAAATCCTTTCATTTTCTCAAAAATCAACAGTGCGCTTTATAATCCGGTGCGCCTAATGTACGGAATAATTCTGGTTGTGCTTACCGACCTCGAAGCAATTTGATTTGGTATATGGTGTAATGATAAGTGTGACCAGTAGATGGCAGTCACACACAAGAGATATGTGTAGACTGCAATATGACGCCAGTAAACAACACCAAAACTTTAAATGTCCCATTGAAAATAAAGAACATTACACACGTCACTCAAAAATCTATCAAAATGTTTCAGTATGACTTTGAAGCCTCACCGCTTGATGGATTGTCGGCCCATTACGGCTACCGTAGTCAGAGATACAAGTATTACTATGGTGTGTGTATAAGGACCGCGGTAGACATATAATTTGGTGTTTTGTTTCACAATATAATGCAAAACCAACTTTTCTTACCTTCTGGTACCTGCGGATGTGTAATTTGAGATCTGCATAAGTCCTGAAAATGTGCGCAGGACCGCCACTGTAGTCCGTGGCGATGCCAGAGTCGATAAGCTTCTTCTTTTTCACTATCTTCTTGTTATGGGACATTCACCCTCTGCTGTTGCCATTTCTAATATAAAGTGGCGTAAAGTTGTAAATTATATTTCGTTATGGAAGTGCTAAAAACTAAGAGTGTAGTGGGTTTACATAATTTTAACTTTAGTTATTAGAGAGTTCCGGTCGGACGGTTTTGGCACGGGACACATTTCCGGCATTGTTGGACTAGTGAGCCACGGATGAGGAGATGTTGCTCTGTTGTTGACAGTTAGCTCCATTATTTGACACTTCAACACCCGTCCTTGCACACTACACCGCTACAACAAAGATGACGGGGAGAAGACGCTGTCGGAGGTGAGCCACGTAAATAAGACCGCCCACAAAACGGCGCATCCTGAAGCGACTGTCAGAAAGCGTCTTGATGATGATCTGTAAAACATAATCTATTCAACATTTTGACCAAATAACCACCATTACATGTTATGTAGACCACAAGGAAGTGTTTTACATATAGACAAAAATCATAATATGAGCCCTTTAATGCGCTTTATAATCCGGTGCGCCTTTTGTATGAAAAAAGACCTGAATATACCCGCTCATTGGCAGTGCGCCTTATAATCCGGTGCGCCCTATGATCCAGAAAATAAGGTAGTTGTAATTTCAAAGCATTTCATTTTGGAATATTCTAGTTTCATTCTAAAAATAAATTACAAAATCTGATTCACCATGTCCTTATTTCATCCTTTTATATTTTTATTTTCTACGGCAGCCTTTGGGCCTATGAAAAACTTAGTAAACAACAGAGGATGAGTTATGGTGCTACTTTTAAGATAATGCTGATCAAAGAAGCAGAGTCTTTTAAACAACTGTCTAGCAGCTTAAACATGATTCATCAAATATGATGAAGGGAATAAGTTTCAACACATGATTTTAAAGGGTCCATTTTGTCTTTGATTTTATCTTAGTAAATATACAGTCGCGATCAAAAGTTTACATACACTTGTAAAGAACATAATGTCATGGCTGTCTTGAGTTTCCAATAATTTCTACAACCCTTATTTTTTGTGATAGAGTGATTGGAGCACATACTTGTTGGTCACAAACATTCATGAAGTTTGGTTCTTTTATGAATTTATTATGGGTCTACTGAAAATGTGACCAAATATGCTGGGTCAAAAGTATACATACAGCAATGTTAATATTTGGTTACATGTCCCTTGGCAAGTTTCACTGCAATAAGGTGCTTTTGGTGGCCATCCACAAGCATCTGGTTGAATTTTTGACCACTCCTCTTGACAAAATTAGTGCAGTTCAGCTAAATTTGTCTGTTTTCTGACATGGACTTGTTTCTTCAGCATTGTCCACCCGTTTAAGTCAGGGCTTTGGGAAGGCCATTCTAAAAACTCCATTCTAGCCCAGTGGTTCTTAACCTTGTTGGAGGTACCGAAGCTCACCAGTTTCATATGAGCATTCACCGAACCCTTCTTTAGTGAACAATAAAATGTTTTGTTTTTTTTCAAATTCAAGAAAAAGTTATATGTTTGTTTACTGGTGCACAAAATTTAAGGGGAACATTATCACCAGACCTATGTAAGCGTCAATATATACCTTGATGTTGCAGAAAAAAGACCATACATTTTTTTAACCGATTTCCGAACTCTAAATGGGTGAATTTTGGCGAATTAAACGCCTTTCTATTATTCGCTCTCGGAGCGATGACGTCACAACGTGGCGTCACATCGGGAAGCAATCCGCCATTTTCTCAAACACATTACAAACACCGAGTCAAATCAGCTCTGTTATTTTCCGTTTTTTCGACTGTTTTCCGTATCTTGGAGACATCATGCCTCGTCGGTGTGTTGTCGGAGGGTGTAACAACACGAACAGGGACGGATTCAAGTTGCACCAGTGGCCCAAAGATGCGAAAGTGGCAAGAAATTGGACGTTTGTTCCGCACACTTTACCGACGAAAGCTATGCTACGACAGAGATGGCAAGAATGTGTGGATGTCCTGCGACACTCAAAGCAGATGCATTTCCAACGATAAAGTCAAAGAAATCTGCCGCCAGACCCCCAGGAAAAGAGAGCGGATGAGGGTATGTCTACAGAATATATTACTTGATGACAATTGGGCTGTCTGCACTCTCAAAGTGCATGTTGTTGCCAAATGTATTTCATATGCTGTAAACCTAGTTCATAGTTGTTAGTTTCCTTTAATGCCAAACAAACACATACCAATCGTTGGTCAGAAGGCGATCGCCGAATTCGTCCTCACTTTCTCCCGTGTCGCTGGCTGTCGTGTCGTTTTCGTCGGTTTCGCTTGCATACGGTTCAAACCGATATGGCTCAATAGCTTCAGTTTCTTCTTCAATTTCATTTTCGCTACCTGCCTCCACACTACAACCATCCGTTTCAATACATGCGTAATCTGTTGAATCGCTTAAGCCGCTGAAATCCGAGTTTGAATCGGAGCTAATGTCGCTATACCTTGCTGTTCTATCCGCCATGTTTGTTTGTATCGGCATCACTATGTGACGTCACAGGAAAATGGACGGGTGTATATAACAATGGTTAAAATCAGGCACTTTGAAGCTTTTTTTAGGGATATTGCGTGATGGGTAAAATTTTGAAAAAAACTTCGAAAAATAAAATAAGCCACTGGGAACTCATTTTTAATGGTTTTAACCCTTCTGAAATTGTGATAATGTTCCCCTTTAACCGTGCATGAGCATCACCTTGTTCAAAGAACAAAACCAACACAGTGCATGAACTCACAACAAATTACACACCTTACACACATTACCATGAATTGATTAACGTGGACCCCGACTTAAACAAGTTGAAAACCTTATTCGGGTGTTACCATTTAGTGGTCAATTGTACGGAATATGTACTGTACTGTGTAAACTGTACTGTTTCATATAATGTATTCCCTTCCTTTGCAATCTACTAGTAAAAGTTTCAATCGATCAATCAAAAAATGTGCAAATCAGATCAAATTAGAGGGAACATTGTTTGGGGGTATCCATAATACGCCGATAGGGAGAAGTTTTTATTTACACGATAAGTCGAATGTGTCTTTACCTCCGAACCCCTGAGGCTGACTCACCGAACCCCTAGGGTTCGATCGAACCCAGGTTAAGAACCACTGTTCTAGCCTGATTTAGCCATTCTTTTACCACTTTTGACGTGTGTTTGGGGTCATGTATACTTTTGACCCAGCAGATTTGGTCACATTTTCAGTAGACCCATAATAAATTCATAAAAGAACCAAACTTCATCAATGTTTTTTGTGACCAACAAGTATTTGCTCCTGTCACTCTATCACAACAAAATAAGAGTTGTAGAAATGATTGGAAACTCAAGAAAGCCATGACATTATGTTCTTTACAAGTATATGTAAACTTTTGATCGCGACTGTATATATACTGTATTTTTAAATGCATTTTAAAAAAACCTATTTGCATGTCAATACTTCCACTTTTTCAACCATCCAAGTCTACATGGAAAAAGAGAGTGCCAGTTCTGTACTCCTCTTTTTGGTGGGATGGCCACACAATACTGATAAACCACCCACTGACTAAAGATTATGGACATGCGTTCAGGGAGTTGAGGCCATGCATAGAGACATTGTTCATCTCAATGGAACCAGCTAGTTTGTGCCATGCAGGCAGGAGCCCTAAAGAACGTGTATCACGGCAACCCATCAGTCTTTTGTCAATGCAAACATGATGAAAGGGCCTCATCAAAAGAAAAACAGAGACAAAGCAATCGAGCTGAACTCCTGCTTTTGTTTGTCACAGTGGCTGTTGTGTACATGCTTCAAATTATTGGTGAGTTCTGAGGAGATGCGGAAAAAAGCACAACTGTCTATATCAGAGCTCGTTATTTTCTGGAACCTGAAACATCATAAAAGTACAATTATACTCGAAAACAAAACAAAAAGCAGTTGAAAAAACAACTCAAAGGCATAGAGTAGTGACTGAGAACATGTTACATGTTTGATGCAGTGCTACCTCAGTTTCTAAAAGGTCAAACAAAGACTGAATTGTACAAAAATCAAAGCAATTTTTTTCCCATTAAAAATAATGCAAACCTAGTCAATAGGTTAGAAAGATACAAATACAGAACACATTATTAGAGCATAATTCTAGTTTTACACACATAAAATAATGCAAATACTTATAAATGATGAAAAATGAAAAATTTAACATTTAATATATAACTTTTACATTTATTGATGACTATTCATTGAAGCTCGTTGGCAAAGACAGCGATGAGCGGAGAGGATGGGAGAGCCTCGTAGGCGCCATCTTTTATTAAACGAGTAGAACAAATCACATCAAATATTCACTAATTACTTTCATGCCGTAAAAGTAGCCAGTGACACAATGTGTGTAGTTATGCGTCTCAACCCCAGTGAACCAAATGCTAACCTGCTCATTGGCCTTGTGGTTAGAGTGTCCGCCCTGAGATCGGTAAGTCGTGATTTCAAACCCCGGCCGAGTCATACAAAAGACTATAAAAATGGGACCCATTACCTCCCTGCTTGGCACTCAGCATCAAGGGTTGGAATTGGGGGTTAAATCACCAAAAATTATTCCCGGAAGGCGGGGTACACCCTGGACAAGTAGCCACCTCATCACAAGGCCAACACAGATAGACAGACAACAATTCACACTCACATTCACACACTAGGGCCAATTTTAGTGTTGCCAATCAACCTATCCCCAGGTGCATGTCTTTGGAGGTGGGAGGAAGCCGGAGTACCCGGAGGGAACCCGCACAGTCACGGGTAGAACATGCAAACTCCACACAGAAACATCCCGAGCCCGGGATTGAACCCAAGACTACTCAGGACCTTCGTATTGTGAGGCAGATGCACTAACCCCTCTTCCACCGTGCTGCCCCTCCTGGAACTCAAAGTTCCTTAACTTTTGGTGTAAAGGGGCTATTAGTTCTAATTAGTCAAGACAAACACATATTAGCATACATTTCAATCGATAAATCAATACAAGTTTCTTTATATAGCCCTTAATCACAAGTGTCTCAAAGGGCTGCACAAGCCACAACTGACATCCTCGGCTCAGATCCCACATCAGGGCAAGAAAAAACTCAACCCAATGGGATACAATAAAAAACCTTGTAGGGGACCGCAGATGTGGGGACCCCCGCCCCCTGGGCGACTGGTGCAATGGATGTCGAGTGGATCTAGTTAATAGTGTCAGAGTCCGGTCCATAGTGGGGCCAGCAGGGGATCATCTTGAGTGGAGTGCAGAGACGTCCCCAACTGATGCACAGATGTGTGGTCCACCCCGGGTCCCGACTTTGAACAGCTAGTGCATCATCTGTGGTCAGTGGAGAGGGTGGCAGAGCAGAAAGAGATGGCAGATCAACTGGTCTAAAAGGGGCGGTCTATTTAAACGCTAGCGTATACAAATTAGTTTTAAGATGGGACTTAAATGCTTCTAATTTAACTTAAATATATTACCTCATGCATTCAATGTCAACTTTTAAATGAATTCAGTTGTCGTTCAGACAGTATTGAGTCATTGTTTTTTTTTCCCCATTTAAAAGCTTGCCGGGTTTATTGAGTCGAGAGTGCATTGTGTGATTAATAAGCTCATCGAACACTCACTTTGACCAGTTCTCACTAAAAGGCTGTTTAAAGGCTAGTGTCATTTTCTGTGATTTCAGGTCGAGTGGCCGCTATAAAAACTAGGTATACATAAACACCTTATCATGTCCTTGAGCTGGAGAGTGAAAGGCAACCCACCGGTGATGGCGAGGCCCACTTTGCCATGACTGGGTGAATGGCAATGTGCAGGGAATGCTGGGTTACTTGTAGCTACCATTGCTACTGTCTCACATGTTCCTAATGGCGTGGCTCCGGAGGTTAGGGAAATGCACGTTCTTTTGGAATTTTCCCTAAGTGAGACAAGAACAAGAACTTTTTTGTGCATTCTCAATAGTGGAAAACGGCTTGTACAAGCCGGCTAAAAAGGCAAGTAAGGGGATTCATGGCTTTCGTCTATAAAACTTTCTAAAAAACATCCAAAAACCACCAACAACACCCCATTTACATACCGTGACCTGCATAATAACCAAGCTAACCATTGTTAGTGTAAGAGCTAACACAGAGGAACTACTTTTCTGGCATTGTGACACATTGCTCCTCTGACTATTAGCGAGTTGACAGCTACTCTCTGGCTTGAGCTGCTTCTGTATTGCTTTTGAGTTAGGAAAAGTTGATACTAGATTATAAATCTTACATCTCACCTGGCAGAGAAGTTGGCCAACTTTGGAAATCAACTCACTACAAACTTGATACTACAAAACCCAAAACCAGTGAAGTTGGCGGCGTTTCTGGGTGTTGTTGATAAATGGCTTTCGCTTTGCATAGTAGAGTTTTAAATTGCACTTACAGATGTAGCGCCAAACTGTAGTTACTGACAGTGGTTTTCTGAAGTGTTCCTGAGCGCATGTGGTGATATCCTTTGCACACTGATGTCGCTTACTGATGCAGTACAGCCTGAGGGATCGAAGGTCACAGGCTTAGCCGCTTACGTGCAGTGATTTTTGAAGATTCTCTGAACCTTTTGATGATATTACGAACCGTAGAAAATCCCTAAATTCCTTGAAATAGCTGGTTGAGAAATGTTGTTCTTAAACTGTTCAAGAACTTGTTCACGCATTTGTTTACAAAGTGGTGACCCTCGCCCCATCCTTGTTTGTGAATGACTGAACATTTCATGGAAGCTGCTTTTATACTCAATCATGGCACCCACCTGTTCCCAATTTGCCTGTTCACCTGTGGGATGTTCCAAATAAGTGTTTGATGAGCATTCTTCAACCTTCTTAGTCTTTTTTGCCACTTGTGCCAGCTTTTTTGAAACATGTTGCAGGCATCAAATTCCAAATGAGCTAATATTTGCAAAAAAATAACAAAGTTCACCTGTTCAAACGTTAAATATCTTGTCTTTGCAGTCTATTCAATTGAATATAGATTGAAAAGGATTTGCAAATTATTGTATTCTGTTTTTATTTACCATTTACACAACGTGCAAAGCTTTTGGGTTTTGTATATGGCTCTCAACAAATGGAACACAGTATTCGACAATCACAGCATTGGTAGAAAAAAGAGTACGGATTATTCGGAAAGTATCAAGAAGAGCAAGGGTGCTGAAAGATACAACCGTCCCACCAGCTGGCATCCACGTAAGAGCAGACATTGTAAGTCACTGTTTGAAGTCCTTATTCAAAACGTTTAGCAATAATGCTACATGTAGAAAACACAGAAAGTGCTCTCAATGTTGTTGGTGTTGACGGAAATAGCATTTGTTGCTACTGTACCCACTCTGTGAAATTGTTGCGTCCAGGAAAGACCTAAATTGACCAAAATACTGTAAATTGTACATGTTCTTACAAATGTGCCTGTTACTACATTACATATGTACTTACAGCATGTACATAAAACTGTGTTGGAGGTTTTCTTTTATAGTCAAGATTCAAGATTCAAGATGCTTTATTATTGTCCATTCTTTAACATGTACAAGACACATAAGGACTGAAATTTCATTTTCGGCACAGTCCCACTAAGAACAGACACACGTTACAGGGAGACAAGACGGGACCGCCAACGGATCAGCCATGTATGGCGCTCCTTAAAAAAGGTGGGAAAAAGGTGATATTGGGAAAGGGGGGAAGAGTAAAAAATATCAGTCTAAGGCTGGACCCTCGGGAGTGGGTCCAGACTGAGTCCAAGGGAAAAACCTCATTTAACATAGCACACATAAACATGTTGCATATAATCACAACAACTCACAACAGAAGGGGGGGGGGGGGGGGGGGGGGATTTGGGGCCATGGAGGCCGGCCTGCTGCTATAAAGCGCTACTAGCCGTCCATAACGCCGAAGAGGAATTAATCAGTGGTGGTGAGGGCCGTTGGATGGGGATGGGGAGTGTGTTTGTATATATGCCCATTGTCTTTGGGTGAAGTGTAAATGTTCATAAGCCCAGAGTCGTTCTGCATGTAATGCAAGCAAAGTTCGATTCCCAGGTGTCGTTGAGGAGGGGAGGAGGGAGGGAGGTCAAAAAGCGTCTATCTTTGAAATTCCTCAGGGGATGATTACAGAACAGCCTGTTCTTGTCTCAAGGCCATTCAGGGGAGTCAAATCGTAGATAAGGATTTTTGTTTTTCCCCGAATAGGCATTAACAATGACTTGTCTGTTCTATTCATCCATGCTGGCTCTCATATCCAAACCTTCCTTTATAGCAAGCTTTTCCATGATGTGATCCATCTTGCGATTCAGTTCAGAAATTGCCACAGACTGTGTTCGTACAGCCCGGCCCAATCTGTCCATTGCGACGAACAGCCGTTGGGCTCCTTGAGTGGCTGCCATCGTCTTACAAATTTTACAATACACCAGAGCAATGTCCAGCCCAATCAGCAGGTGCCCCACGATCATGGTTCCAAATAGGTAGATATCTTCCACGTCCTCGATGGAAAGGACTGAGAGGCACATGATTCTCCATTTGTCCCAGCAATCTCTCACGTACCCCGCAGCAATGGTTCCATCAGGGCAGCCAGGCTCCCCAGAACCTCTTTTCCTCGTCGAAAAGATTTGGTTAATAGAGTCGAGAGTCCAGTTAATCAATTCCATGTCTGATGATTAGATTTGGAGGACAAGACAAGACAAAAAAGAGAGAGCAAGCCAGGAAAAGACGGGAGGAGAAAAAAATGTGACCGCCCCTCACCAGAGGCAAGACAGAAAAAGTGCATTATAAGTGGAATTGATCATATCCACATTACCTACATTGTTAGCCGCCTCTTACTAACAGTTTTTTTTTTACTATTTAGATTGCACAGATTGCACCCTTTTGGGTGTGTTATTCAGAAACTGGGAAGTTCCTGGTTTGAATCCCACTTCCTCCTTCCGGTGATTTTAACAGTAATCATAAAGTATCAACTTAACGTTTACTTATTCCACAGATATCTTCAATAACTCACTTATTTCCTTAGCAGAGACCTTCATCTAATTTAATTTTTAATTTTACATTGTTACATTATAGTTACGGATCATCTTCAAATCTTGGTTGACATGGAGCCAATAATGATCACGGGTGGTTCATCCATGTAAAAAAACATTTTGCACACAAGACAAGGCAAAGTTAGGATACATGTGCTCACGCTGTACCCACAGAGAAAAAAAAAAAAGCTAATCCAAGCTCCAGCGAACAGCATTATAACTTTGTAATATTTCAAATGTCTTCTCTGTGTAATGATCTTTTTTTTCATCAGCCTCTCAGCAGGCAACTTTAGAATGGAATTCATTTTGGAGAAGAGAAAAATATGGTTTCCAAGGGAACGAGCCCCTCCAAGACTGTAGGCAAGATGATGTGTTTGCACTCGTGTGTGCTTGCACTGGCAATTGTACAGCGTTTATGGATACTCATAAAGAGTACAGACTACAAGTGCCGCACCTTACACATATTTTGAGATGGGCGCCAGCTTCACATACCTCCCGAGCGCTACTTGGTGCAATGAATACCACAGTGAACCCTGTAAGATCCGCCCAGCAGTTGTCTCCACACACAAAAACGTTGCAGCCGTCAAGGGCCCTTGAGAACAGCAGCACACGTCGAACCTTCACAATAAGAGTGATGTGCACAACATCCGGGCTGACTGCGCAAAAAAAGGAAGAACAACAACAAAAAAAGGTTAAATAAACAAAAAAGGTTAATTAAACAAAAAAAGAAAACAAACAAAAAAAAAGTTTCACATTTTTTTATTTATTTTATAAAATTATTGGATAGATGGATGGAACCTTATTGTCATTGCAATTAAAAAATAAAATTTTCAGTACAAACTCATCCAAGAACAGACATACAGCTATGGCATGCCTGGGCAATTTTTTTTGCCTCGGGGGGCCAAATTTTGAGAAAGAAATGTGTCTGGGGGCCGGTATATCTATTTTTAGGAACACTGATACAAAACCTCACAATAATGTCTAAATGCTAAAAAAGTTATGACAGACTGCCTTAAAAAACGGAATGGAATTGTGTTTGTTTGTACGGAATGACACATCCAGAATGTACATTAATATGAAAATGTGGGATTTACAATATTATCTATGAATGATACAACACTGAATATTGACAACATATGAACGTCACACCCCCTCTCGATCGACATATTTTGCAATCAAGCGAAACGCAACAAAAATGTAACAAACAGCGAAATATGAACGCGAAGAGTAAAAAAAACAAAAAACACCTACAATCTGATATATCACTAAGCTTTAGAACTTTGTTGTAAAAATCTCCTTCCGCGTCTGTCCCTGACACCCGCAATTCAGGCTGGCCGCTCTGGAAACACTCTGTGGAAACGCTCCCCACCCACACTGCTTGGTGCCTCGTCTGAGCTGCTGTGACTTAGATTACCATAGTAACTAATTAGATTACCATAGTAACTAGTATATCATGCAAAAGCGCAGATTCCAACCATATAAATACTTTGTATAGTTCAAGACTTACGGTAAATTGAAAACATCACTGCACATCATAATGTTTCGATCTTAAAGATCTAAAAAAAAGATTTGGAAATGTCCGGCGGGCCATATTGGAAAGCTTAACGGGCCACATTTGGCCCTTGGGCCTTAATTTGCCCAGCTCTGAGCTATGGTGGCGGACAGAACGGAAACACTGATCGGGTCGACGAAAATGTTGGAAAAATGGTAAACATGAGGGAAGGAAGAAGAGAAAAAAAGCAAGTCCCAAACTAAACTCCAGGGGGGAGAGGCTCAGTTTGGGACCAGGAAAACACCTCTTGCAAAGCACATGTACATATTACAACATGCAACTCCAGCAGGAGGGGGCTTTGACTTAAAATACTGGCTAAAATTATCTAATAAGGATTTTTGCATTTCATTAAAGAACCTTTTATAAAAATGTTGTTTATGACCAGTGTTGGGACTAACGCGTTAACGCGTTAGTGTAACGCCGTTAGTTTCGGCGGTAACTAGTAATCTAACGCGTTATTTTTTTATATTCAGTAACTCAGTTACCGTTACTACATGATGCGTTACTGCGTTATTTTACGTTACTTTTTATGTAGTATAAAGTGTGTTTTATCGGAGCGCTGCTGTGTCATCGTTCTGATTCTTCTTGTGTCACAAGTCGGAGAAGAGAGAGAGACATGCGCTCTGTGTGGGTGTGTCTGAGTGTGAGTGTGGGGAGCGAGGGGGGGGGGGGGGGGGGCGTGTCTGATCATGGCGGAGCCAGAAGTCGAGTTTGCTAACATGGAGATATTTTCACTACTTTTCTTTTGTCGAGCACAAAGAAAATAACATTTTAGTTAAATGTAAATTGTGCTTTGGATCAAAGATGCCATCTACAGCCCAAAACAGCAATTCAAATCTGCTGAAACAAGCTACATAGCAACATGCTTCGACGAAGCTAGTAAAGAGAGACAGAGACTCTGATGCCACTTCACCTCCACCACCACCACCATTCACCGCTGAAGGTACACACTCTGTCAATCAATGTTCCCTCTAATTGTTCATGTGTGAGCAAATGCAAAAAGTCCCTGAGCATTGAGTGGAGTCCATGTGAGCAACTTTAGACGTGCACACTGTGGCTACACCAGCAGCACACCTGTCCCAAACCTCACTAAATAACAACTTACATCTCCATCCATCCATCCATTTTCTACCGCTTGTCCCTTTCGGGGTCGCTGGAGCCTATCTCAGCTGCATTCAGGCGGAAGGCAGGGTACACCCTGGACAAGTCCCCACCTCATCACAGGGCCAACACAGATAGACAGACAACATTCTCTTATTATTATAATCAAATGACAGCAGTCATTTCCATTTCTAATATAAGTGTTTAGGCCCACTTATAATGACAATAACAAAAAATATTGTTTTTCATGAACTGTGTACTTGTATTGTTTGTCTGGGTGGAGGTCCTGCTTTGGAAATAATGTGTACCCCTTTCAGACATTGCATTTAGTTCCCATTAAAACATTCACATGTTGCACAATGAGATGTAAGCAGGGGATCATGTGTACATTCCTGCAACTTCCTGTTTGTAAAAAATATATTTTTATTAGTATTTATTTAATATACTACCAGCATTTCATGATTAATATTTATAAATTAAGATTCCTAATAAATGACACTAGAATAAGCACACATATGATTGGTAAATCATAGTGTAACGACCTGGAATGACACTTTATGTGTGGTGTTGGAGTTGTCCGACTTTTTGTGTGGCTGTAAACGCATCACTGGCTAAGTGCCATATGTGCAAGTGTTGGCGCACATGAGAGAGCGAGCGGCTGCTGTTGATATAACAAAGTTGCTTTTGGTCTGGTTTGTACTGCAGAAAATGACCAGTTTTGCTAGATATCATTTTTTTACTAATGTTTTGGTGATGTGTTTATGGCCGACAGTAAAGAGTTTTGCTCAGTAAAGTGATGGATGGAATTCATGTCCTCAAAGCGTCTCGGCAGACGTTACAATATTTGAACAATGATGACGAAAACGGTTTTCTCTGTCGTGTCCGTGTCGTGTCGAAAATTGTTATGCGCTTATTTTTTTATTTGATTTTGTGCATGGCATAGATTTGCCGTGCGCAGAGGATGCTTGAGCAGTGCGCAATTGCACATGCGCGCTCCTGAGAGGGAACGTCGCTGTCAATTCTCTTATATACTCTTTCATTCTAGACTTCTAGAGTGTTCGATTATCACATCACTCTAAATGTATAGACTATAAAGTTCACAAACATAAAGAGGGATCCTAGTGGGCCAGGCCAATCTTTCCTTATCTCTAAACTAAAACTGGGGAAATGTGTAGTGTTCTGGGTTTCAGACATGATTTTGTATAAGAATTACTTGAGGAAGAAAATGCCTGGTTAGACTTTGTGTATGTAGTGTGTGCCTTTCTTGGTTTACATCTATGCTGTTATTATGCTGTTTGTTACTTATGTATGTTATGTTGCAGCTATTTAAAATAGTTTTGTCAATTTGTTCTGGCCAGAAACAAATTGGCCTTTGTAACATATCTTTGTCTTTGTGTGTTGTATGTAGACCACATGGCTTAGCAGAGTTGAGTGATGCAAATGCATGTCAAGTTGATCAACAGATTGTATTATTCTCCAGTGCAATAACAGTACTGAAATGAAGGCTAAAAGGGCATTAATGGGAGCTTTAAAAAAGAAAGAAAAAAGAAGTGATTAAATAGTTACTTTTCACAGTAACGCATTACTTTTTGGTGTAAGTAACTGAGTTAGTAACTGAGTTACTTTTGAAATGAAGTAACTAGTAACTGTAACTAGTTACTGCTTTTCAGTAACTAACCCAACACTGTTTATGACACAAAAAGCACAGACTCTACGGTGATAAAGTAAAAGTCATGACCGTTCATGCTTTTAGTTTCTGCGATTTTGTTTTCCTTCCTGTCTAGCGCTCCTATTTTGGTTTCCACTTCCTGTTTGCTTCCATTTGCCACCACTTCCTCTCCTGTCTGAGTGCTGGCTCCATCACCTGGTAATCAGGACACACCTGACTCTGGTTGCCAATCAGGAAGCCTCTTAAGTATCATCAAGATCATGTATGCTTTGTTCCTAAAAGTGCATAACTTTCACTTTGCTTCCTGTACACTTCTCCAAGTTTGTGTCAAAATATACATTTTCACCTGCACTACGCCTGCCGTCTCTGCATCCTGGGGTCCAGACATACTCCAAAATGTAAAGGTAAATTTAAAAAGTATTAAACAGAATTATGTCTGTAGGTCCCTACAAAATGTTAACACTTTTTTGACTTCTTTCCACCGCTTCCTGTTACGGTCAGGCTGCGCCATACACTCAACATACAAAACCCAAAACCTGTGAAGTTGGCACGTTGTGTAATTTGTAAATAAAAACGGAATACAATGCTTTGAAAATCCTTTTTAATATATATTCAACTGAATAGACTGCAAAGACATGATAGCTAATGTTCGAACTGAGAAACCTAATTTTCTTTTGCAAAAAATCATTAACTTAGAATTGAAAGGCGGTAACACATTGCAAAAAAAGTTGGCACAGGGGCATTTTTACCACTGTGTTACATAGCCTTTCCTTTTAACAACACTCAGTTAACGTTTGGGGACTGAGGAGACCAATTTTTGAAACTTTTCAGGTGGAATTGTTTCTCTTTCTTGCTTGATGTACAGCTTAAGTTGTTCAACAGTCCGGGGTCTCCGAAGTCATATTTTGCGCTTCATATTGCGCCACACATTTTCAATGGGAGACAAGTCTGGACTACAGGCAGGCCAGTCTAGTACCCACACTCTTTTACTACGAAGCCACACTGTTGTAACACATGATTTGGCATTGTCTTGCTGAAATAAGCAGGGGCGTCCGGCGACTTGTCCAGGGTGTACCCCGCCTTTCGCCCGAATGCAGCTGAGATAGGCTCCAGAATGCCCCGCAACCACGAAAGAGACAAGCGGTAGAAAAAGGATGGATGGTCCATGATAACGTTGCTTGGATGGCAACATATGTTGCTCCAAAACCTGTATGTACCTTTCAGCATTAATGGTGCCTTCACAGATGTGTAAGTTACCCATGCCTTGGGCACTAATACATGCCCATACCATCACAGATGCTGGCTTTTGAACTTTGCGCCTAGAACAATCCAGATGGTTCTTTTCCTCTTTGGTCCGGAGGACACGATGTCCACAGTTTCAAAAAACAATTTGAAATGTGGACTCATCAGACTACAGAACACTTTTCCACTTTGAATCTTGTGCAGCCCTTTGAGACACTTGTGATTTAGGGCTATGTAAGTAAACATTGATTGATTGATTGATTGATCTTAGTTGAGCTCGGGCCCAGCGAATCCGGCGGCGTTTCTGGGTGTTGTTGATGAATGACTTTCGCTTTGCATAGTAGAGTTTTAACTTGCACTTACAGATGTAGCGACAAACTGTAGTTACTGACAGTGGTTTTCTGAAGTGTTCCTGAGCCCATGTGGTGATATCCTTTACACACTGAAGTCGCTTTTTGATGCAGTACTGCCTGAGAGATCAAAAGTCACGGCCTTGCCGCTTATGTGCAGTGATTTCTCCAGATTCTCTGAACCTTTTGATGATATTACGGACAGTAGATTATCAAATCCCTAAATTCCTTGCAATAGCTCCTTGAGAAATGGTATTCTTAAACTGTTCGACAATTTCTTCACGCATTTGTTCACAAAGTGTTGACTCTCACCCCATCTTTGTTTATGAACGACTGAGCATTTCATGGAAGCTGTTTTTATACCCAATCATGGCACCCACCTGTTCCCAATTAGCCTGTTCACCTGTTGGATGTTCCAAATAAGTGTTTGATGAGCATTCCTCAACTTTCTCAGTCTTTTTGCCACTTGTGCCAGCTTTTTTTAAACATGTTGCAGGCATCAAATTCCAAATGAGCTACTATTTGCAAAAATAACTACGTTTCTCAATTCGAACGTTAAGTATCTTGTCTTTGCAGTTCAATTGAATATAATAGTTGAAAGGGATTTGCAAATCATTGTATTCTGTTTTTATTTACGATTTACACAACTTCACTGGTTTTGGGTTTTGTACCATTTGATAAAGTCAAATACAAATAAGGTAACAAGAGACGTATCCCACACTTGTCTTTTATTAAGTAAAACAGTACAGCAGATATATCTACATGAACAACATGATTTGCCTGAGTGGCTGGGCAGGACATGAAAAATAAATAAATAAATAAATAAAACGGAAAACAAAAACAGATTTCATAGAGCCCTAAAAATGCTGTATATTGTTATTATGTACATTATTTGATAAAAGTATGGTACTGTAGGTTTTGGTAGCATAATCTACTGTATGGTTTTTCATACAATATGTATCTAGAAGTTACTTTTTTTGTCATGATCTGTGGTCCGGATCATGTTTTTGTTATGTTCTGTTAGTTTTGGACTCTGTTGGTTTCTGTTTTTTGTGCACTCTTGTTTGTTTTGGTTGCCATGGTTGCGTATTAGTTTCACTTGCCTCTTGTGTTTGAGACGCTCACCTGGCTCTAATCATGAGACATTATTTAAGCCTGCCTGCGAGTCAGTCGGCCTGGCGTGTTTGTGTCATGCAATGCCATAGTTTATGCTAAGTGTTTACCTCATGCCTTGCCAAGTAAGTCGTGTTTGTTTCATGCCATAGTTTTGTGTTTGTTCCACGCCATAGTTTATGCTGTTTGTTTGCCTCAAGCCTGGACCACGTAAGTCTTGTTTATTTCATGCCACAGTTTCATAAGTTCTCTATGTCCATAGTCGATGCTAAGTGTTAGCTTTTGGCTCCAAGTGCGATCAGGGCGTTGTGCCTTCGCATTGTTTTCCGTTTTTTTGTACCCTTTGAGTTTTGAGAAATAAATATGTTCCTACCTGCAAGTCCTGTCCAGAGTGATCCGTTTGCATCCCGGGGAAACAAACCTCGCAGCAAGCTGCGACCCCCCCGTCGTGACATTTTTAAATTAAAAAAAGTATGTTACATGTTAAAGTTGTGATTTTTTTGGGGCGTTCCAGTGCTTTATAATTGAATTTCCTTTCATTTCAACAGGGAAGATTGATTTGAGATAAAAACTGATATTAAACTTGCATGTCAAGGCACCACTGTACCGTGTGTGTGTGTGAGTGTGTGTGTGTGTGTGTGTGTGTGTGTGTGTGTGTGTGTGTGTGTGTGTGTGTGTGTGTGTGTGTGTGTGTGTGTGTGTGTGTGTGTTTGTGTGTGTGTGGCAGCCTTGTGAGTTGTTTTTGGTCACAAGACTGACCCACACAGCCTTGTGAGATAAATGGAATGAGATAAGTCACCAGGGAGCTCGCAGCCAGGTCATCGATTTCACAGGTCATCAGATAGAACGGAGGATGTCTGTGCACATGCCCTTCAGCGTTTGAAAAAAGGCTATCATTTAACCTGATCAATAGCTCTAATTACTCGGCTCCTCCTATAGCTGTAAATACAGAGGCTACCAAGTAACTGGAATGATGAAACTGATGTAACGCGATCATGTCGTCAGCAGCCAGAATCATACGGTTAGCTGCAGTAATTTTATCGCAATGCATCCTGGGTTCACGACCAACACAAACGTGAAACCAAATGTGCCAATGACAAGACAGAAGATTGCTCGATGACAAGCACAAAAGTGCCTTATTGCAATGAAACTTGCCAAGGGACATGTAACCAAATATTAACATTGTTGTATGTATACTTTTGACCCAGCAGATTTGGTCACATTTTCAGTAGACCCATAATAAATTCATAAAAGAACCAAACTTCATGAATGTTTTTTGTGACCAACAAGTATGTGCTCCAATCACTCTATCACAAAAAGACAAGAGTTGTAGAAATGATTGGAAACTCAAGACAGCCATGACATTATGTTCTTTACAAGTGTATGTAAACTTTTGACCACGACTGTATGTGCTTGCCATGAGCAATCTTCTGTCTTGTCATTGGCACATTTGGTTTCACGGTTATGGGTTGTACTTGTATAGCGCTTTTCTACCTTCAAGGTACTCAAAGCGCTTTGACACTACTTCCACATTTACCCATTCACACACACATTCACACACTGATGGAGGGAGCTGCCATGCAAGGCGCTACCAGCACCCATCAGGAGCAAGGGTGAAGTGTCTTGCTCAGGACACAACGGACATGACGAGGTTGGTACTAGGTGGGGATTGAACCAGCGACCCTCGGGTCGCGCACGGCCACTCTTCCACTGCGCCACGCCGTCCCGGTTGTGTTGGTCGTGAACCCAGGATGCAAAGACGGTCAAAACGGTAAGAATGTATTTGATGACCAAACACAAATAGTGCAGCCGGGAAGTGCACAGGAAGCATAGGGTAAGCTATACAGCATGGAGGTACAAAGCAAACAAGCTAACATGATCCAGCCCAGTCCAGAGGACAGGGTTAGAGTAGCCTGATTGCCAATCAGGGAGAAGTGAGTGAGCCAGCGCACAGACTAAAGTGATGGCAAATAGAGGAAAACAGGAAGTGGAACCAAAAATAAGAGCGCTGGACAGAAAAAAAAATCTAATTCCAAGGAAATAATATCAGACATGTGTGATCAAGACAATCGTCAAACAAAGTTATGGACTCACCCCTTACTGGTTTGTTTTAGGTCACGACTTCCGTTCATAGTTTTCAGCACTATAGTCTCAGACTTACGATCACTGTATCAGCTTCCGTTGGCCTATTGGAAGAAGATGGAGTATCAGGATAGAACCCTCACAAACATGGAGAACATGCAAACAGCTTCCAACCAGAAGCATGTACTGTATACGTAACCACTGTCTTGTATTGTACTGTATTTGGTCATGTGACATGGAGATCTTGAAGCTAGTAGCTTGTAATAACTATTTATTACTCATTATTTTTTGTTTTTGTTTTACTTTTGTTACTGTACGTAAAAATCTGCGAAGAAACCACATAAGTATCCCGTTGTGGGATTTTTTAAAGTCCATGCTACGCTGTATAAACGACAAATATTTTCTACACCGACATGTAAAAGTGGATATTTTACCTTAATGGGGTACTATTGGGTTGAGTTTTTTCTTGCCCTGATGTGGGCATACTTGCCAACCCTCCCGAATTTTCTGGGAGACTCCCGAATTTCAATGCCTCTCCCGAAAATCTCCCGGGACAACCATTCTCCCGAATTTCTCCCGATTTCCAGTCGAACAACAATATTGGGGGCGTGCTTTAAAGGCACTGCCTTTAGCGTCCTCCCTCACCTGAAAAGGAAACTATTATATATGTCTCCGTTATCCATAAGTTTATCTATAACCCATAAAGTAGGCAGGCACGGAGCTATTTCTCAGCGTGTGTTTATTCCAGCCGGCACGTTAATACACTGACACACAACATCGGGATTCCCACCATGCATTGCTTCAAAACTACGGCAAGTAGTAATGTCCAAAAACATAACAGAGACGAAGCAGAAGAACGAAGAAGAGACAGTCATGGCCCGAGACAAAGATGGCTATGCTGACAGCTGCAAGCAACATCCCGTTCTCATTTGCGGGTGTTTTCAACAAATCCGTGAAGGATATGATCCCGGATTGAGAGATCGCTCGCCAGTACTCAAATGGCAGAACAAAGGCTACTCAAATAGTGAAAGGTAAGTGTTATTTTTTTTTAAGTTAGTTGAACTACTGTGTTTTCATTACTGTGTACTGTACTATGTATATATATATATATATATATATATATATATATATATATATATATATATATATATATATATATATATATATATATACATAAGAAATACTTGAATTTCAGTGAATTCTAGCTATAAATATACTCCTCCCCCCTTAACCCCGCCCCCGACCCCGCCCACCTCAACCTCCCCCAATCTCCCGAATTCGGAGGTCTCAAGGTTGGCAAGTATGGATGTGGGATCTGAGCTGAGGATGTCGTTGAGACACTTGTGATTAAGGGCTATATAAATACACTTTGATTGATGAATTGATTGATTGATACTACCCTGCTCAAAATGATATTGGATCCCATTGGGACACCATAGTAAGTTACTTTTAATATACCGTACAATATCACCTCAACCTATGAGTACATTGCGTTCCACGACCTTGCTCGTAGCTCAAAACACTCGTATCTCAAAGCAGCCCCGCCCACTTAAATCCGTGCTTGGTCACCCCAAAATAGCACAATTTTAACATGCCTTTTCAAGAAAAAATAAAACAATTAGACAAGAAATATAGTTTGAACAACATGACAATAGCATGTAATACAGTAGTTTAATGACATAGTGTTGTAATACTATTCAGCATTGATTTTAAAGCGGCCATTTAGGCTGCTTCGCCGTCCAGTGTTACCAAGTCAACTTATTAAAAGTGACTAGTTTTCATAGAGCTGGTTGCTTGTTTCTTTCGTGACATTTGCAACACTGTCTTTGTCGCGTAACAATAGGAACTAGATATTTATTTTTCACACGGACATATTTGAGCGACGGACCGGAAAATTCAGTGTTGCGATGCGTGTGTCTGTGTACCAACAGTAATGCTCGAACGTCCAGTTTGTTGAGTCAGGACTAGACAGAACAATTTGAAACACACCAAACACATCTGCAGCTTCTCAATATTTTTATGTATACATGTCAGTTGTTTGGATGTTTGTGGCTGCATGCCACAATACACCTCAAAAGTATGTCTGTGTACCAACAGTAATGCTCGGACCTCCAGTTTGTTGAGTCAGGACTAGACAGAACAAATTGAAACACATCAAATGCATCGACAGCTTCTCAATATTTTTATGGGTACATGTCAGTTGTTTGGATGTTTGTGGCTGCATGCCACAATACACCTCAAAAGTATGTCTGTGTACCAACAGCAATTCTCGAACGTCCAGTTTGTTGAGTCAGGACTAGACAGAACAAATTGAAACACATCAAATGCATCGACAGCTTCTCAATATTTGTATGGATACATGTCAGTTGTTTGGATGTTTGTGGCTGCATGCCACAATACACCTCGAAAGTATGTCTGTGTACCAACAGTAATGCTCGAACGTCCATTTTGTTGAGTCAGGACTAGACAGAACAAATTGAAACACATCAAATGCATCGGCAGCTTCTCAGTATTTTTATGGATACATGTCAGTTGTTTGGATGTTTGTGGCTGCATGCCACCATGGCTGGCTGCTACAGCAGGGCTGACCCTACAGGTAGGCTGCTAAAAGGTAGGACATATTTTTTTAATGGTTTGTTTCTTGTGTAGATAAAGCAGGAACAACAAAGTGTAAACTATATTAACTCTTTACTGCTTGAATAGAACAACCATGTCACAAATATTACTTCAACCGACAAGGAAAATGCTCGCAAATTAAAGCAAAACAAAAAGCAGAGAGACAGCTTGTTTCTCAGGTTACTCCTAAGTGAAGGTACTCGCAAGTAGAGGTACCAATGTATACTCCATTCATCTTAAAGAGGAACTGTACTTTTTTGTGGAATTTTGCTGGTAAGCTGAGGCGTTCAAATGGCCGATTTAAGGCAGCTGATGTTACTACAGTATTTCACCCTGGATCAATATTACTTCTCCATTAAAAGTAATTGTTTACCCTCAGTGTAACATGATGAGACAGGTGTGTCGAAAGTGCGGCCCGCTGTTTTTTTTTTTTAATTGGGCCACGACACATTCTAAAGATAAAATTTAAACATCCCGGATTAAAACATTACACAAAAAAACTAGAATATGTAATTTTGGGAGAAATGCAAGCTAAAATGTGCACGCCGCTGAAATGCGCAAGCCGCTAAAATGCACAAAGCTGATATAAGAATGATCACAGTTAGAATTTTTCAAGTACCTAATGGTATGACTATGAAGCGTACGTATTTAAAATTAGTTTTTAAAAAGTTAGCATGTGTCAAGAACCAAGTTATATGACTGTAATGTGTTCGGCTGTAAAAATGGCTAAACAGTTAGCATTCTGGCATGCTAAAAGTTAGCATGGGGTAAGTACCAAGTCATAAGACTCCAAGGTGCTAGGCTTCAATATTGGCTAAAAACGTTAGCATGTGTCAAGTACCAAGATATGTCTGAAGCTGTAAAAATCGGTTAAAACAGTTAACATGCTAATGTTCATATACTAGAATGCTAACTCTTAGCACAATTGCATGCTAACAGTCAGCATATGTCAAGTAGCAAGTCACAAGACTCTGCGGTGTTCGGCTTTAATATTGGCTGAACAAAGCTAACATACTATTATGCTAACGTTAAGTATGTCAAGTACCAAGTTATACAACCAAGGTGTAAGGTTTCAAAATTGGCTAATAAAGTTAGCATGTGTCAAGTACCAAGTTATATGACTCTGAGGCATTCGGCAGTAAAATTGGCTAAAACAGCATGCTAATGTTGTTATGCTAGATTGCTAACGTTAGCATGCTAACAGTTAGCAAGTGTCAAGTACCAGGTGAAATTACTCCAAGGTGTTTGGCTGTAAATCTGGCTAAAAAAACTAACATGCTGTTACGCTAACGTTTCGTGTGTGTCAAGTACCAAGTTATACAACTAAGGTGTAAGGCTTCAAAATTGGCTAATAAAGTTAGTATGTGTCAAGTACCAAGTCATAAGATTCTGAGGTACTGAGCTTCGAAATTGGCTAAAAAAGTTAGTATATGTCAAGTACCAAGATATGTCTCAAGCGTTCGGCAGTAAAATTGGCTAAAACATGTTGCTATGCTAGATTGCTAACGTTAGCATGCTCACAGCCAGCATGTGTCAAGTACCAAGTCATAAGGTTCTGAGGTATTGAACTTCGAAATTGGCTAAAAAAGTTAGCATGTGTCAAGTACCAAGAAATGTCTGAGGCATTTGGCAGCTAAAAAAAAAGTTAGCAAGTTAGCAAGTTTCAAGCACCAAGTGAAATGACTCCGAGGTGTTTGGCTGTAAAATTGTCTAAAAATGTTAGCATTTGTCAAGTAGCACATCATAAGACTGAGTTGTTCAGCTGTAAATTTAGCTAAAAAAGCAGCATGCTAGCATGCTAACAGCTAGCATGTGTCAAGCACCAAGTCATAAGATTCTGAGGTATTGAGCTTCGAAATTGGCTAAAAAAGTTAGCATGTGTCATGTACCAAGATATGTCTGAGGTGTTTGGCAGCTAAAACAGCATGCTAATGTTGCTATGCTAGATTGCTAACTTTAGCATGCTAACAGTTAGCAAGTTTCAAGTACCAAGTGAAATGACTCAGAGGTGTTTGGCTGTAAAATTGGCTAAAAAAGTTATCATTTGTCAAGTAGCACGTCATAGGACTGAGTTGTTCAGCTGTAAAATTGGCTAAAAAAGTTAGCATGCTAACAGCTAGCATGTGTCAAGTACCAAGTCATAAGATTCAGAGATGTTGAGCTTCAAAATTGGCTAAAAAAGTTAGCATCTGTCAAGTATCAAGTTATATGAGTTGAGATGTTCAGCTGCAAAATTGGCTGAAAAAAAGTTTGCATGGTAATGTTAGTAATGCTATCTGAGGCTGAGCCAATCAGTGGCCATGATACTGAACAGCACTGCCTTGTGACCAATAGTATTGGTATTTTTAGTTCATTCAGCCATTTTAATGCTTGAACATTTTTAATTTAGGGCAATATTATGTGGAATATTCCTTGTTACCCATAACACAAAGCTAAGATATGGATGTGGTATAGCATATATTGACTGACCTATATTATAGCATAGTATTTTTATGTGCAAAATGTATCAAAGTTGCCACTCAAAGTTGTGTAATTTTCCAATTTTTTTCAACCTTCTTATTACTGGCTGGTTGGCTGTTTTTTTTTGTTTCTCTGTCATAAGTGCAGGAAGCATGTGTCACTGCAAAGGTTGAGTGTAACATGTTCAACATCCTGGAATGAGCATAAGACATGTTCACGCGTGCTTACAGGCAATGCACGCTAGGTATGATCACTTGACAAGTCTTAATAGGTCATCGTAAAAAACGATCCTTTTCCAAAGACCTGTGAGTGTACGTTTGTTTAAAAGAGGACTGTTTGTTTTTCCTTCTCATCTTGGCGACGCAGGGACACATATAAACACATGCAACAAGGCCTAGCAGCTCACCAGCCTCAGGGATAGTGTTGCTGTTTAGCCCATAATAGTGACTGATTAGAATACCAGTGGGGGAAGTCAACCCAAAGCACTTGTTGACAGGTGATATTAAGCAATGTGGGGAGTCCTGCCACAGGGAATAGATGATGCCATCAGAAAAACATGCACAGGCTCACACAGGGCTTCTCTTAAACACCAGGTAAACCAAATAGCGCACAGGTGTCCAACTCAAGGTCCGGGGGCCAGTTTTACTTGAGTCATATTGCAGTCTACACGTATCTCTTATGTGTGACTGCCATTTACTGGTCACACTTATCATTTCAACATGTACCAAATAAAATAGCTTCGAAGTTGGTGAGCACAACCAAAATGGTTCCGTACATTAGGCGCACCAGGCTATAAGGCGCACTGTCGAGTTTTGAGAAGATTAAAGGGGAACATTATCACAATTTCAGAATGGTTAAAACCATTAAAAATCAGTTCCCAGTGGCTTATTTTATTTTTCGAAGTTTTTTTCAAAATTTTACCCATCACGCAATATCCCTAAAAAAAGCTTCAAAGTGCCTGATTTTAACCACCCGTCCATTTTCCTGTGACGTCACATAGTGAAGCCAACACAAACAAACATGGCGCATAGAACAGCAAGCTATAGCGACATTAGCTCGGATTCAGACTCGGATTTCAGCGGCTTAAGCGATTCAACAGATTACGAATGTATTGAAACGGATGGTTGTAGTGTGGAGGCAGGTAGCGAAAACCAAATTGAAGAAGAAACTGAAGCTATTGAGCCATATCGGTTTGAACCGTATGCAAGCGAAACCGACGAAAACGACACGACAGCCAGCGACACGGGAGAAAGCGAGGACGAATTCGGCGATCACCTTCTAACCAACGATTGGTATGTGTTTGTTTGGCATTAAAGGAAACTAACAAATATGAACTAGGTTTACAGCATATGAAATACATTTGGCAACAACATGCACTTTGAGAGTGCAGACAGCCCAATTTTCATCAATTAATATATTCTGTAGACATACCCTCATCCGCGCTCTTTTCCTGAAAGCTGATCTGTCCAGTTTTGGAGTTGATGTCAGCAGGCCAGGGAAGCTAGGGTCGATAGGGGGTTTAGCTCGCTCATCTGCGGGAACAAACTGCCGCCATTGCTTGCCGTGCTACCGAGGGCCTTTGTCCCTGAATAGCTCACACACTCCGGCAGATTCAATGGGGGTCTGGCGGCAGATTTCTTTGACTTTATCGTTGGAAATGCATCTGCTTTGAGTGTCGCAGGATATCCACACATTCTTGCCATCTCTGTCGTAGCATAGCTTTCGTCGGTAAAGTGTGCGGAACAAACGTCCAATTTCTTGCCACTTTCGCATCTTTGGGCCACTGGTGCAACTTGAATCCGTCCCTGTTCGTGTTGTTACACCCTCCGACAACACACCGACGAGGCATGACGTCTCCAAGGTACGGAAAACAGTCGAAAAAACGGAAAATAACAGAGCTGATTTGATTCGGTGTTTAAGAAAATGGTGGATTGCTTCCCGATGTGACGCCACGTTGTGACGTCATCGCTCCAAGAGCGAATATTAGAAAGGCGATTAATTCGCCAAAATTCACCCATTTAGAGTTCGGAAATCGGTTAAAAAAATATATGGTCTTTTTTCTGCAACATCAAGGTATATATTGACGCTTACATAGGTCTGGTGATAATGTTCCCCTTTAAAGGATTTTAAGTGCGCCTTATAGTCCGAAAAATACTGTAATAATTGCTGATTAACTGATAAACCACTGAATTGAAAACGCTTTTATTCTATCGTTTTCTATTTTTGTTGTTTGATGCGGTGCACAGAACATAAATACAATTTGAACAATCCTTTGAATAATACTTAATACTTCAGTATTAATGAGGTTTAGGTGGTTTGTAGGGAAATGTAACCTAATTCATTTTGTCATCGACAGAGAGCTGTTAGCACTTTGAAACATTGCCTTAGAGAGCCATCCTGCAACCTTGATTGTGTGTACCTGCTCTAAGTGCCACCGATGTGTAACGAGCTTCTCTTTGTGTGACAAGCTCTCGCCATGTTTCAAACAATAACCTTTAGTTGGGCGGTGTTGTCAGCTTGGTTGCACGCTCACTCTGCAAGGCTTTTAGGGACGTCTGCAGTGGACTGACTGCTCAATTTGTCCAAAAGGAACATTAAAGATGGATTATTTTGCTTACATTATTTATGCAGAAAAATGCATTTAGCTCCAATCTTTTCAAATCTAATGTTATGCTAATAGGCAGAACGTGTCTCGCTAGATGTGGCGGAAGAATACATGCCTTCAAACTTTAAGACGATTGTCATGCACTTTGCCCTCCCTTCCTTGCTTGCATTCATTTGTGTTAATGCTACATTTCAATGCTATTGAATTCATACAGTAGGTCTTGTGTTAGAAATGACAACGCTAAATAGGTGTTGCGTGTGAATGATGATATATGCTGACGTCCAGCCAAAATGTCAAAGAAAGGAATACATCTGAGGAATGGAATTGAGGGCAGAAACGCTGGTTAATAAGCAGCATATAATACAACACTAAATATGCATATAGTAAATCAGTGTTTCATAACCATAGGGCCCATTGTTGGGCCGCGAGTGCACCCTTAAGGGACGCCAAAAATATGTGTTTCTCAGCTGTGGTCCGTATGGGCCGCAGTGGTACTCAGTTGTAATACATTTTTCCACCACTTGTGGCAGTAAAGACATTATCAAAAAAACAGAAGAAGTCTGGAGCTAAAGTCATATGGACTTTTTTTAAGCGCAAACATTATGACTAAAATAGTTGACTTAAATTTTATTGAAAGTTCAGTTAACAAACATTATTTATTAGTATTTAGTTATAATGTATTTATTTGAGCAATGCGTATGCATATTAATTTTTCATCAGTTTTTATGAGTGCCTTCTTTCGCAGTTTTTTTGATTAGTATTTATTTTTGTCATCAGCCAGACCTAAGCCTTGATAATAATCCTTGTGATTATTATTATACTTGTGATATGCTTCGATATAATTTGACCCGCGTTCTTAAAATTACTTTTAAAAAGTAAATAATTATAGTTGTAAAAATCTCCTTCCGCGTCTGTCCCTGACACCCGCATTTTCTGGAAACACTCTGTGGAAACGCTCCCCACCCACACTGCTTGGTGCCTCGTCTGAGCTGCTGTGTCGTAGATTACCATAGTAACTAGTATATTATGCAAAAGTGCAGATTCCAAAACTTTGTATAGTTCAAGACTTACGGTATTTTGAAAACATCATTGCACATCATAATGGCGGCTACAGTTTCCATCTTAAAGATCTAAAATAATTATTTGAGAATGTTCGGCGGGCCAAATTGAAAAGTTTAACGGGCCGCATGTGGCCCCCGGGCCTTAATTTGCACAGCACCGCTGTAACATAACAAAATATGGAAGAAGTGAAGCGTTGTAAATACTTTCCGAATACGAAGCATTTGTAAAAAAATCTGAATTGTACAGTTAACATTAATATAAACAAATCAGATACAGGTCACGTGGATAAAAAAAATCGAACATGCAGTTTGAATGTAGCCTAAGACCAGTACACATTTGTGTTTGTTGTGTCTTTTATGCACACACTTGCAGCCCTAACCCTGCAGTGTGTTACACAAGTAATATTAAAGGGGAACATTATCACCAGACCTATGTAAGCGTCAATATATACCTTGATGTTGCAGAAAAAAGACGATATATTTTTTTAACCGATTTCCGAACTCTAAATGGGTGAATTTTGGTGACCTTTCTATTATTCGCTCTCGGAGCGATGACGTCACAACGTGACGTCACATCGGGAAGCAATCCGCCATTTTCTCACTATCGTCGGTGTGTTGTCGGAGGGTGTAACAACACGAACAGGGACGGATTCAAGTTGCACCAGTGGCCTAAAGATGCGAAAGTGGGAAGAAATTGGACAAAATTTGTTCAAAATACGAGGCTGTGGGGAAAGCCGACGAAATGGTCAGTCGTTTGTTCCGCACACTTTACCGACGAAAGCTATGCTACGACAGAGATGGCAAGAATGTGTGGATATCCTGCGACACTCAAAGCAGATGCTGACATCAACCCCAAAACTGGACAGATCAGCTTTCAGGAAAAGAGAGCGAATGAGGGTATGTCTACAGAATATATTAATTGATGAAAACTTTATTCATTACTCGCGGTTTTACGTAAATTATTATACATAAACTGTGTTTACCAATAATTTAGCTTAAAAACATTTATTTTTTTCAATCATTCGAGTACATTCGGGTAGTCTTGTGTAATGCAGTATTTTGTGTCTATTTAGGTATGGTTAACCTGAGTGCTGAAATCGTGGAACAATATATGTTCTTAGCGTGCCTGAAATGGGCTGTCTGCACTCTCAAAGTGCATGTTGTTGCCAAATGTATTTCATATGCTGTAAACCTAGTTCATAGTTGTTAGTTTCCTTTAATGCCAAACAAACACATACCAATCGTTGGTTAGAAGGCGATCGCCGAATTCGTCCTCGCTTTCTCCCGTGTCGCTGGCTGTCGTGTCGTTTTCGTCGGTTTCGCTTGCATACGGTTCAAACCGATATGGCTCAATAGCTTCAGTTTCTTCTTCAATTTCGTTTTCGCTACCTGCCTCCACACTACAACCATCCGTTTCAATACATGCGTAATCTGTTGAATCGCTTAAGCCGCTGAAATATGAGTCTGAATCCGAGCTAATGTCGCTATACCTTGCTGTTCTATCCGCCATGTTTGTTTGTATCGTCATCACTATGTGACGTCACAGGAAAATGGACGGGTGTATATAACGATGGTTAAAATCAGGCACTTTGAAGCTTTTTTTAGGGATATTGCGTGATGGGTAAAATTTTGAAAAAAACTTCGAAAAATAAAATAAGCCACTGGGAACTGATTTTTAATGGTTTTAACCCTTCTGAAATTGTGATAATGTTCCCCTTTAAAGACCGAAACTGGGCGGCAAAAACTTCTTGTTACAGGCCACAAAAAGGTGGAGATATCCTGTTGAGGACAAGCTGTATGCAAAATGGATGGATGGGTTCCAATGCACACGTTTTACTAACTTGTATAACGGCTGTAGAAGCTGATCAACATATGTTAAATTCAGTGGAAGACACCTGAAAGTCAAATACTTTGACATATTATACATTACAGCTAAAGGCTTGGTATGATACTGAGGTACGTGGGTGAGTATGTCCTTCAGGAGAATTGCATTGTCCAGCATGGACGGCATGAGTACAGGAGTATAATTGTTCCTTGCACACGAATAGTTGAGAGCAGTCGCGGTACGGAACCTCACAGTCGACATGTTTTCAAACACCACGTTTGAAAATAAATGTGTATGCAAAAGAGGGGCTTTCAGTTCAATCAGGGGCGCAGAGCCGTCAAGTAGGGGAGATTGGTGCCAGAGGGGCCTTTGCAAAATTACAATTAAACCGTCAGAACCAGAGTCAAGAGCAGCCACTTCAAACCTTTTTCTTATTAATTGGGATTTGGGGAGTACCTAGGTTTCCTTGGTAGCGAGGTTCAAGTGGTGGTTAGTGAATGATAGAGCGACTCCTTGAGCCCTTCTATCTCCCAGGCCTGTGAAGAAGAGATTGCTACGAAACGTGATCAACAGTCTCTCGGGGGTCACGGCGTGGAGCGTTCGAGCACCTTAAGTGCTCGGTGCTTTAGTCTCATGCTCTTTGTTGCAGCACTCACAAATATGTTTTAGGAACTGACTGAAGTGGCTTTCAAACAGCAGCCTCCTGCTTCAAAGATCCGTACACAAAGAACGCCACCTCAAAAGCTGTGCATCACTGTTCTTTAGGTGGCCTTGGAATTTGATGTCAGGGCCTTTATAAATTCTAAACTATATTCCCAGAAAACTTCACTGCTTGTTCAAATGGATGGTGGAAGGACATATGGACTTTGCAGGGTCATATTAAAGCAATCTTCACCTTTACTTAATTTTTTGTATTGATATGCCCACTTACTTTATATGTGTTTGTATTGAATGCTGTAAGTTCTCTTTGATAAAGGACCCATAGAAACCAGATAACCAACATTTCACTAACAAGTATTCTTTGTGGTTTTTTTGCCCTGAATGTGACAGCAGTTCCCATATTAACAATTAGTTGTTGAGTAATTGGCAGATAACTAACTGAACTTCCCCTTTCCATCCCCAGACTCCATATGCCATCACCCTTTGGTGCAATGTCATCAACAGAACTGGAGCCAATTTCCCCGCATAGACAGTGTGGATAAAGGCATGTGAAATTACAAACCCTGTTTCCATATGAGTTGGGAAATTGTGTTAGATGTAAATATAAACGGAATACAATGATTTGCAAATGATTTTCAACCCATATTCAGTTGAATATGCTACAAAGACAACATATTTGATGTTCAAACTGATAAAATTTTTTTTTTTTTTGCAAATAATCATTAACTTTAGAATTTGATGCATTCAACACGTGACAAAGAAGTTGGGAAAGGTGGCAATAAATACTGATAAAGTTGAGGAATGCTCATCAAACACTTATTTGGAACATCCCACAGGTGAACAGGCAAATTGGGAACAGGTGGGTGCCATGATTGGGTATAAAAGTAGATTCCATGAAATGCTCAGTCATTCACAAACAAGGATGGGGCGAGGGTCACCACTTTGTCAACAAATGCGTGAGAAAATTGTTGAACAGTTTAAGAAAAACCTTTCTCAACCAGCTATTGCAAGGAATTTAGGGATTTCACCATCTACGGTCCGTAATATCATCAAAGGGTTCAGAGAATCTGGAGAAATCACTGCACGTAAGCAGCTAAGCCCGTGACCTTCGATCCCTCAGGCTGTACTGCATCAACAAGCGACATCAGTGTGTAAAGGATATCACCACATGGGCTCAGGAACGCTTCAGAAACCCACTGTCAGTAACTACAGTTGGTCGCTACATCTGTAAGTGCAAGTTAAAACTCTCCTATGCAAGGCGAAAGCCGTTTATCAACAATACCCAGAAACGCAGTTGGCTTCGCTGGGCCTGAGCTCATCTAAGATGGACTGATACAAAGTGGAAAAGTGTTCTGTGGTCTGACGAGTCCACATTTCAAATTTTTTTGGGAAACTGTGGACGTCGTGTTCTCCGGACCAAAGAGGAAAAGAACCATCCGGATTGTTATAGGCGCAAAGTTAAAAGCCAGCATCTGTGATGGTATGGGGGTGTATTAGTGCCCAAGACATGGGTAACTTACACATCTGTGAAGGCACCATTAATGCTGAAAGGTACATACAGGTTTTGGAGCAACATACTGTATGTTGCCATCCAAGCAATGTTACCATGGACGCCCCTGCTTATTTCAGCAAGACAATGCCAAGCCACGTGTTACATCAACGTGGCTTCATAGTAAAAGAGTGAGGGTACTAGACTGACCTGCCTGTAGTCCAGACCTGTCTCCCATTGAAAATGTGTGGCGCATTATGAAGCCTAAATTACCACAACGGATACCCCCGGACTGTTGAACAACTTAAGCTGTACATCAAGCAAGAATGGGAAAGAATTCCACCTGAGAAGCTTAAAAAATGTGTCTCCTCAGTTCCCAAACGTTTACTGAGTGTTGTTAGAGGGAAAGGCCATGTAACACAGTAGTGAACATGGCCACAATTTCCCAACTACTTTGGCACATGTTGCAGCCATGAAATTCTAAGTTAATTATTATTTGCAAAACAAAAATAAACTTTATGAGTTTGAACATCAAATATGTTGTCTTTGTAGTGCATTCAATTGAATATGGGAAAATGATTTGCAAATCATTGTATTCCGTTTATATTTACATCCAACACAATTTCCCAACTTATATGGAAACGGGGTTTGTATTATATTGATTGTTTTGTCGCCCTGGTCCATGATTACGTCAAAACTGATAAAACATAATGAGTAAAAAATAGAACTTCTTGCTTTTCCATAGACGCCATAGCCTGTTTCCTCATGCTCTTTGAGATTTTCATCAAGCATTTTGATAAAAACATCAGTAGAAGAGGACGCAAAACAGAATACGAGCGGCTTACAGGTACTTTCTCTTTCTTTCGTGTTTGAGCGTAAAGTCTGCCCGTCTTTTCCATTTTCCCCCAGGTTTTGACTCAGTCCCCCCCTCCCAGGTGCTTCAGATTTTCGGCTTAAGTCTTTAAATTGTTTTCTGTCCAAACGATAACCAAAACCCATCTTCTTCGAAGTCAGAATCAATAAAAAGTGATTGATGTAAATTATACTCCTCTTTCTAGCCCATTCGGTGACCACAGATGATGCGCTAGCTGTCCAAAGTCGGGACCAAGGGTAGATCACTCATCTGTGCATCAGTTCAAGATTCAAGATTCAGATTCAAGATTGTTTATTGTCATATGCACACTTAAACAGACAGTTTGCCGTACAATGAAAATCTTACTTTGCTAGTCCACCCTTCAACAAGTCACACGGTACTTAGCTAAAAATAAAAAATAAAAATAAAAATGTATATACAAGGCACAGTAAGTAACATAACATTATTGTACATTCTGATTGACAGTCAACAGTATTAATATGGAGGTGACATTTGGTTACAGCACCAGTTAAAGTGTCTTTAGTGATCAAAGGTGAAAAGTGTCTACAGTGATGGTTCACAGCTCGGGTGTTGTCATGGTAGCTGTCTTTTGTTCAAAAAGACAAAAGTAAAACGTGTGTGTGTGTGTGGGGGGGGGGGGGGTAGCTAGCATTCACAAGTTAGCATTCACAAGCCTGATGGCCTGTGGGTAGAAACTGTTTGTCAGTCTCGTAGTCCTGGATTTCAGGCTCCTGTCTCGTCTGTCTGATGGTAGGAGGCTGAAGAGACTGTACTTTATGATGTTGTGTGCTCTCCTGGTGGCCCTGGTAGAGTACATGTCCTGTAGTGAGGGGAAGGCTGCTCCTGATATGTACTGAGCAGTTTTAATCACTCGCTGGAGTGCCTTCCTGTCCTTAGCAGTGCAGTTTCCATACCAGACCGTGATTGAGCTGGTAAGGACACTCTCAACCATACTTCTATAGAAGTTGCTGAGAATTTTGGGTGGATGCCAAATTTTCTCAGCCTTCTTAGGAAGTACAGTCCCTGCTGGGCTTTCTTTATTGTTTGTTGGGTGTTGTGATCCCAGGTGAGGTCCTCGCTGATGTGGGTCCCGAGGAATTTAAAGGTTTTTACCCTGTCCACCTTTGTCCCCCCCTATGTACAGAGGTGTGTACTGTGCACTCCTTCTCCGTGGGTTAATAATCATCTCCTTGGTCTTATCTGTGTTCAAGGAGAGATTATTATCCTGACACCAGGCCACCAGTTCCGCTACCTCCCTCTTCCAGAAGATTTGAGATAGGTCCCAATTTTGATAATGTTCAAATCCAGGCTAAAAATGTGAAACATGTTAATTGCCGTCTTGCAAAATTAAGTACACTCAGTGTCAGAGCTTGGTCCGCATTGCCGGCAGTAAGTCGGACCCATTTCCAGTGAGGGTTGGACTACGCCAAAGCTGCCCTTTGCCACCGATTCTGTTCATAACTTTTATGGACATAATTTCTAGGCGCAATCAGGACGTTGGAGGGGATCCGGTTTGGTGGATGCAAGATTTGGTCTCTGCTTTTTGCAGATGACGTGGTCCTGATGGCTTCATCTGGCCAGAATCTTCAGCTCTCACTGGACCGGAAAAGGGTGGAGTGCAATCTCTGGGTTGGGGAGGACACCCTGCCCCATGTGGAGGAGTTTAAGTACCTCAGAGTCTTGTTCACAAGTGAGGGAAGAGTGGATCGTGAGATTGACAGACGGATCGGTGTGGCGTCTTCAGTAATGCGGATGCTGTATCGACCCATTGTGGTGAAAAAGGAGCTGAGCCGGAAGGCAAAGCTCTCAATTTACCGGTCGATCTACGTTCCCATCCTCACCTATAGTCATGAGCTTTGGGTTATGACCAAAAGGACAAGATCACGGGTACAAGCGGCCAAAATTAGTTTCCTCTGCCAGGTGGCGGGGCTCTCCCTTAGAGATAGGCTGTGAAGCTCTGCCATCCGGGGGGAGCTCAAAGTAAAGCCGCTGCTACTCCACATCGAGAGGAGCCAGATGAGGTGGTTCGGGCATCTGGTCAGGATGCCACCCGAACGCCTCGCTAGGAAGGTGTTTAGGGCACGTTCGACCGGTAGGAGGCCACGGGGAAGACCCAGGACATGTTGGGAAGACTATGTCTCCCGGCTGGCATGGCAACGCCTCAGGATTCCCCGGCAGGAGCTGGAAGAAGTGGCTGGGGAGAGGGAAGTCTGGGCTTTTCTGTTTAGGCTGATGCCCCCACGACCTGACCTCAGATAAGCGGATGAAGATGAATGGATAGTGTGGGGGGAGGTGTAGTCAGCGCTGCCTGCAGGAGGAAAGTCACCGCCGCTGTCCATGGTGCTGAGGACGAGCGCCATCGGGCAGGGGGCGGGGAATGTGCTGACGGCGAGACAGGTGATACGATTTCACAGGTGGTACGTGTTAATCTAATCATCTGTTGTCTTTAACAGTAAGCGGCCGGGAGCAGAGGAGAAGAGAGGATACGGACGTGACTGAAAAGTCACGTTCTGGGAGAGAAAACTGACGATAAAAACATATGATCATTAAAACTTTGTTACAACCTGCAAGCTTGGATCCTGTGAAGTGTCTGTCAGTGGGACGGCGAGGAAGCGACTTCCACAGATAGATAATGTAGATGAAAAAGGATTGATAATAATTGTCATTATTCAAAATTAATCCACTGCAACCCTGTGATTAATCTGATTACATTTTTTATCTTTTGACAGCACTACTTTTAATAAAATGCCACAACCACATAACACAAAATACAGCAGCACTAAAGCTTTAGAACATTACCACAAGTCTGCCTAGATCACAATGAATACAACTCCTGACAGATGAAATATTGATTCTCGCTCCAAATTGAACCCCATTAAACATGCAGCCCTCAAGTTTAATTACAGTCTTCCTAAAGCTCACTTCGCTGAGTGCTGAGGCTGTAAACATCATCTTGATTTGATCGGAGCCTGACACTGATGAAGCAAATCACCATAAATGAATTAATCTAATAAGTCACAATGTGCAAATCTCCCTGCGTGTTGGTGCTAATGATGATTTCAACTACACTTAAGGCTTCATTATGCTACAGCGGAGTTGCTACTCTGGCCTTTCTAACAAGGGACTTGACCCTGTTGTATCTCTTCAGCCGGTGCTGAACATGCGACTTGCAATCCTCCGCTGAGACTCTAGGGGCAGTGTTTTCCTGAGAGTGAGCAACCACATCGTTCGATGACTAGCTATTTAGTTTCCTGTGTAATAGTAGTAAACAATGGCGACTGAAGCAGATGACTAGATCTTCGCCGGCTGTTTCGGCAGATTAAAAATAGTGCTTTCACCGCAGGGAAAAAACAGAAAAGGCTACAAACCGCAAATATTAACGAGCAATTTTAAAAAGCCGACTAATTACAGGTCCACGTTGCTGTTGACGTTAGGTTACATATTTTGGAAAAACGCACATCAAGCTCTGTTAGAGGGTTTGTAAGGAGAAGAGCGAACCGGCGACGAAGCCACGCTGTTGTAACACGTGGCTTGGCATTGTCTTGCTTAAATAAGCAGGGGCGTCCATGATAACGTTGCTTGGATGGCAACATATGTCGCTCCAAAACCTGTATGTATCTTTCAGCATTATTGGTGCCTTCAAAGATGTGTAAGTTACCCATGCCTTGGGCAATAATACACCTCCATACCATCACAGATGCTGGCTTTTGAACATTGCGCCTATAACAATCCGGATGGTTCTTTTCCTCTTTGGTCAGGAGGACACGACGTCCACAGTTTCCAAAAACAATTTGAAATGTGGACTCGTCAGACCACGGAACACTTTTCCGTCCATCAGTCCATCTTAGATGAGTTCGGGCTCAGCGAAGCCGGCGGCGTTTCTGGGTGTTGTTGATTAATAGCTTTTGCTTTGCATAGTAGAGTTTTAACTTGCACTTACAGATGTAGCGACAAACTGTAGTTACTGACAATGGTTTTCTGAAGTGTTCCTGAGCCCATGTGGTGATATCCTTTACACACTGATGTCGTTTTTTGATGCAGTACCGCCTGAGGGATCGAAGGTCGCGGGCATTCAATGTTGGTTTTCAGCCTTGCTGCTTACGTGCAGTGATTTCTCCAGATTCTCTGAACCTTTTGATGATATTACGGACCATAGATTGTGAAATCCCTAAATTCCTTGCAATAGCTGGTTGAGAAATGTTGTTCTTAAACAATTTGCTCAGGCATTTGTTCACAAAGTGGTGACCCTCGCCCCATCCTTGTTTGTGAATGACTGAGCATTTCATGGAAGTTGCTTTTATACACAATCATGGCACCCACCTGTTCCCAATTAGCCTGTTCACCTGTGGGATGTTCCAAATAAGTGTTTGATGAGCATTCCTCAACTTTTTAAAACTTTTTTGCCACTTGTGCCAGCCATTTTGAAACATGTTGCAGGCATCAAATTCCAAAAGAGCTAATATTTTCAAAAAATAAAGTTTTCCAGTTCAAACGTTAAGTATCTTGTCTTTGCAGTGTTGAAAAAGGATTTGCAAATCATTATATTCTGTTTTTATTTACGGTTTATACAACATGCCAACTTCACCGGTTTTAGGTTTTGTAATAGGTTATAGTTTGAGAGTAAATTATTAGGCATGCATTATCAAGAGAATCGTTAATGACAACAATATAGAATTTATTGTGATCCTGTAGTGCAAATACATTTTTTAAATGACAGCAAACCAAACTAAATAAATACCCAGTTCCAAAAAAGGTTGTCTTCTGCCTAGTTTGCTTTTTCACTCAAGTCTGTAAAGAGAAGGGTTTTAAAAATATGTTAGGTATTTGATGAAATCTTTCACGGATTACATAAATGAATTGCTTAAATCTGCACACATTGTATAGTCAAAGTAATTAAAAGTTAATCAAAACTTCGATATCAAGTGTGTGTCAGTATTAACAGGCAGGCCCATGATATCTTATACAGCTCCTGCCACCCTGTTTGACTTCAGTACTGCACTCAAAATATATGTTTTTCCCTCCAGTAAAATCCGTCTGAAAACACCTTTTGCTTAAGCCCAAGTAGCCAAAAACCTTGTATTGTGTGGACGTGTGGCGAGATAGCCTGTAGTCGGGATGCTACAATAATGACGTGCCACATTGCACTGTCCGTCACAGCATTGTAACGTTTAAAAAAGGTAAGATTACTCCTTACTGCATAACAATGGCAGTTTTAGTAGTGTAATTTTGCAAGAGTGTTACCATATTTTCCGGACCATAGGGCGCACTTGATTATAAGGCGGACTGCCGATGAGCGGGTCTAGTCAGGTCTATGTGTCCCGTGAAAAACCATCCGACCGGAACTCTATTATCTAAAGTTCCTTGGGTGAATAATGTAAACTCACTACACCGGTATGTTTTAGCGTTTTCATGGCGAGTTTACTGACAGATATAAGTAAGAACTTTACACTACTTTATATTAGAAATGGCAACAATGGAGGATGAATGTCCCATAACAAGAAGATAGAGAAACAGAAGAAGCTTATCGACTACGGGGTTGGCACGAACTACAATGGCGGTTGAGCACAAATTTTCAGGACTTATGCAGATCGGAAATACTTATCAGCAGGTACCAGAAGGAAAGAAAAGTTGCTTTTGCATAATATTGCAAAATAAAACGCCAGATAGTATATCTTACCTTATACACACACCATAGTAATACTTGTATGTTGAAGCACAGTACAATCCATCAAGCGGTGCGGCTTCATAGCTTACCAAAGTCGTACTAAAACATTTTGATAGATTTTTGAGCGCCGTGTGTAATGTTCTATATTTTCAATAGAACATATACAATTTTGGCGTTGTTTACTTGAGTCATATTGGAATCTACACGTATCTCTTGTGTGTGACTGCCATCATATTGCAGTCCACACGTATCTCTTATGTGTGACTGCCATCATATTGCAGACTACACAAATGTCTTATGTGTGACTGCCATCTACTGGTCACACATATCATTTCACCATGTACCAAATAAAATAGCTTTGTGGTCGTTAAGCACAACCAAAATTGTTCCGTACATTCGGCGCACCGGGTTATAAGGTGGACTGTCGAGTTTTAAGAAAATGAAAGGATTTCATAGTCCGAAAAATACAGTATTCTGAAAACAGAACATGATATTTTCTGAATTCAAAATGACAATCAAATAGGATAAAATAGAATAAACACTATTTAGCCCACTTTGGGGAAGTGATGTGGAAGCATTAAAAGTCGCAAACAAGTCACGAAAGTGCCATACCACTCGTTGCGCAATCCCGCAGCGGTTTAAACCAAAAGGTAAAAACACATGCAATACTGTATTCATGATGATGATATATATATATATATGATATATACATAAAAAATGCAGTAATACCTCAACTAACACGCTCAACTAGTTCCATGACCAAGCTCCTAACTCAAAACAATGAAATCAAAGCCGCCCATTGAAATGAATCAAAATCACTTTAATCCATCAGTAGCTTCGGCATATTTTCGTGGATAGATGTTCGCCTTTCAAGTATACAGAGTGGTGCTGACTCAGTGCTGCGCTTGAGCTGACTCGCCGCATCAGCTGCATGGTCGATCGTTTCTTCGGGTCTGTGGATGTCGTCCGCTTCTATGCCCAAATGTGTTGGGGCGCATTTTTTCGTATTTTTTCTTTTATTATTATTTCTTTAGGGCGGGGGAACACAACATACTCGTAGGTTGTAACTCAAATAATAACAAAAAACTTAAAAGACAACAATGGAACAGCTCGTATCGCAAAATACTTGTACGTTGGGATACTGTTAAATTGAGGTACCACTGTGTTTAATTTTGACTTAGACGTGTTAATCAAGAACAGGTGAGCCTTTTCCAACATGTTCTCAGTCAAAACTGACATCTGTGCGCCACATTTTGACCTAAGGTTGAAAAATCTAGTATGAAAGAGCTTCTGTGTATGCAGAAGCCAAAACATATAAGGATTGGATGAAGTTCTGGTGAATTCGGGCCAAGATTCACAAGACTTCATTCATTTATCATTTCTCTCAGTCTTTTAAACACAGCACTGATTATTCTCCTAGATTTGAATCAAAATACTTGTAACATTTTCTTGTAATCAGACCATATTTTCGGTATATTAGATGAGATCTTTACCTGACATGTTTCGACTGTCATCTGCGGTCTTCTTCAGAAGGGTCACCTGACCACTGTGACGTGTTGTCAGCTGTTCTTATAGGCGTGGCCAAGCAGGCAGACCTGTCAAGTCTACCTGGTTGGCTCCCCCACCACCCGCCGCTTGATGGTTAATTGAGGAGGGAGTCCCAGGTATGCTCCCTCATCCCGATTGATGGTTTCCTTGGGCCGCTTCCTTAGTTCAATCGCCTCCTTAATCCATCGTTTGAATTTGTCACTTTCTGTCCCGATGATTTTGGCGTTGTCCCAGTCCATGCTGTGGTTATTTATTTTGCAATGATCTGATATGGCTGATTTTAAGATTTCCTGTTTCTGTGCGGAGTTTGCATGTTCTCCTCGTGAATAAGTGGGTTCCCTCCGGGCAATGTTCCCTCTAATTTTTCATGTGTGTGAGCAAACGCAAAAACTCCCTGAGCAATCAGTGGAGCCCATGTGAGCAACATCAGACGTGTACACTGTGGCTACACCAGCAGCACACCTGTCCCAAACCTGACTAAATAACAAGTTCAATCTCCATCCATCCATCCATTTTCTACCGCTAGTCACTTTCGGGGTCGCTGGAGCCTATCTCAGCTGCATTCAGGCGTAAGGCGGGGTACACCCTGGACATGTCCCCACCTCATCGCAGGGCCAACACAGGTAGACAGACAACATTCTCTTATTATTATAATCAAATGACAGCAGTCATTTCCATGAGATTATTTTCTAATATAAGTGTTTAGGCCCACTTACACTGACAATAACAAAAAATATTGTCTTTCATGAACTGTGTACTTGTATTGTTTGTCTGGGTGGAGGTCCTGCTTTGGAAATAATGTGTACCCCTTTCAGACATTGCATTTAGTTCCCATTAAAACATTCACATTTTGCACAATGAGATGTAAGCAGGGGATCATGTGTACATTCCTGCAACTTCCTGTTTGTAAACAATATATTTTTATTAGTATTTATTTAATATACTAACAGCATTTCATGATTAATATTTATAAATTAAGATTCCTACTAAATGACACTAGAATAAGCACACATTTGATTGGTAAATCATAGTGTAACGACCTGGAATGACACGTTATGTGTGGTGTTAGAGTTGTCCGACTTTTTGTGTGGCTGTAAACGCATCACTGGCTAAGTGCCATATGTGCATGTGTTGGCGCAAGTGAGAAAGAGCGAGCGGCTTCTGTTGATATAACAAAGTTGCTTTTGGTCTGGTTTGTACTGCAGAAAATTACCACTTTTACTAGATGTAATTTTTTTTACTAATGTTTTGGTGATGTGTTTATGGCCGACAATAAGAGTTTTGCTCAGTAAAGTGATGGATGGAATTCATGTCCTCAAAGCGTCTCGACAGACGTTACAATATTTGAACAATGATGACGAAAACTGTTTTCTCTGTCGTGTTCGTGTGTCGAAAATTGTTATGTGCTTATTTTTTTATTTGATTTTGTGCGTGGCATAGATTTGCCGTGCGCAGAGGACGCTTGAGCAGTGCGCAATTGCACAGGCGCGCACCTTAGAGGGAACGTTGCCTACGGGTACTCCAGGTCTCCTCCCACCTCCAAAGACATGCACCTGGGGATAGGTTGATTAGCAACACTAAATTGGCCCAAGTGTGTGAATGTGAGTGTGAATGTTGTAGCAACACTAAATTGGCACAAGTGTGTGAATGTGAGTGTGAATGTTGTCTATCTATCTGTGTTGGCCCTGTGATGAGGTGGCGACTTGTCCAGGGTGTGCCCCGCCTTCCGCCCGAATGCAGCTGAGGTAGGCTCCAGCCCCCCCTGCGACCCTGAAAGGAAAATGGATGGATGGATGGATGTTCGGATTTTTGTTATAGGCCTCTTATAAACCTTCTCGTTGTCTTTTTTTCACATTCTAGCTGATTTTCTCTCAAAGACAAGATACTTCCCGTTCAAACTGGAAAATGTTACTTTTTGGAAACATTAGCTCATTTGGAATTTGATGCCTGCAACATGTTTCAAAATGGCTGGCACAAGTGGCAAAACAGACTGAGAAAGTTGAGGAATACTCATCAAACACTTATTTGGAACATCCCACAGGTGAACAGGCTAATTGGGAACAGGTGGGTGCCATGATTGTGTATAAAATCAGCTTCCATGAAATGCTCAGTCATTCACAAACAAGGATGGGACGAGGGTCACCACTTTGTGAACAAATGTTTGAGCAAATTGTCGAACAGTTTAAGAACAACATTTCTCAACGAGCTATTGCAAATAATTAAGGGATTTCACCATCTACGGTCCGTAATATCATCAAAAGGTTCAGAGAATCTAGAGAAATCACTGCACGTAAGCGATGATATTACGGATCTTAGATTCCTCATCAAAAAGCAACATCAGTGTGTAAAGGATATCACCACATGGGCTCAGGAACACTTCAGAAAACCACTGTCAGTAACTACAGTTTGTTGCTACATCTGTAAGTGCAAGTTAAAACTCTACTAAGTAAAGTGAAAGCCATTTTTCAACAACACCCAGAAACGCCGCCGGCTTCGCTGGGCCCGAACTCATCTAAGATGGACTAATGCAAAGAGAAAAAGTGTTCTGATGTCTGACGAGTCCACTTTTCAATTTGTTTTTGGAAACTGCAGATGTCGTGTCCTCCAGAACAAAGAAGAAAATAACCATCCGGATTGTTATAGGCGCAAAGTTCAAAAGCCAGCATCTGTGATGGTATGGGGGTGTATTAGTGCCGAAGGCATGGGTAACTCACACATCTGTGAAGGCACCATTAATGCTGAAAGGTGGAGCAACATATGTTGCCATCTAAGCAACGTTACTATGGACGCCCCTGCTTATTTCAGCAAGACAATGCCAAGCCACATGTTACAACAGCGTGGCTTCAGAGTAAAAGAGTGTGGGTACTGGACTGGCCTGCCTGTAGTCCAGACCTGTCTCCCATTGAAATGTGTGGCGCATTATGAAGCCTAAAATACCACAACGGAGACCACGGACTGTTGAACAACTTAAGCTATACATCAAGCAAGAATGGGAAAGAAATCCCACCTGAAAAGCTTCAAAAATGTGTCTCCTCAGTTCCCAAACATTAATGAGTGTTGTTAAAAGGAAAGGCCATGTAACACAGTGGTAAAAATGCCCCTGTACCAACTTTTTTGCAATGTGTTCCTGCCCATTAAATTCTAAGTTAATGATTATTTGCCAGAAAAAAATAGTTTCTCAGTTCGAACATTGAATATCTTGTCTTTGCAGTAAGTTCCGGGAGGTGATATTTTGCAAGTAAAGTCTTGTAAGTAATGTGGCGACCTGACAGAAGAACACATAGTCTGAAGCTCTTTCTAAACTTTATTGCCAACCTTACTTTCAGCACCGTAGTGATGACACACACATTACACCGCCTCTCTCCACACCATCACACAACACTTCCTCATTATGCACCAATCGCGGTCACAACGAGTGAGGCGCATTCACGTATCCCACAAATCAACATTACGACATGTTTTGTGTTCTATATTGTTGCTAAAAACTAAGCTAGAGATTTCAATGTTTACTATTTTCATGGCGATTCCTTATTTTTCTTCTATTGCTCATTTAATTTTGCCATTTTATTAATTGGTTCGTTTCAGCTATGTATTCAAAGCATTGTCCGTGATTTTTATTCTATTTTTTTTTACCTTTTTGTTTGAGCTTTGTAGACCACTTTGGGGCAGTACTGGTTGTTTTTTAAATTGTGCTGTACAACTAATTAAACATTGATCTTGCTGGTTTTGTTTCAAAATTATCTTTCGTATTGTTGAATGTATTATTTAGTTATCAGTCTATTTATTTTATTGTAGCATTTAAATTATAGTATTATCCGGACCATAGGACGCACCGGATTATAAAGCGCACTGCCGCTGAATGGTCCATTTTCGATCTTTTTTCATATAAAAGGCGCACCGGATTATAGGGCGCATTAAAAAAGTCACATTATTATTATTTTTTTCTAAATGTAAAACACTTCCTTGTGGTCTACATAACATTTAATGGTGGTTCTTTGGTCAAAATGTTGCAAAGATTCTTTTTTTACAGATTTTCTTCAAGCCGCTTTCTCACAGTCGCTTCAGGATGCGCCGTTTTGTGGGCGGTCTTATTTACGTGGCTCACCTCTGACAGCGTCATCTCCCCGTCATCTTTGTTGTAGCGGTGTAGCGTGCAAGGACGGGAGTGGAAGAAGTGTCAAAAGATGGCGCTAACTGTTTTAATGACATTCAGACTTTACTTAAATCAACAACGGAGCAGCATCTCCTCCTCCGTGGCTCACTAGTGCAACAACAACGCCGGAATTGTGTCCCGTGAAAAACCATCCGAACGGAACTCTCTAATAACTAAAGTTCCTTGGGTGAATAATGTAAACTCACTATACCGGTATGTTTTAGCGCTTTCATGGCAGATATGAGTAAGAACTTTACATTTCTTTATATTAGAAATAGCAACAGTGGAGGATGAATGTCCCATAACAAGAAGATAGAGAAAAAGAAGAAGCTTATCAACTACGGCCTCGTCACGGACTACAAAGACGGACTTGCGCAATTTTTTTTAGGACTTATGCAGATACCAAATACAGATCAGCAGGTAGCAGAAGGTAAAAAAAGTTGCAATTGCATAATATTGTGAAACAAAACACCAGATAATATGTTTTACCTTATACACACAATAATAATACTTGTATGTTGAAGCACAGTATAATCCATCAAGCGGTGCGGCTTCATAGCTTATCAAAGTCGTACTAAAATATTTTGATAGATTTTTGAACGCCGTGTGCAATGTTCTCTATTTTCAATGGAACATATCAAATGTTGGTGTTGTTTACTTGAGTCATATTGCAGTCTACACGTATCTGTTGTGTGTGATAAATAAAACAGCTTCGAGGTCGGTAAGCAAAACCAGATTTTTTTCCGTACATTAGGCGCACCGGGTTATAAGGCGCACTGTCGAGTTTTGAGAAAAAAAAAAGATTTTAAGTGCGCCTTATAGTCCGGAAAATACGGTACCACTCTGTTCCACTTGCATGTCAAAACATTTTATATGTCTCATCCCAAAATCTGCATTCCAAGAACATTGGCTTACTAGTGATTACCAGAGCCCATAAAAAGTGTGCAGGCTTTAGAGTGTTTTCTATTCAGGCTTCAGTACTCTGGAATGATGCTATCTCATTTAAGACGCTACCACATTTAAGTCCCACCCTGAAACTCATTTATACACAGTAGCTTTTGGATAGATCCTGTTTAGACCAGTTGACCTGCCGCTTTTCTTTTCTGTTCTGTCTACCCCTTTCTGCATGGAGAGGATACCAGGTGGCCACGGACAATCTCTGGAGAGGTACCAGTCCCAAGTAGTAGTAGTAGTAGTAGACCACTCTTCTATTGACATTGTTATCGCCAGGAAGGATGAGGTCACCTACCTAGGTTCCATTCTAGAGGCTAATCTTTCCTGTGATAAAATGGCAACCAAGGTAATCAAAAAGGTTAAACAACAAACAAGATTTCTCTATAGAATCTCCTCTCTGGTCAACAAAAGCACCATGAAGATTCTCGCGGGAACTCTCGTTCAACCCTTTTTCGATTACGCATGCACCTCCTGGTACCCTAGCACCTCCAAAACCCTCAAATCTAGACTCCAAACATCCCAGAACAAGCTAGTCAGATTACTTCTAGACCTCTACCCCAGATCACACCTCACTCCTACCCACTTCTCCAAAGTGGGCTGGCTCAGGGTGGAGGACAGAGTAAAACACCTTGCACTGAGCCTTGTCTATAAAATCCGCTACATCTCCCTGATACCAAAGTACATGTCAAACTACTTCCTTAACGTAAATGACCGCCATAACCACAACACCAGGGGGAGCTCCACTAACCACGTTAAACCCAGATTCTGATCTAGCAAAGGTCTTAACTCATTCTCTTTCTATGCCACATCAATGTGGAATGCACTCCCAGCAGGTGTAAAAGAAAGGGCATCTCTATCCTCCTTCAAAACCGCACTAAAAGAACACCTCCAGGCAACTTCAACCCAAAACTAACACCCTCCCTTCCTCATCATACCTCTTTGTATTGTAAACAATCAAATGTAGTCACTTTTTCTTATAATTTCTGATCTCTCTCTCTGTGTCCAATGCTTGCTGTACATATGTACTAAGTCAGACCTACACTGTTCCAATGTCAATTTCTCTGATGATGCAATTGTTGATGACTGAAGTGTTGATACCAACCAAACTTACCCCCCCTCTCCATATCCCACACCCCGGATTGTAAATAATGTAAATAATTAAATTTATATACTGTGATGATTAACTTGTCTGATGACTGTATTATGAAAATAGTATATATATGTATCATGAATCAACCCCGACTTAAACAAGTTGAAAAACTTATTCGGGTGTTACCATTTAGTGGTCAATTGTACGGAATATGTACTTCACTGTGCAATCTACTAATAAAAGTTTCAATGAATCCATCAATATTAAATTTATTTTTTTAACAAAAATATATGGGTGGAGTGCCATCTCCGGGTTGGGGAGGAGATCTTGCCCCAAGTGGAGGAGTTCAAGTACCTCGGAGTCTTGTTCACGAGTGGGGGAAGAGTGGATCGTGAGATCGACAGGCGGATCGGTGCGGCGTCTTCAGTAATGCGGACGCTGTATCGATCCGTTGTGGTGAAGAAGGAGCTGAGCCGGAAGGCAAAGCTCTCGATTTACCGGTCGATCTACGTTCCCATCCTCACCTATGGTCATGAGCTTTGGGTCATGACCGAAAGGACAAGATCACGGGTACAAGCGGCCGAAATGAGTTTCCTCCGCCGAGTGGCGGGGCTCTCCCTTAGAGATAGGGTGAGAAGCTCTGTCATTCGGGGGGAGCTCAAAGTAAAGCCGCTGCTCCTCCACATCGAGAGGAGCCAGATGAGGTGGTTCGGGCATCTGGTCAGGATGCCACCCGAACGCCTCCCTAGGAAGGTGTTTCGTGCACGTCCGACCGGTAGGAAGCCACGGGGAAGACCCAAGACACGCTGGGAAGACTATCTCTCCCGGCTGGCCTGGGAACGCCTCGGGATCCCCCGGGAGGAGCTCGACGAAGTGGCTGGGGAAAGGGAAGTCTGGGCTTCCCTGCTTAAGCTGCTGCCCCCGCGACCCGACCTCGGATAAGCGGAAGAAGATGGATGGATGGATGGATACGTTTTCCATTTGGACACCTTTTTTAAAAGTACCGATATGGCACCTTTATTGGTTAAAATGTAATCGACACTTATTTTTTAGTAATAGTGCAAATTAGGTGGATGCTGAAATTTCACTCATAGTCATATTTCCCATCACTTTTTTTTTTCTTTCGAACTTTACTGTTGATAAAGTTGGATAAAATTGGTAATATTGTTCTGCGGGTGATTCATTGTGGTTGTACACTGCTGGAAATACAAACAACACATGGTTACAGTAATAACCTCTCTGACTGTGTCAATTAAAATCCTACATGTCTGACTTTTTGTTGCAGCCCTTATTGTGTTGCTGCCAAATGTTGCAATGGGTGAGTCGTGGCCCGCTCAATGCTTACTTCTGAGGAGGTTTTCCACTCAGCTTCTATCCATACATCAGTGCGAAGTGGACTTTTGTTTGTTTTGTTTCGCCGTGAATGACATGCTCGGCATCCTCTCGCTGCATGCAGAAGAGTGTGTGTCACAGCACTTTTCCCCCTGTTGAGTCCCACGTGATCTGTCATCCTCCTTGTCATTCACTCTCTCTCCCCTCACTGACTCGTCCTATCAGTCAGACAGCGGCGTGTCGGTGACGCGACTGCACAGACTGTCAAGATGCATTGCAACCCTGGGAGATTTGCAAACACTCAAACACACACAGACACACAAAAGGGCAAGTGGCACTCAAACAGTACAGAGACAGTCACACATGCGTGCATTCAGCCATATTGACACACACTATTGCACAAATGCATGACCATACAATCTGAGACTATGCTTTGTGCAAATGCAAACACGGTCCAGTGAACTCTAAGGCCTTGTCAGCCATAGGTCGCTCAGTCTGACAGCGTTTCTGCATGAAACAGACTCAGACAGGCATGGCTTCACTCCACTACAACATGAATACATATACCGTACAGCAGGGGTGTCAAACGTACGGCCCGAAGGCCGGATCAGGCCCGCGAACAGGTTTTAACCGGCCCGCGGGATGAGTTTGCTATGTATAAAAATTAACCTAGCATTTTTGAATGAAAGAAACTGCTGTTCTAAATGCGTCCACTGGATGTCGCAATAGCAATTCTTTGTATCTTTGTAGATGATGCTACTTATGTACAAAATAAACCACATGATGTTAGTGCACCAGTCGAGGAAACTGATCAAACTACATAAATAATATCCTATAATTTGATTTTGATAACATTGTTTATATCTTTATTGAAAATTATAGCCAATGAGTTGACGGATGAACATTATCACATCATTTATTCCGAAAATTTAAATAACGACAAATAAATCATTAACCATGTAAAAAAAAGTGTAAAAAAAAACAACCCAACAACATTAGAATTTGTACATTTTCAGAATGTGCTTGTTCTATTTTCAAACAATCTGAAATTGTCTTTGTTTTTAAGTTATCGTGCCGTGACTTTACAGGCCGAGTAGATTTTTCTCCATGTGGCCCTCGATCTAAAATACAGTATAAGCCAGGGGTCACCAACCTTTTTGAAACCAAGAGCTACTTCTTGGGTACTGATTAATGCGAAGGGCTACCAGTTTAATACACACTTAAATAAATTGCCAGAAATAGCCAATTTGCTCAATTTACCTTTAACTCTATGTTATTATTAATAATTAATGATAATTATCTTTATGGAAACCAGTGACGTGCGGTGAGGTTCATGGCTGGTGAGGCACTGACTTCATCACAGTCAGATTTACAAACATATGAACCCTAAAGAGTATCTTATTCACCATTTGATTGGCAGCAGTTAACGGGTTATGTTTAAAAGCTCATACCAGCATTCTTCCCTGCTTGGCACTCAACATCAGGGGTTAAATCACCAAAAATGATTCCCGGGCGCAGCGCCGCTGCTGCCCACTGCTGCCCACTGCTCCCCTCACCTCCCAGGGGGTGAACAAGGGGATGGGTCAAATACAGACGAAATTTCATTACACCTAGTGTGTGTGTGACAATCATTGGTACTTTAACTTAACTTTAACTTTACACATACAAACTGTAGCACACAAAAAAACACATTTAATAAAAAAAACCTTATTATGGTCTTACCTTTACTTATAAATTAAGTCCATACGCCGCAACTAAAGCCCTCACTTAAACTTTCCACGTGCAATATTGAATCTATTTAAAAAAGTGTAACCGAGGGTTTATAAATGTCGCCTATACTGTATGAAACTACAAAATAACAAACACGGAGGCTCCAGTTTACACGAGGACCACTTTATTTACCTTCTTTCAAAAACTTCTGCTCCACTCCGTGTCATCACTTCCGCTCTTAGCGCCTTCAAAATAAGAGCTCAAGGCATATACTGTATAACAGCGCATAACAGGAACTTAACATCACAAAGAGGAAAGCCCATGAAAATAGGTTACAAAAGTTATTTAATAAGAAGCCAAAAAGTGCAAAAACAATAATGTTCGTGTTGGAGGAGTTGTGAATTAGATACACCTGCAGTCTGCAGGTGTACCTAATGTTGTAGCCCTGCAGTCATTCACAACTCCTCCGAACCCGAACATTATTGTTTTTGCACTTTTTGGCTTCTTATGAAATAACTTTTTTAAATAGATTCAATCTTGCACGTGGAAAATGTAAGTGTGGGCTTTAGTTGATATAACAATTCTACGACGGGGGTGCAGGAGGCGGGATTACTGGAGCCTCAGCCAGTGCGTCTTTTGCAGCCGTTTTATGATCGCTCAGCACAAGAAATACGTTACACACATATAGTTGTTGACAAAATACACTGTGCATTATATACCTCAGCTAACTAAACTATGGAAATGTATAATATAATTCATATAGCAATACAGTCTCACTGCACAGCAGGACAGCAGTTAGCTGAGTCCGGAATCCATGTTGAGGCACTGAGTGACGTGCCTCAACTGGCTGCTGTTCACCGCACCGTCTCTTCTCAGTATTTGAACGGCAAATGTGAAAATTCAGCGATTTTGAATAAAAATAATCTAAAACTGGTGAAGTTAAATGGAAAATAACTTTATAGTATAATCACTGGATACATATAAATAAATGATAAATGGGTTGTACTTGTATAGCGCTTTTCTACCTTCAAGGTACTCAAAGCGCTTTGACACTACTTCCACATTTACCCATTCACACACACATTCACACACTGATGGAGGGAGCTGCCATGCAAGGCGTTAACCAGCACCCATCAGGAGCAAGGGTGAAGTGTCTTGCTCAGGACACAACGGACATGACGAGGTTGGTACTAGGTGGGGATTGAACCAGGGACCCTCGGGTCGCGCACGGCCACTCTTCCACTGCGCCACATTTTTTTTCTTTCCATTTTTCTAGTGACTGCACGTCAATGGTGGAAACACTGATCATCTTAATAATGTCTCACATATATATAGAAACAGATCAATATCAATTTGCAACACTTTATTTTTATATTTTCTCTAAGTGCACATTTTTCAAATTGAACATTTTCAAATGATCACTTCTAAGACAGTCTTGTGAAATCACAATATCCCATTTTAACTAGCTAGCCACTAACATTTTTTTTAACAAATCATGAATTACTTTGCACCATGTTTGTACAAAAAAATAACTCATGTAAAATACAAAAGTCAACTCTCAAATTTTTTAATAAATCATGTCACACTTTGAACTGGACACCAAATCTGTTATCTGTTTCTTTGTCAGTTAGTGAAGACCAAGCCTTTAAAATATTTTCTTGGATTTTCAAATTCTATTTGAGTTTTGTCTCTCTTAGAATTAAAAATGTCGAGCAAAGCGAGACCAGCTTGCTAGTAAATAAATAAAATGTAAAAAAAATAGAGGCAGCTCACTGGTAAGTGCTGCTATTTGAGCTACTTTTAGAACAGGCCAGCGGGCCACTCATCTGGTCCTTACGGGCTACCTGGTGCCCGCGGGCACCGAGTTGGTGACCCTTGGTAGTGGTATAAGCGCTCAAGTCATACACGGCCATGTGAATGAATACACCTCACCAGGCACAACATTAAGTACACTGAACAAGCTTTGAATAAAAAAAATCTTCCTTTACAAACATATAGACTGCAAGGTATTTGTAAATTTGTGTTAGAATATTCATAGATGTGAGAGGTAGGGACAAAATGTAAAAAATAAACCAATAAAATAATGCAGTTCCATAAACAGCTCCTCGACGATTTCGCGATCGCACCAATTCACGCAAACTATGCGCAGCCTCGCAAATTTGTCCATATTCTGCATTTCCCAGCACATTTTGGCCAATCGTCGATGTTATTGCCAATCTAATTTGTTCCGACAGCACTCAAATGCAAGACAGCTGTCTAACCCAGGGGTCCCCCCGAAACATCCCAAGTTAAAACATATTTATATATTTATTTATTGTATTTTTATATACCGTATTTTTCGGAGTATAAGTCGCACCGGAATATAAGTCGCACCTGCTGAAAATGCATAATAAAGAAGAAAAAAAACATATATAACGGACGAGTATAAGTCACATTTTTTGGGGAAACTTATTTGATAAAACCCAACACCAAGAATAGACATTTGAAAGGCAATTTAAAATAAATAAAGAATAGTGAACAACAGGCTGAATAAGTGTACGTTTTATGAGGCATAAATAACCAACTGAGAACGTGCCTGGTATGTTAACGTAACATATTATGTAAGAGGCATTCAAATAACTATAACATATAGAACATGCTATACGTTTACCAAACAATCTGTCTCTCCTAATTGCTAAATCCGATGAAATCTTTTACGTCTCGTCTCTTACGTGAATGAGCTAAATAATATTATTTGATATTTTATAGTAATGTATTAATAATTTCACACATAAGTCGTTCCTGAGTATAAGTCGCACCCCCAAACTATGGAAAAACTGCGACTTATAGTCCGAATAATACGGTGGATATATGTATACTGTAATTTCCGGACCATAGGGCACACCCGATTATAAGGCGCACTGCCGATGAATGGTCTATTTTCGATCTTTTTTCATATATAAGGCGCACCAGATCATAGGGCGCATTAAAGGATTCATATTATTATTTTTTTTCTAAATGGAAAACACTTCCTTGTGGTCTACATAACATGTAATGGTGGTTCTTTGGTCAAAATGTTGCATAGATTATGTTTTACAGACCATCTTCAAGCCAATTTCTGACAGTCGCTTCAGGATGCGCCGTTTTGTGGGCGGTCTTATTTACGTGGCTCACCTTCGGCAGCGTTTTCTCCCCGTCATCTTTGTTGTAGCGGTGTAGCGTGCAAGGACGGGGGTGGAAGAAGTGTCAAAAGATGGAACTAACTGTTTTAATGACATTCAGACTTTACTTTAATCAATAACGGAGCAGCATCTCCTCATCCGGAAACAACAACACAGGAAATGTGTCCCGTGAAAAACAGTCCTACTGGAACTCTAATAACTAAAGTTCCTTGGGTGAATAATGTAAACTCACTACGCCGGTATGTTTTAGTGCTTTCATGGCGTGTTTACTGACAGATATAAGTAAGAACTTTACACTACTTTAAATTAGAAATATCAACAGCGGAGGATAACAAGACAGTGTCGGCACAGACTACAAAGGTGGATGTGCGCAATTTTTCAGGATTTATGCAGATCCCAAATACAGTTCAGAAGGTACCAGAAGGTAAGAAACGTTTATTTTGCATAATATTGTGAAACAAAACGCCAGATAATATGTCTTATGTCGTATGTTTAATGCTCTGACAATCCTTCATAGCCTACCAAAGTCGTACTAAAACATTTTGATAGATTTTTGAGCGCCGTGTGTGATGTTTTATACTTTCAAAGGAACATATAAATCAAATCAAATCAACTTTATTTATAAAATGTTGGTGTTGTTTACTTGAGTCATATTGCCATCAAAATGCAGTCTGCACTTACCTCTTATGTTTGACTGCCATCTACTGGTCACACTTATCATTACATCATGTACCAAATAAAATTGCTTCAAGGTCGGTAAGCAAAACCAGAATGATTCCGTACATTAGGCGCACCGAGTTATAAGGTGCACTGTCGAGTTTTGAGACAAAAAAAAAAGATTTTAAGTGTGCCTTATAGTCCGGAAAATACGGTATATATATATATATATATACATATATATATATATATATATATATATATATATATATATACATGCCAAATTATTTTACCCAATCACGTCTCCCTACTTTGCTCCACATCCTCGCTTCCTTCTTTGCATTGCTTTGACAAAGATTCATTCATTTACAAAATAATCACTCATCATTCACTTATTCTACCAACACAAATCACCCATATAGATCGATCTTAACAGTTACTTAATGTTCTCACCAAAAGTGCAGATAAAGAATGTGTTGGAACATAAACTAAAAGTTTACGATCAACTTTATACAGTAAAATATACGTAAGGTGTATGAAAATGTCTACAACTTGTGGACAACAGAGCAGACATCAGGCGATAAGACGTGATGATTATAATTATAATAATAATAATAACGTGTCGTTGGATGTTCTCATTCATCCAGGTCATTGTATTTTCAGGGCATTCAATCCATCGCAAGTGGAGTGTTCTAGAAGATTTAGAAGGAAGAGGACAAACAGTTTTACGGGATAGTTTGCTTCAATGTTTGTTTGAAGAGCGTGTCTGTGGGCGAATAGTCGGAGACAGGAGTGGTGGAACTTTCACGTGAGTTCCTAAAACATTATTTTCACCTGTTTTCTGCTCTGTTTTTCAACTGTTTATTCTGAAACCGTCTATTTTGGCGAAAAATGATGACGTTTATCGCTTTTTGATGGTGTTCTGTTCGGATAAATGTGGCATGAGCGCGGGAGCGTTCATATTGAGTTAGGTTTGTACGGTATACCGGTATTAGTATAGTAGCGCTATACTAATGAATCATATTCTGTACTATACCACCTCTGAAAAGTACCGGTCCCCCACCCATTGGTGTCGTCACGCTTTACGACACAGTTAGCTAGCTAGCAGCTAAAGACTATCCGCAGTGTTGTAGCTCCTTCTAAATTATTAATCCTTGTCTCCATGGAGACAAGTCAAGTACATTTATTTCAGGAATCATTCCTGTAGGACGAGAGATAGCTATATATGCTTCACTACGCACCGGAGTCATGACTTTTGACATGTTAAAATGGTCTGAAGTTGACTAAGTCAAGACAAGATTACTCTATGACCAATCATCAACAATTAAGACAACCACTGTCATACACATGTGCCATGTAGAGAAATCACACTAAACAACAATGACAAACATTTTGGGAGAATATTTTCACCGCAACACAACATAAACACTACAGAACAAATTCCCAGAATTCCCTGAGGCACCAACTCTTCTGGGACGCTATAATATAAACAATACACCTAACATTCACTATGATGATACCAAGTACAAGAGCGTATCTAGTCGATACTACTATGATTACATCGATATTTTTTTAGCATCAAAAATCTTCTTTAGTTTTTTTAAATGAATATAATGTTTATAAACTCAGGAAATATGTCCCTGGACACATGAGGACTTTGAATATGACCAATGTATGATCCTGTAACGACTTGGTATCGGATTGATACCCAAATTTGTGGTATCATCCAAAACTAATGTAAAATATCAAACAGCAGAAGAGTAAATGATTATTACATTTTAACAGACGTGTAGATAGAACATGTTGAAAGAGAAAGTAAGCAGATATTAACAGTAAATGAACAAGTAGATTAATATTTTCTACCACTTGTCCTTAATAATGTTGACAAAATAGTAGAATGATAAATGACACAATATGTTACTGCATACATCAGCAGACTAAATTAAGAGAGTTTGTTTGCTTATGTTATGAACTGGTCAAGGGGGGGTGACCCCAGGATGCAGAGACGGGAGGCAAGTTTGAAATACAAAAAGGAATACATTTATTAAGTCCAAAACGTGTAACAAAAAGCGATGGGGCGGAAGTGCACACCATAAATACTAACAAAACAGGTTCCTCAGTGGTTGGCAGGGGGAAAAGCCAGGGCGCACCAAGCACCGCATAAAGTCTTTGCTGCCTCAAGGAGGCTAGGGAACAAACACAAAGAAGTTAGAAATAACAGGACAAGAGAAAGCAAGGTACCATGAGGCGAAGTAGGCGCATGCACGTGCGGTGTTCGGGAAACAATGACCAGCAATGTCAAGCTGTAGGTGACGAGCCTAGACACTGGCGGGCTAATTGCGAGCAGGTGTGTCACCAGGTCCGCCCCTCGCCGAGGACGAATCACTAAAACACAGGTGCAGACAAAAAAGAAGGCAGGAACACATTAAAACACAACAGCTTACTTACTAATACAAGACAAGTTGTCTTGTATGTTCACTAGTTTATTTAAGGACAAACTTGCAATAAGAAACATATATTTAATGTACCCTAAGATTTTTTGTTAAAATAAAGCCAATAATGGAATTTGTTGTGGTCCCCTTTGTTTAGAAAATTACTGAAAAACATACCAAAATATTGGTATCGGGACAAAATTATATTGAGGACGCATCGTACTGTATATATATCCGATTTATTTCCACGTACGAAAGAGGCATGTGTCGGATATAAAATATTTGAGATTGAACTATTCACATGGAAATGAAAAAATCTGATACACACGTAGGTTGCATTTGGGAAAAAAAAAAATCGGAATTGCAGTGTACGAGGTCAACGTGAAGCTGGCATTAGGAAATAGGAGTCACTGACTCTTTAATGCATGGGTGTCAAACTCTGGCCCGCGGGCCAAACTCTGGCCCGCCGTGTAATTTCATTTGGCCCTAGAGGCAATATCAAATTAACATTAGAGCTGGCCCGCCAGTATTATACAGCGGCGGTGTCGCTGTTACACCGCATTCACCGCTAATACTCATACTTGCCATCCCTCCCGATTTTCCTGGGAGACTCCCAAATTTCAGTGCCCCTCCTGAAAATCTCCCGGGGCAATCATTCTCCCGAATTTCTCCCGATTTCCACCCGGACAACATTATTGGGGGCGTGCCTTAAAGGCACTGCCTTCAACGTCCTTTACAACTTGTCGTCACATCCACTTTCCCTCCATACAACCAGCGTCACATAATATATGCGACTTTTACATACACACAAGTGAATGCAAACCATACTTGGTCAAAAGCCATACAGGTCACACTGAGGGTGGCCGTATAAACAACTTTAACATTGTTACAAATATGTGCCACACTGTGAACTCACACCAAACAAGAATGACAAACACATTTCGAGAGAACATCCGCACCGTAACACAACATAAACACAACAGAACAAATACCCAGAACCCCTTGCAGCTCTAAGTCTTCCGGGATGCTACAATATACACCCCCGCTACCACCAAACCCCGCCCCCGCCCACCAAGTTAATGTTGATATATACCTCAGACGGCTGCAAATAGAAAAGAGGCATTACATTTTTTATTAAAATTGTATTTAATATACCATTGATGTTTTTTCGTTTGTTTTTTGAAAGTTGATTTTGCACTATTAAGTTATATAAGCGTTGCTTGTTCCATATTCAGTGTTAAAGCAAATCAGTGTTTATTCATGCACTTTCTCTTGCTACTTCAAGACTTGAATGTTTGATTCATTCATTATTGTTATTTTATTTTCAAATTTATTATTAGCCTGTGGAAAAAGTTAATGTTGATATTTACCTCAGAAGGCTGCAAATAGAAAAGAGGCATTACATTTTTATTTAAATTTTATTTGATATGCCATTGATATTTTTTAATTATTATTATTATTATTATTTGAAATTCGATTTTGCATGTCACTATAAAGTTGTATAAGCCTTGCTTGTTCAATATTCAATGCAAAACTTGTTTGGGTCCCTATTAAAAGGTTAATTTGTTCAACCTTGGCCCGCGGCTTTGTTCAGTTTTAAATTTTGGCCCACTCTGTATTTGAGTTTGACACCCCTGCTTTAATGACTCCATCAGTCTTCTCGCTTCTTTTTCCACGTATAAATGTATGCGTCAAAAACATGAACGGACTGTACCTCATTTAGAGAGCAACTTGCACTGATGGCATCATTACAAGCTCATCATTAACGGCATTTTAATGCAACATTAAACAAGACAACCACAGGGTGACCGGATCACTAAACTCTTCCCTCGTGCTAAAACACTGAAATAAATTAGAGTGGGCACGTTTATGAACAATTAGGAACACATTAGCCGTAGGACTAATTAGGCCTCAAGGGTAAGGACTTTGTTATTGGCACAAACCTGGACAATCACCAAGGAGCGCTCGTGTCCACGCTGCTTGGAGCCAGGTGGCCTTTGTTTTGTTCACTTGTGCCAAGTTTCCCCTGAACACCGAAAGTGTCTGTTGTTGTCTGTTGGCGTAGTGGGAGACCCACAGGAAGTAGCGGCGGAGGTCATTTTAGTGCAGCGAGGGTTTGACGACAAAAAGAGTCTACCTTGAAATGTGCACCGTGAGATTATTGTCGCTGGTTCCAACTTGTGGTGGCTGAGTGAGGAAGTGCATGCGTGGTTTTTGTCTTGCAGTCGTCTATCTGTGACTTTCTTGCAAGTTTCGTTTGTGAGAGCAGCATCGAAACAAAAAAAAACAACTGACAGTATGTTCAACGCTGTTTGAACCACCCAGCTTAAAAAAATAGTGTGGCGTTTAACGGTGTTCTAGCGGTGTGTCTGTGCACAAATGACGCACGAACGGCAAAATGAAAAGAAAGGAAGTGCGCTAATGAGCAGCGTGTTCGAGCTGACGGTCGCTATAACCCCACCACTCCCAGGCACACGCATGCATTTGTGTCCTGCGAGACAAGTGCAGTCTCGGTGTGAGGGTAGTAATTAGACTCCCATCCATTAACACAAGGGGCTGTGGAGGACGACGAGCAGCAGGTGTGTGGGTGTCGCGTCGGGTTTCTATCAGTTCTGTAATTGGATGTTCTGTGTTATGTTTATTTCTACATAACAAGAGCACTCTGATATTGCGGAACTGGTGCCCAAAAGCTAAAAAAAAAAAGGCTGTCTCTCGGATCGTGTACAAGGCGATAACTAGGGATGATACTCGAAACCGATTTTCCCGGATGTTCGATAAGAAAAGAACCGAGTCCTCGGACTCGAATCCCTTTTTTGAGAACCGGTACCCGTTATCGAGACCACTGTAGTAAAGAAAAAGAGTTGGTTCTTTATTCGAATCCCTGGGAACGAATCCCGTCCCGACCAGAAATGCCCCGTGTGACATCACAAGAAATGACGTCACGTAGCTCAGTCATTAGGCGCAGATAGCGAAAGCAGGAAAAACAATGGACCGGAAAAAGCCCTCCAAGGTGTAATAAAGTTCAAAACAAAAGGTATAATCCAATGAATAACTTTACTGAGAGATTTGAGCAGGGTACAAACACATGACGAGCACTTTTACGACCAACCGGAAACATAGCAACCAGGCTAGCAACGCACCTCCTTTACGGCAGCTGTCGCAACGTTCTTAAAGCAACCGCAGCACATACCGTATTTTCCGCACCATAAGGCGCCCTGGGTTAAAAGCCGCGCCTTTAATGAACGGCATATTTCAAAACTTTGTCCACCTATAAGCCGCCCGGTGTTGTAAGCCGCATCTAACTGCGCTAAAGGAATGTCAAAAAAACAGTCGGATAGGTCAGTCAAACTTTAATAATATATTAAAAACCAGCGTTCTAACAACTCTGTTCACTCCCAAAATGTACGCAAATGTGCAATCACAAACATACGTATATCAACATGGACAGAGCTGCGTGAAAAAAGCCACCCGGCCTCTTCGCGTAAACTTAAACTTACCTTAACCACTCGCTCATCTTTTCTTCATCCATCCCTTCGAGTTAGCTTTTTATGATGACGCCGGCTGGAAAGGTCTCTTTTGGCAAGGTCTTCCTTTTGAATATCACCATGGGTGGAAGTTTCATTAGCATGGCAAGCTAGAACCACAGTGAAGGATGACTTCTCATTCCCTGTGGTGCGAATATTCACCGTAAGTGCTCCCGTTGTATCCACAGTGCGTTTCACAGGAATATCAGTTGCTGTGAAATAGTAATCCGTGTGCGGATGGAGAGATTGCGTCTTTTCATGAACCGGATCCCTGACGCTTAGTAGGAGCCATTTTGTGGTCTTTACAGATGTAAACACACAAAGAAAATGAAACGTACGGTGATATCCGCGCGCTTTTTCTTCTTCTACGCGGGCGGGTGGTTGCTTACAGTAGAAGAAGAAGCGCTTCCTGTTCTATGGGGGCGGGTGCTTACCTTGGCGGTTGCTTGCGTAGAAGAAGAAGCGCTTCCTGTTCTACCGGGAAAAAAGATGGCGGCTGTTTACCGAAGTTGCGAGATCGAAACTTTATGAAAATGAATCTTAATATTTATCCATATATAAAGCGCACCGGGTTAAAAGGCGCACTGTCAGCTTTTGAGAAAATTTGTGGTTTTTAGGTGCGGCTAATAGTGCGGAAAATACGGTACATATATATACAACATATCTTCCTTTTTTAACTTTTGTTTTTCTTTCCTTGTAAACAAAACAAAATCACACTGTATATGTGTTGTCTGTCTAATTATAAATAATGCAGACGAGGCGTGTTGGCTGAGTTCTTGATGTTTACTTTCACAGCGTGCTCATAACCTCATTCTTAGCTGCCGGGTGACGACATGCAACAACACTTTGCGGGGCTACCGCGCATGCTCGTCACTACCGTTGCATGCTGGGTAGTGTAGTTGTTATAGTCCCTAGCTCATAACATCACATCTTTCCCCCTATAAAGAAATCATGTTAACTCAATAAAGTGTATTTCTTTTTTTAGCTTTAACTTTTCATTTTTTAGCATTGTAACCACATTTGCAAACAACCTTTCTCTTCATAGAATTTTCTTTCAATAAAGAAATAAAGTGCAAAAATGTCAAAGCATCATAACAAACAGTTATGTCAAATAGCAGCAGAATTGCACTTTTTGGAGAGCTGTATTATTTTCAGTTTTGTGCCCAAGGGACTGATTTTATTTAACACTATATTATTATTCATACACCTATAGTGATCACAGAGACAGGTTGTTTTTGTGTTACTGTATATATCCCACTTAATATACTTTGGGTAATAACAGTCAATATTTTTTTTTTTTTTTTTTTTTTTTTTTAGGGTGGTAACAGTCAATATTTATTTATTTATTAGATTTTATTTTTTTCTTATATAATAAAAGTGAGCTTTTGTTAAACCAAATATTGTGTGTTTTTTTCCATATACAACAACCTATCCGGACTCGATTAGAGAATCGATAAGGAATCGGTTCGATAAGTGGATTCGATAATAGGCTCGAACTCGATAATTTCTTATCAAACATCATCCCTAGCGATAACTACAAATATAACACTATAATTCTAAATACAACATATTTGCCCTAGAGGAAACTTGGTAACACACGGCACACTGACAAAGCTTAACCTATTGTTACTATAACAATCTACAAGGTTAATATAGTTGAATTCTCTTTTTTTTCAATCAATCAATCAATCAATCAATGTTTAATTAAATAGCCTCATATCAAAAGTGTCTCAAAAGGCTGCACAAGCCACAACAACATCCGCGGTAAAAACAAGGAAAAATCCACAACCCAGTGGGACGTCGATGTGAATGACTATGAGAAACCTTGGAGAGGACCGCATATGTGGGTGCCTCCCCCCCCCCAACCCTCTAGGGGAGACCGGATGCAATGGACGTCGAGTGGGTCTGACATAATATTGTGAAAGTCCAGTCCATAGTGGCTCTAACATAATAGCAAGAGTCCAGTCCATAGTGTGGCCAGCAGGAAACCATCCTCTGCCCCCCCCCCCCCCCCCCCCCCCCACAAGGGAGAGGGGGGCAGAGGAGAAAAGAAAAGAAACGGCAGATCAACTGGTCTAAAAGGGGGCTCTATTTGAAGGCTAGAGTATACAAATGAGTTTTAAGATGGGACTTAAATGCTTCTACTGAGGTAGCATCTCTAACTGTTACCGGGAGGGCATTCCAGAGTACTGGAGCCCGAATAGAAAACGCTCTATAGCCCGCAGACTTTTTTTGGGCTCTGGGGATCACTAATAAATCGGAGTTCTTTGAACGCAGATTTCTTGCCGGGACATACAATCAGCAAGATAGGCTGGAGCTAGAGCGTGTAGTATTTTATACGTAAGTAGTAAAACCTTAAAGTCACATCTTAAGTGCACAGGAAGCCAGTGCAGGTGAGCCAGTATAGGTATGTATATAGGTGTATATAGGTATATAAAGGTAAATACAGTATAGGTGTAATATGATCAAACTTTCTTGTTCTTGTCAAAAGTCTAGCAGCCTCATTTTGTACCAACTGTAATCTTTTAATGCTAGACATAGGGAGACCCGAACATAATACGTTACAGTAGTCGAGACGAGACGTAACGAACGCATGAATAATGATCTCAGCGTCGCTAGTGGATAAAATGGAACGAATTTTAGCGATATTACGGAGATGAAAGAAGGCCGTTTTATGTGTGCCTCAAATGAGAGAGTTGGGTCGAAGATAATACCCAGATTCTTTACTGAGTCGCCTTGTGTAATTGTTTGGTTGTCAAATGGTGGTATTATTAAATAGATGTCGGTGTTTAGCAGGACCGATAATCAGCATTTCCGTTTTCCTGGCGTTGAGTTGCAAAAAGTTAGCGGACATCCATTGTTTAATTTCTTCCCCTCCATTTATCTGCTTTCTTTTGTATTTCAAGTTATCATTACATATATGTATTTTTGCATTTGAACAATTGTATTGTTGATATTAGAGGTAATTACTGTTATTATTCATTATCAATAGTGCTATTTCTATTGGTGAGTATAATTAATTACTAAAGGGCTGATTTGGAGACAGCAGACACCACCACACTGTGTTTTAATGACGTTAATCTTTTTAAAACTTTTTGCAACATGCATTTTCCCGCAGTTGGATCATTCCAGTGCAGCATTGCAGTTATTGTCGGTTTCATCTCACAGAGCGCAACTTGGCATGCCAAGAATAGGTTCCGTCCTCTTAATTGTGCTTCTAATAGCCCATAAAAGGTGGCACAGATTTGATTTGTGTGCTGCAGATTCACAACATAACATGTGCAGTAAATGAGTGTCTCCATAGTGACCTAATGTAAATACAGGCACTGTACCACTTTTGCTCTTGTTAACAATTGTACACACAGTCTAAGTCGGGGGTCTGCAACCTGTGGCTCTTTAGAGCCGCCCTACTGGCTCCTTGGAGCTTTTTAAAAAATGTATGAAAATAGTAAAAGAGGGGAGAACATTTTTTTTTTGTTTCAAAAGGGTTTCTGTAGGAGGGCAAAATGACACAAACATCCCTAATTGTTAGAAATCCCACTGTTTATATTAAACATGATTCTCTGATGACAGTATTTAGCGAGCGCCATTTTGTCCTACTAATTTCGGTGGTCCTTGAACTCACCGTAGTTTGTTTACATGTATGACTTTCTTCAATGATGCCAGAGAAAGACATATTTTATGCCACTCATTCTTTGTCTCATTTTGTCCACCAAACATTTTATGCTGTGTGTGAATACACAAAGGTGAGTTTTGTTGATGTTATTGACTTGTGTGGAGTGCTAATCAAAGCATATTTGGTCAGTGCATGACTAATCGATGCTAACATGCTATTTAGGCTACCATTATGAACGTATTGCATCATTATGCCTCACTTGTAGGTATATTTGTCTCTTAATTATGTCCTCTGTGTATTTAATTTATATCTGCATTTATCATTACATATTATCTGTATGTAATATTGCCTGCATTTCTGATGGTTTGTGTGCCGTTATAGACCACAGCAAACATAACCCAGCTTGCAAAGATTGTAATAAATCCATTCGATTGTAATACATCCATTTCCTTAAACTTGGACACACACATCTATACCTTTGACAATTCTAAGCCAGTAATTTAGAGGAGTTATCTCACGCTCTGAGTTTTACTGTTTTCCAATGTTATAAAAATGTGTAGAATAAATATTAAATTTCAACAATTATGTCAACCAAGATTTGTGTCAGCCTGCGACATATAGTCATTTTGATAGTAGGCTAATATAGCTAATATGGACACTTATATCATGTGTTGACTTCATTATATCACTTATAGAAGGCTTTTAATTTTTTGTGGCTCCAGGCATAATTGTTTTTGTATTTTTGGTCCAATATGGCTCTTTCCACATTTTGGGTTGCCGACCCCTGGTCTAAGTTGATCGCCCACAACACGCCCACTAATAGTTCACACAATTTTACACTATTAGGCGTATATTTTGTACACAATCTTAATAGATCAAGTCGTTAAAGGGTAGGTTTGCCCTAAAAGGAGAAGAGAGGCTCAGGGTTGTGCCCTGTATTTGATCAAATAAAGGTTTTTGTACCTCAAAAAATATACAAACCCCGTTTCCATATGAGTGGGGAAATTGTGTTAGATGTAAATATAAACGGAATACAATGATTTGCAAATCCTTTTCAACCCATATTCAATTGAATGCACTACAAAGACAAGATATTTGATGTTCAAACTCATAAACTTTATTTTTATTTTTTGCAAATATTAATTAATTTAGAATTTCATGGCTGCAACACGTGCCAAAGTAGTTGGGAAAGGGCATGTTCACCACTGTGTTACATGGCCTTTCCTTTTAACCACACTCAGTAAACGTTTGGGAATTGAGGAGACACAATTTTTAAGCTTCGCATGCGGAATTCTTTCCCATTCTTGCTTGATGTACAGCTTAAGTTGTTGTTAACAGTCCAGGGGTCTCCGTTGTGGTATTTTAGGCTTCATAATGCGCCACATATTTTCAATGGGAGACAAGTCTGGACTACAGGCAGGCCAGTCTAGTACCCGCACTCTTTTACTATGAAGCCACGTTGATGTAACACGTGGCTTGGCATTGTCTTGCTGAAATAATCAGGGGCGTCCATGGTAACGTTGCTTGGATGGCAACATATGTTCACAGATGTGTAAGTTACCCATGTCTTGGGCACTAATACACCCCCATACCTTCGCACATGCTGGCTTTTCAACTTTGCGCCTATAACAATCCGGATGATTCCTTTCCTATTTGGTCTGGAGGACACGACGTCCACAGTTTCCAAAAAAAAATTGAAATGTGGACTCGTCAGACCACAGAACACTTTCCCAATTTGTATCAGTCCATCTTAGATGAGCTCAGGCCCAGCGAAGCCGGCGGCGTTTCTGGGTGTTGTTGATAAACGGTTTTCGCATTGCATAGGAGAGTTTTAACTTGCACTTACAGATGTAGCGACCAACTGTAGTTCTCGACAGTGGGTTTCTGAAGTGTTCCTGAGCCCATGTGGTGATATCCTTTACACAATGATGTCGCTTGTTGATGCAGTACAGCCTGAGGGATCGAAGGTCATGGGCTTAGCTGCTTACGTGCAGTGATTTCTCCAGATTCTCTGAACCCTTTGATGATATTACAGACCGTAGATGGTGAAACCCCTAAATTCCTTGCAATAGCTGGTTGAGAAAGGTTTTTCTTAAACTTTCAACAATTTTCTCACGCATTTGTTGACAAAGTGGTGACCCTTGCCCCATCCTTGTTTGTGAATGACTGAGCATTTCATGGAATCTACTTTTATACCCAATCATGGCACCCACCTGTTCCCAATTAGCCTGCACACCTGTGGGATGTTCCAAATAAGTGTTTGATGAGCATTCCTCAACTTTATCAGTATTTATTGCCACCTTTCCCAACTTCTTTGTTACATGTTGCTGGCATCAAATTCTAAAGTTAATGATTATTTGCAAAAAAAAAATGTTTATCAGTTTGAACATCAAATATGTTGTCTTTGTAGCATATTCAACTGAATATGGGTTGAAAATGATTTGCAAATCATTGTATTCCCTTTATATTTACATCTAACACAATTTCCCAACTCATATGGAAATAGGGTTTGTAATAAAACAAGTGGAATCATACAGAAAATATTTATTCCACAGTTCCAATTACCAATCATTTAGTCATCATTCTTTGTTTAATTTGTAGTCATTATTTGTTTTTTGGATTTTAGGATTTGATGGTCCCGAATGTGCTTTTGCAACAGAGCTGCAGTTACACCACAACTATGTTGTTGCAAACAAGATGTCTCTTTGAACGGAAATGTGGCTCAGGTGAACTGAATAGCCCCTTGGGCCCGAATGGTGCAGAGCACAGAATGATGCAATATTTAAAGTCTCACCTGACAAGACTATTTTTAAGCTCCATATAAAAAGATCCCATTAGCTTACATTTTCTTGCTGGGTTGGGACAGATCATTTGAAAAGATGAATGCCTTCATAATGAGGAGAGGGTTTGTAGGTTGCTTCTTTTGTTTTGGACACACCTGTGGGACAGCCCCCGCAGAAGGCACTCTCCAGGCTATTCATGAAGTAGAGCAACAAAAGGTCAACTGACACTTAATGGTACAACCTCGTGAAATATTAGACAACTGCACTAGTTAAATTTCAGTTCTTTTTTTTTGGTTATATATATAAATACCAAATACCTTAATTTTATATCATTATTATTGGTTATACTATTTAATTATCAATGACCGAAATAACTCATTACCACAAGTTAAAACAGTGGTATCTTGGTTTTTGTACACCCCACTTTTGACCCTGTTTATGTATGTTGTCTCGAATGTAATACCTCTAAACATCGTGCATAAAATGTACCATTATTTCCGGATGATAAGCTGCTATTTTATTCCCGCACTTTAAACAATTAAACAATATATGTATGGATTTTTACGAGTTTAAGTGCTTCACATGCCGCCAATAAATTTAGCCTCGCCACATCAGATCAATGAAATAACTCAACGGGTGACGTTGATAAATTAAAATTGTAAACATTAAATCAAACACACCTACACAATCCTTGAGTCAGCACTTGCGTGCATTATGGACTCACCCTCGTCATGGAGAAGAAACGACGGAATGCACAAGATGCAGCCCCAACGCCGAAGAAGGAATAAGGAAACAGCTGCCGCACTGAACAGAAATATACCACCAACGGGTCACGAAAGTCTGAACGGTCGCAGGTCGAAGAAGACAACTTCAGAGGGAAGGAGGAGGATGAAAACAGTGTTCTCAATGACTTCTCCGGTCAGCTACTGTACTGTTTGTCGTGTTACAGGCACTGTTTTTTGTTAAATATGTGAATGAACACAAGCTACTGCGTAAATATTTCATGTTTCAATGAATACACCTGCGGCTTATAGACTTGTGCGGCCAATATACAGTATATACGAAATATAATTTTTCCAAAAATTAAGTGGATATATACCATACTTGCCAACTCTCCCGAATTTTCCGGGAGACTCCCGAAATTCAGCGCCTCTCCCGAAAACCTTTCGGGACAAATATTCTCCTGAAAATCTCCCGATTTTCAGCCCGAGCTGGAGGCCACGCCCCCTCCAGCTCCATGCGGGCCTGAGTGAGGACAGCCTTTTTTCACGTCCGCTTTCCCACGATATAAACAGCGTGCCTGCCCAATCACGTTGTTCCATACGAGGCGTCCAGCATACCGCCGATGAGCATGGTGCAGATGGAGAAGATCTTCTTGGCGTCCTGTTCGCGCACACGTTGCCAAAGCCGATGCTGGTCAGGCTGCTGAGGGTGAAGTAGAGGGCGGCGATGTACGAGCTGCGCACCGACGGGCCGCCGACCGTGTTGTTGACGTAGGGCATCTCCAGGCGTTTGCCCAGCTCATGAAGCCATCCTTGAGACGGGAGGACAACAGGGTGACAAGAACTAAATCATCCAGACTAGAGATAAATTGTATTATTATGTGTATCTTACCTAAAAATAAATATATTTATTAATTAAAAAAACAAAAAAAACTAAATACATTTTTACTATATTTTGCTAAAAACATCAAAATTAATTGTATTTTTATTTGTATTTTTCCTGACCCCTTATTACATCCAGCCATAGAATTATACATTAAAATAAACATATTTGAAATAATTAATTTTAAATTATCATAATAATTCATTTAAAATGACCATATTTAATTATCAAAATAATTGCTTGTTTATCAACAACTTTAGCATTTTATTCATTATATTTTGAAGCTCTCAGAAGCCAAGTTATGTTATATTCCTTAATATTTATTTATGCAAGTTTGAAGTATCAATTATCTAAACAGTTTTGTTTGCATATTTTCAGGATATACATATATGTGTATGAAATACTTGACTTGGTGAATTCTAGCTGTAAATATACTCCTCCCCTCTTAACCACACACCCGACCACGCCCCCCACCCCCCACGTCCCCCACCTCCTGAAATCGGAGGTCTCAAGGTTGGCAAGCACGGTATATACATACATATTCAGTGACAGTCTACAATAAAGAAAACCCATTGATTGAGAAGGCCTTTTGACCTGTACTGTACACAGTACAGGCCAAAAGTTTGGACACTTTTTCGCACACTCTTGGCATTCTCTCGCTGAGCTTCAAGTGGTAGTCACCTGAAATGGTTTTCACTTCACAGGTGTCCTTGAAGCTCATCGAGAGAATGCCAAGAGTGTGCAAAGCAGTAACCAGAGCAAAGGGTAGTTATTTTGAAGAAACTAGAATGTAAAACATGTTTTCGGTTATTTCACCTTTTTTTGTTAAGTACATAACTCCACATGTGTTCATTCATAGTTTTGATGCCTTCAGTGACAATCTACAATGTAAATAGTCATGAAAATAAAGAAAAAGCATTGAATGAGGAGAAGGTGTGTCCAAACTTTTGACCTGTACTGTATATATATATATATATATATATATCTATATATATATATATATAATATGTGATATAGATATAGATATAAATATAGTGTTAGCTATATGTATAGTTTTGCCAAAACAAAGCAAGCAGGCTTTCAAAATGTTCACAAACAAACAAATAAAATACTTTTGTACAATATTAATGAATGGATGGATTAAAAAACACTTTTTCACTCAGCTACATGCTCTTTAGTCCGGAAATTACAATAGTCCATTTGCCAAGATTTTATTGCACTCAATTTGTCAAGACTTGGACTATGGCGTGGTTTGTTTTCCCGAGTTGCATAAGAATTGGACCGGACATGGCGTGAAGTTGAAAATACATGATTTAATAATAGACTATAAAAAGTATAAACAAAAGGCGCGCACAAGGCGGGGAACAAACTTGGCTAATAAAACAAAACTAGCACAAAGGCAGAACTATGGAAAAAAGGAACAAACAAAAGGCGCTCACAGCGGAGGTACAAAACAGTGGCTTGAAAAAAAAAAAAAAATGTACGTGGCAAGAAAAGAGCAGCATGAACTATGACCTGGACAGAGTAAACAGCGTGTCAAGAGTGCAGAGCATGAATGTGATGTCGTCAGGCCGACCAACAGAAAATTACAGGCTTAAATAGTCATGTGGTGATTGAAAACAGGTGCGTGAGTTCAAATGAATCAGGTGCGTGAGTCCAAGACGTGAAACAGGTGACACTAATGGTTGTCAAGGTAACAAACAAACAAGGAAGTGCAACCAGGAACTAAAAAGAGTCCAAAAAACAAACAGCACATGACCAAACAAAAACATGATCAACAGACATGGCACAATTGAGTGACCAAACAAATAATTCCACACTTGTGACTTTGTCTTTGTGCTTTTTTTTTATTGAGTGCACTAAAGAAAGTTTCAAGTGCCAGTACTTTGATAAGGGTGTCTTAAATAAAGATACAATTTTAATCAAATGTCATGCCTATGTACAGTAATCTCTATTTTTTCACTGTTAATTGTTTTCAGAAATGACCGTAAAGTAGGAATATCGTAGGATGATTATCCCACAATAGGGACATTTAAAAAATTAATAAACATTAAATACTATCTCTACTGGCATATTGCACACCAAGAAAAAAAAAGTCAAGTCTTAAGGCTGTGGTTAGAAAATATATTGATTTTTTTTATTTTTATTATAATGATAATATATTATTTTTAAACATAAAAAAACGATTTACAACCTTCTCAATAAACGTTTCAACATTATGAGAGCCCTTTAGTCATCTTTACACTGTTATGTTCTGCCATCGTGAAGTGTTTGTGATTCCAAGATGTGGGGGACAATAGGCAGTGTGCAGGTAAACATATTTTAATCCACTAACAGAGCATAGTAGACAAAAACAGGAAACATAACTGTCACCAGTGGCGAACAAGCTACATGCAATAACAAAGCCAAACTGAACAGTTGTGTAAGACAAACAAGAATCCTGCATCTACTGGACGGCTAGACGGGTCTAAAAAAGGTAAAATTAATATATTTGCTCATTTTATTCAAATGTCATTCCTATGTACAGTAATCCCTAATTTATCACTGTTAATTGGTTTCAAAAATGACCGCAAAGTAGGATTGACCACCAGTGTGTCCCAATCAACAAACAAGCATTGTGTTCAATCGGTGCCCCTATCAACCAGAGGTACACAATAAAAGATAAAAACAAGACACAGTTTGACAGGCCATGACTTACACTATTTTAATCCAACTCAGTAATGCTGCCTGAGGTTGAGCCAATCAGTGGCCATGATACTGAACATCACGCTCTGATTGGTTTGGTCTCATCTTCTGTCCAACACTCCTGTCGTATTGACATTTCTAGTTAATTTTATACTATCATATTTTCTAGTTCTTTATTTCTGTTTATTCTAGTTTGTATATTTCATATTTTCAAAGGATGCCAGTATCACGGCAGTAAAACGGCTGATCAAACAAAACAGAAAAGTCATTGCCATGCAACTAAACAGACTCAATAAATCCACAGTGACGTTTTGGTGAGTTTACTAAGGAATTTGTGAAACTGAAACGATACAAAAATAATATCATTTTAAGTTAATATTACTGTACTAACACAAACACTGTGCTAGCATATTAGCTAATGTTAATGACACTAGCTTGATTACATTATGATGGCATGTACAAATATGCATCAAAACACTACTATCAAACATGTGACGGTTTAGTAAGTATGACTTTTTCTGGTTATATTTTACACAATATGCATGAAAACACTACTATCAAACATGTGATGGTTTAGTAAGTATGAACTGTTTTGGTTATATTGTACACAATATGCGTGAAAACACTACTATCAAACGTGACGGTATTTCTTTTGCGAAAATATGCATGAAAACACTACTATCAAACGTGACGGTTTAGTAAGTGTGAATTGTTTTGTTAAATATTGTACAACATATGCACGAAAACACTACTATCAAACATGTGACGGTTTAGTAAGTGTGAATTGTTTTGGTTATATTGTACAACATATGCATGAAAACACTACTATCAAACATGTGACGGTTTAGTAAGTATGAATTGTTTTGGTTATATTGTACAAAATATGCACGAAAACACTACTATCACACGTGACGGTTTAGTAAGTATGAATTGTTTTGGTCATATTTTACAAAATATGCATGAAAACACTACTGTCAAACCTGACAATTTCTTTTGCGAAAATATGCATGAAAACACTACTATGAAACATGTGATGGTATTTCTTTTGCGAAAATATGCATGAAAACACTACTATCAAACATGTGACAATTTAGTAAGTATGAATTGTTTTGGTAATATTGTACAAAATATGCATGAAAACACTACTGTCAGACATGTGACAGTATTCATTTTGCGAAAATATACATGAAAACACTACTATCAAATATGTGACGGTTTAGTAAGTATGAACTGTTTTGGTTATATTGTACACAAAATGCGTGAAAACACTACTATCAAACATGTGACGGTATTTCTTTTGCGAAAATATGCATGAAAACACTACTATCAAACATGTGACGGTTTAGTAAGTATGAACTGTTTTGGTTATATTGTACACAGTATGCATGAAAACACTACAATCAAACATGTGACGGTTTAGTAAGTATGAACTGTTTTGGTTATATTGTACACAAAATGCGTGAAAACACTACTATCAAACATGTGACGGTATTTCTTTTGCGAAAATATGCATGAAAACACTACTATCAAACATGTGACGGTTTAGTAAGTATGAACTGTTTTGGTTATATTGTACACAGTATGCATGAAAACACTACAATCAAACATGTGACGGTTTAGTAAGTATGAACTGTTTTGGTTATATTTTACAACATATGCACGAAAACACTACTATCAAACATGTGACGGTTTAGTAAGTGTGAATTGTTTTGGATATATTGTACAAAATATGAACGAAAACACTACTATCACACGTGGCGGTTTAGTAAGTATGAATTGTTTTGGTAATATTGTACAAAATATGCATGAAAACTACTATCAAACGTGATGGTATTTATTTTGCGAAAATATGCATGAAAACACTACAATCAAACATGTGACGGTTTAGTAAGTATGAACTGTTTTGGTTATATTGTACACAATATGCGTGAAAACACTACTATCAAACATGTGACGGTATTTCTTTTGCGAAAATATGCATGAAAACACTACTATCAAACGTGACAGTTTAGTAAGTGTGAATTGTTTTGGTTATGTTGTACAACATATGCACGAAAACACTACTATCAAACATGTGACGGTTTAGTAAGTGTGAATTGTTTTGGATATATTGTACAAAATATGAACGAAAACACTACTATCACACGTGGCGGTTTAGTAAGTATGAATTGTTTTGGTAATATTGTAAAAAATATGCATGAAAACTACTATCAAACATGTGATGGTATTTATTTTGCGAAAATATGCATGAAAACACTACTATCAAACATGTGACAGTTTAGTAAGTATGAACTGTTTTGGTTATATTGTACACAGTATGCATGAATACACTACTATCAAACATGTGACGGTTTTGTAAGTATGAATTGTTCTGGTTATATTGTACAAAATATGCATGAAAACCCTTCTATCAAACATGTGACAGTTTAGTAAGTATGAACTGTTTTGGTTATATTGTACACAGTATGCATGAAAACACTACTATCAAACATGTGACGGTTTTGTAAGTATGAATTGTTCTGGTTATATTGTACAAAATATGCATGAAAACCCTTCTATCAAACATGTGACGGTATTTATTTTGTGAAAATATGCATGAAAACACTACTATTAAACATTTAATGGTGTAGTTAGTATAAATTGTTTTGTTTATATTTAAAAAAATATTCATGAAAACACTACGATAACACATGTGACCTTTTAGTAAGTATGAATTGTTTTGTTTATATTGTTCAAAATATGCATGAAAACACTACTATCAAACATGTGACGATATTTATTTTGCCAACATATGCATGAAAACACTACTATCAAACGTGACGGTTTCGTAAGTATGAATTGTTTTGGTTATATTGTACAAAATATGCATGAAAACACTACTATCAAACATGTGACAGTATTTTTTTTGTGAAAATATACATGAAAACCCAACTATCAAACATGTGACGGTTTAGTACATATTGATTTTTTTGGTCATATTGTACAAAATATGCATGAAAACAATACTATCAAACGTGACGGTATTTCTTTTGCGAAAATAAGCATGAAAACACTACTATCAAACATGTGACGGTTTAGTACGTATTGATTTTTTTGGTCATATTGTACAAAATATGCATGAAAACACTACTATCAAACGTGACGGTATTTATTTTGCTAAAATAAGCATGAAAACACTACTATCAAACATGTGACGGTTTCGTAAGTATGAATTGTTTTGGATATATTGTACACAATATGCATGAAAACACTACTATCAAACATGTGACGGTATTTATTTTGCGAAAATATGCATGAAAACACTACTATCAAACGTGACGGTATTTATTTTGCAAAAATAAGCATGAAAACACAACTATCAAACGTGACGGTTTCGTAAGTATGAATTGTTTTGTTTATATTGTTCAAATTATGCATGAAAACACTACTATCAAATATGTGGCAATATTTATTTTGCCAAAATATGCATGAAAACACTACTATCACACATGTGACGGTTTAGTAAGTATGAATTGTTTTGTTTATTTTGTTCAAAATATGCATGAAAACACTACTATCAAACATGTGACGGTTTTGTAAGTATGAATTGTTCTGGTTATATTGTACAAAATATGCATGAAAACCCTTCTATCAAACATGTGACAATTTAGTAAGTATGAACTGTTTTGGTTATATTGTACACAGTATGCATGAAAACACTACTATCAAACATGTGACGGTTTTGTAAGTATGAATTGTTCTGCTTATATTGTACACAGTATGCATGAAAACACTACTATCAAACATGTGACGGTTTTGTAAGTATGAATTGTTCTGGTTATATTGTACAAAATATGCATGAAAACCCTTCTATCAAACATCTGACGGTATTTATTTTGTGAAAATATGCATGAAAACACTACTATTAAACATTTAATGGTGTAGTAAGTATAAATTGTTTTGTTTATATTTAAAAAAATATTCATGAAAACACTACGATCACACATGTGACCTTTTAGTAAGTATGAATTGTTTTGTTTATATTGTTCAAAATATGCATGAAAACACTACTATCAAACATGTGACGATATTTATTTTGCCAACATATGCATGAAAACACTACTATTAAACATGTGACGGTTTCGTAAGTATGAATTGTTTTGGTTATATTTTACAAAATATGCATGAAAACACTACTATCACACATGTGACGGTTTAGTAAGTATGAATTGTTTTGTTTATTTTGTTCAAAATATGCATGAAAACCCTTCTATCAAACATGTGACGGTATTTATTTTGTGAAAATATGCATGAAAACACTACTATTAAACATTTAATGGTGTAGTAAGTATAAAATGTTTTGTTTATATTTAAAAAAATATTCATGAAAACACTACGATCACACATGTGACCTTTTAGTAAGTATGAATTGTTTTGTTTATATTGTTCAAAATATGCATGAAAACACTACTATCAAACATCCATCCATCCATCCATCTTCTTCCGCTTATCCGAGGTCGGGTCGCGGGGGCAGCAGCCTAAGCAGGGAAGCCCAGACTTCCCTCTCCCCAGCCACTTCGTCCAGCTCCTCCCGGGGGATCCCGAGGCGTTCCCAGGCCAGCCGGGAGACATAGTCTTCCCAACGTGTCCTGGGTCTTCCTCGTGGCCTCCTACCGGTCGGACATGCCCTAAACACCTCCTTAGGGAGGCGCTCGGGTGGCATCCTGACCAGATGCCCGAACCACCTCATCTGGCTCCTCTCGATGCGGAGGAGCAGCGGCTTTACTTTGAGCTCCCCCCGGATGACAGAGCTTCTCACCCTATCTCTAAGGGAGAGCCCCGCCACCCGGCGGAGGAAACTCATTTCGGCCGCTTGTACCCGTGATCTTGTCCTTTCGGTCATAACCCAAAGCTCATGACCATAGGTGAGGATGGGAACGTAGATCGACCGGTAAATTGAGAGCTTTGCCTTCCGGCTCAGCTCCTTCTTCACCACAACGGATCGATACAGCGTCGCAAACATGTGACGATATTTATTTTGCCAACATATGCATGAAAACACTACTATTAAACATGTGACGGTTTCGTAAGTATGAATTGTTTTGGTTATATTTTACAAAATATGCATGAAAACACTACTATCAAACATGTGACAGTATTTTTTGTGTGAAAATATACATGAAAACCCAACTATCAAACATGTGACGGTTTAGTACATATTGATTTTTTTGGTCATATTGTACAAATTATGCATGAAAACAATACTATCAAACGTGACGGTATTTCTTTTGCGAAAATAAGCATGAAAACACTACTATCAAACATGTGACGGTTTAGTACGTATTGATTTTTTTGGTCATATTGTACAAAATATGCATGAAAACACTACTATCAAACGTGACGGTATTTATTTTGCTAAAATAAGCATGAAAACACTACTATCAAACATGTGACGGTTTCGTAAGTATGAATTGTTTTGGATATATTGTACACAATATGCATGAAAACACTACTATCAAACATGTGACGGTATTTATTTTGCGAAAATATGCATGAAAACACTACTATCAAACGTGACGGTATTTATTTTGCAAAAATAAGCATGAAAACACAACTATCAAACGTGACGGTTTCTCGTCACGTATGAACTGTTTTGGTTATATTGTACACAATATGCGTGAAAACACTACTATCAAACATGTGACGGTATTTCTTTTGCGAAAATATGCATGAAAACACTACTATCACACATGTGACGGTTTAGTAAGTATGAATTGTTTTGTTTATTTTGTTCAAAATATGCATGAAAACACTACTATCAAACATGTGACGGTTTTGTAAGTATGAATTGTTCTGGTTATATTGTACAAAATATGCATGAAAACCCTTCTATCAAACATCTGACGGTATTTATTTTGTGAAAATATGCATGAAAACACTACTATTAAACATTTAATGGTGTAGTAAGTATAAATTGTTTTGTTTATATTTAAAAAAATATTCATGAAAACACTACGATCACACATGTGACCTTTTAGTAAGTATGAATTGTTTTGTTTATATTGTTCAAAATATGCATGAAAACACTACTATCAAACATGTGACGATATTTATTTTGCCAACATATGCATGAAAACACTACTATCAAACATGTGACGGTTTCGTAAGTATGAATTGTTTTGGTTATATTGTACAAAATATGCATGAAAACACTACTATCAAACATGTGACAGTATTTTTTTTGTGAAAATATACATGAAAACCCAACTATCAAACATGTGACGGTTTAGTACATATTGATTTTTTTGGTCATATTGTACAAAATATGCATGAAAACAATACTATCAAACGTGACGGTATTTCTTTTGCGAAAATAAGCATGAAAACACTACTATCAAACGTGACGGTTTAGTACGTATTGATGTTTTTGGTCATATTGTACAAAATATGCATGAAAACAATACTATCAAACGTGACGGTATTTATTTTGCGAAAATAAGCATGAAAACACTACTATCAAACATGTGACGGTTTAGTACGTATTGATTTTTTTGGTCATATTGTACAAAATATGCATGAAAACACTACTATCAAACGTGACGGTATTTATTTTGCTGAAATAAGCATGAAAACACTAATATCAAACATGTGACGGTTTCGTAAGTATGAATTGTTTTGGATATATGTACACAATATGCATGAAAACACTACTATCAAATATGTGACGGTATTTATTTTGCGAAAATATGCATGAAAACACTACTATCAAACGTGACGGTATTTATTTTGCAAAAATAAGCATGAAAACACTACTATCAAACGTGACGGTTTCGTAAGTATGAATTGTTTTGTTTATATTGTTCAAAATATGCATGAAAACACTACTATCAAATATGTGGCAATATTTATTTTGCCAAAATATGCATGAAAACACTACTATCACACATGTGACGGTTTAGTAAGTATGAATTGGTTTGTTTATTTTGTTCAAAATATGCATGAAAACACTACTATCAAACTTGTGACGGTATTTCTTTAGTGAAAATATACATGAAAACACTACTATCAAACGTGACGGTTTAGTAAGTATGAATTGGTTCGGTCATATTGTACAAAATATGCATGAAAACACGACTATTAAACGTTACGGTATTTATTTGACTATAATATGCATGAAAACACTACTATCAAACGTGACGGTATTTATTTTGCTAAAATAAGCATGAAAACACTACTATCAAACATGTGACGGTTTCGTAAGTATGAATTGTTTTGGATATATTGTACACAATATGCATGAAAACACTACTATCAAACATGTGACTGTATTTATTTTGCGAAAATATGCATGAAAACACTACTATCAAACGTGACGGTATTTATTTTGCAAAAATAAGCATGAAAACACTACTATCAAACGTGACGGTTTCGTAAGTATGAATTGTTTTGTTTATATTGTTCAAAATATGCATGAAAACACTACTATCAAATATGTGGCAATATTTATTTTGCCAAAATATGCATGAAAACACTACTATCACACATGTGACGGTTTAGTAAGTATGAATTGTTTTGTTTATTTTGTTCAAAATATGCATGAAAACACTACTATCAAACTTCTGACGGTATTTCTTTAGTGAAAATATACATGAAAACACTACTATCAAACATGCGACGGTTTAGTAAGTATGAATTGGTTCGGTCATATTGTACAAAATATGCATGAAAACACTACTATTAAACGTTACGGTATTTATTTTACTATAATATGCATGAAAACACTACTATTAAACATTTAATGGTGTAGTAAATATGAATTGTTTTGTTTATATTTTAAAAAATATGCATGAAAACACTACTATCACACATGTGACGGTTTAGTAAGTATGAACTGTTTTGTTTATTTTGCCAAAATATGCATGAAAACACTACTATCAAACATGTAATGGTTTCGTAAGTATGAATTGTTTTGATTGTATTGTACAACTCGCAAACATTGCTTGGAGTACAACAAAATCGTATGTGAAAAATGCTCTTTTTCGCATACGATTCTGTCACTTGGACCATTTTTAACGGATTACTAAAGCCAACCACAGTTTACACTCTACATAAAGGCATCATTTTTAACAACTTTCCTTTTTCCTCGGAGGCCGCTGACTTACATGTCTAACTGCACAGTTCTCACAAACTAGCAGCTCGACTGTGTGTGTGTGTGTGTGTGTGTGTGTGTGTGTGTGTGTGTGTGTGTGTGTGTGTGTGTGTGTGTGTGTGTGTGTGTGTGTGTGTGTGTGTGTGCGTGTGTGTGTGTGTGTGAGAGAAGAGAAACTAAAGTGAGTGTGTGAGTTTGCTGCATACAAACCACAACTTTGCTCCGTGCTGTAATTTAGCCTTCCACTGAAACCACAGCTACTTCTGCTGCTGCCTCACACTGCAGCAGAGCTCGGCTTCTCTGGCTGTCTTCACCGGCGAGTTCTGACTGGCAGTCGTAGACAGAGGTTACACTAACCCCGCGACGGTTTGTTTGTCTTGCAGCTGAACCGACCATTAAGAGCGGGCTCTCTGTCAAAAGCACAAAAACAGATGGTTGTCATGTTCGAAGGGGCTGTAATTGTAGCCCTTGTGTGATGTTTTTATTTTCTCTCTGACCTCACTGGATAAACTCAAGAAGCCACTTAACATTGGGCTGCTCCTGCCAGACTCCACAGAGTGAATTATACAACATTCACTCCATGAAAACCAGTTTTTTGGGTTTTTTTTCATGAAAGGTATCATTTCTTGGTACTCTTGACTTCACCTCTCATTCTTGGCCTTTTGAATGTAAAAGTACCTGCTACTTTATAATTAAGTCTCTATGCACAGCTGTTAAACTATATATAGTGGCACCTAGGAATGGGTGATGTGGCCTAAAATCTATGATGCGATATACCGTATATTACAACCGCCTTTATATTACTTAGCATATAAACCAGTGGTCCCCAACCACCAGTCCGGGGACCGATACCGGTCCGTGACGCATTTGATACCAGGCCGCATTGAAACATTAATTAACTTACAAACCCCGTTTCCATATGTGTTGGGAAATTGTGTTAGATGTAAATATAAACGGAATACAATGATTTGCAAATCATTTTCAACCCATATTCAGTTGAATATGCTACAAAGACAACATATTTGATGTTCAAACTGATAAACATTTTTTTTTTTTGCAAATAATCATTAACTTTAGAATTTGATGCCAGCAACACGTGACAAAGAAGTTGGGAAAGGTGGCAATAAATACTGATAAAGTTGAGGAATGCTCATCAAACACTTATTTGGAACATCCCACAGGTGAACAGGCTAATTGGGAACAGGTGGGTGCCATGATTGGGTATAAAAGTAGATTCCATGAAATGCTCAGTCATTCACAAACAAGGATGGGGCGAGGGTCACCACTTTGTCAACAAATGCGTGAGCAAATTGTTGAACAGTTTAAGAAAAACCTTTTTCAACCAGCTATTGCAAGGAATTTAGGGATTTCACCATTTACGGTTCATTATATCATCAAAAGGTTCAGAGAATCTGGAGAAATCACTGCACGTAAGCAGCTAAGCCCGTGACCTCCGATCCCTCAGGCTGTACTGCATCAACAAGCGACATCAGTGTGTAAAGGATATCACCACATGGGCTCAGGAACACTTCAGAAACCCACTGTCAGTAACTACAGTCGGTCGCTACATCTGTAAGTGCAAGTTGAAACTCTCCTATGCAAGGTGAAAACCGTTTATCAACAACACCCAGAAACGCCGTCGGCTTTGCTGGGCCTGAGCTCATCTAAGATTGACTGATACAAAGTGGAAAAGTGTTCTGTGGTCTAACGAGTCCACATTTCAAATTTTTTTTGGAAACTGTGGACGTAGTGTCCTCCGGACCAAAGAGGAAAAGAACCATCCGGATTGTAATAGGCGCAAAGTTGAAAAGGGAGCATGTGTGATGGTCTGGGGGTGTATTAGTGCCCAAGACATGGGTAACTTACACATCTGTGAAGGCGCCATTAATGCTGAAAGGTACATACAGGTTTTGGAGCAACATATGTTGCCATCCAAGCAACGTTACCATGGACGCCCCTGCTTATTTCAGCAAGACAATGCCAAGCCACGTGTTACATCTACGTGGCTTCATAGTAAAAGAGTGCGGGTACTAGACTGGCCTGCCTGTAGTCCAGACCTGTCTCCCATTGAAAATGTGTGGCGCATTATGAAGCCTAAAATACCACAGCGGAGACCCCCGGACTGTTGAACAACTTAAGCTGTACATCAAGCAAGAATGGGAAATAATTCCACTTTCAAAGTTTCAACAATTAGTTTCCTCAGTTCCCAATCGTTTGAGTGTTGTTAAAAGAAAAGGTGATGTAACACAGTGGTGAACATGCCCTTTCCCAACTACTTTGGCACGTGTTGCAGACATGAAATTGTAAGTTAATTATTATTTGCAAAAAAATATATAGTTTATGAGTTTGAACATCAAATATGTTGTCTTTGTAGTGCATTCAATTGAATATGGGTTGAAAATGATTTGCAAATCATTGTATTCCGTTTATATTTATATCTAACACAATTTCTCAACTCATATGGAAACGGGGTTTGTATAAACTACTGCATTTTCTCAAACTTAACTTTCGCCTGTCCCACTAAACACACCAATAAGCTTGTTAATAGATGCATATTATAACTCATTTGTTATAGTACATGGGACAATGCACATTAATGGGCATATCAAATGTTAATGTGACAGATTGTAGCCAAAGGCACATTTTTCTTGCTCATTTTTTTTTTGCTGTTTTCATCTGCCACACATAGAAAGCCGTTCCGTCAAAATAATGCATACATTAAAGTAGTCCCTGGTGGAAAAAAGGTTGGGGAACCCTGATATAAATGATAACCGTGTCACATGTGGGTTGCAACTTACTGCGGGGTCGTTCCTCCCAGGTGCAGACGGACAACTCCGGACGACAGCGTGAGGTAGGATATGGTTTATTTTCCATGAATCAGTCAAGAAAACAAGATTAAACAGAAAAGCGGGCCGATAGCATCGGAAGCTATGGCGAATCTTAGCGCAGGAACAAGAATCAAGAATCACAGGAATAACCAAACGTAACTTGTTGCGTGGAGCAAACAATGAAGCCAGGCCGAGTGTGACGAGCAACGCGAATAAATAGCTCTCTGATTAGTGGTCGGCAGTAGGATTAATTGGGTTCACCGAGGTGAACCCAATTAATCTCCATGGAAACCAAAACAAACCCAGAGGTGCACAAAACAGGAACTAAGGCAGTCCAAAACTAACAGAACAAAACTAAACAAAACATGATCAAGACAAACAGAACCAAATCAAAAGGGGTTATTCAGTATCGATCCAAAACTAGGCAGTCACAGTGGCAGTATCGATCATACCAATGCTTACATTGATACTTCTAAAATGTTTTCCCACTATTGGCTCAGATTTAATTCCTTTGGGTTTTTTTTCCCCTTAACATACTTGCCAACCCTCCCGGATTTTCCGGGAGACTCCCAAAATTCAGCGCCTCTCCCGAAAACCTCCCGGGACAAATTTTCTCCCGAAAAACTCCCGAAATTCAGGCGGAGCTGGAGGCCACGCCCCCTACAGCTTCATGCGGACCTGAGTGACGTGTCAACAGCCTGTATTCACGTCTGCTTTCCCACAATATAAACAGCTGCCTGCCCAAACACGTTATAACTGTAGAATGATCGAGGGCGAGTTCTTGGTTTCTTATGTGGGTTTATTGTTAGGCAGTTTCATTAACGTCCTCCCAGCGCGGTAACAACACACAACAACAGCAGTCATGTTTTATTCTACCGTAAAGCAGTTCGTCTGCCGTAAACAGCAATGTTGTTGTAATATATTGAGTTGGAGGCAATAACCAGGCGAGGTGATGAAGAACGTCTCTTTACTGTAGACTTCAGAACAGACTCACACACTTGACGTCAGGTGCGCAACACCACGTAAATCGTTGGCCAACCAAAAAGTAACCCCAGTACGCTATAGCCAACATTCACCAGGAGATGGCAACAGACAAACATAGATCACTATTACATTCTTCCCCTTTTAGAATTGTAGAAGTTACTCAAAATAAATAAACAACCCAACCAAAAAATGCAGCAGCTCAATTAAAAAACTGTACTTAAGCCAGTTCTGACGAGTATGGCGCCAGTCAGTCTGCCACGGGATGCAGTTAACCTCTTCAGCTACCATTCTGCACAAAGCCACAACAACACCGGCTCCACTGTGCAGGCTGAAGTCTCGTCATCCTTACAATAAGGCAGCACAAGAGAAGCTACAGTCCATCCCTGAGGACCTGTCCAGAGATGCCTGGTTGGCACCAATACAATACAATACAATACATCCAGGGTAAAAGAAGAAGACTATGGACCCTGCTGAACAACCTGGGCACTGGATTTGGATGCTTCAAGTCATCTATGAAGACTTGGGGACTTTCAGACAGTGTGGCGAGCCTGAGCAGACTGCCGAGCACATCATCATCGGCTGACCCCCATACGGCCTGCCCTCAGAAAACCAGATTTTTCCACTAAGAACCAAAGATGAGGGCTTGGCTCCATGACACTGAGTTGGTCATCTAATAGTATACGAAAGAAGAATTCAAACTTTTTTCACCAAGTACCACCTCAGAAAACACTTGGTTCTCCAAATACTACCATAAAGACCAATATCAAAATACAATAGTGTTGTATGCCTAAGTATTGATTAAAAACAAGACAGAGATGTTATTTAACAAGTATGTTTAACATTTTATTTTTACTGTAACTTTACACACAGTTTGAACAGTAACACTGCGTTTGAACTCGGATTGTACGGTATACCGATATTGGTATAGTACCGCAATACTAATGAATCATATTCGGTACTATACCGCCTCGCCTCTAAAAAGTACCGTCACCGCTAATGACGCCGATCATGAATGTAAACAAACGCCATTGGTGGATCTACGCCTAACATCTACTGTAATGATACCAAGTACAGGGTCGTATCTAGTCAATACTACTATGATTACATCGATATTTTTTAGCATCGCATCTTTTTTCGTTTTTGTTAAATGTATATTATGTTTATAAACTCAGGAAATACATCCCTGGACACATGAAGACTTTGAATATGACCAATGTATGCTACTTGGCATTGGATTGATACCTAAATTTGTGGTATCATCCAAAACTAATGTAAAGCATCCAAACAACAGAAGAATAAATGACTATTACATTTTAACAGAAGTGTAGATAGAACATGTTAAAAGAGACAGTAAGCAGATATTAACAGTAAATGAACAAGTAAATTAATAATTCATTTTGTACCACTTGTCCTTAATAAAGTTGACAAAATAATTGAATGGTAAATGACACAATATGTTACTGCATACGTCAGCAGCTAAATTAGGAGCTTTTGTTTGTTTACTTACCACTAAAAGACAAATTGTCTTGTATGTTCACTATTCTATTTAAAGGGGAACATTATCACCAGACCTATGTAAGCGTCAATATATACCTTGATGTTGCAGAAAAAAAACCATACATTTTTTTAACCGATTTCCGAACTCTAAATGGGTGAATTTTGGCGAATTAAACGCCTTTCTATTATTCGCTCTCGGAGCGATGACGTTGTGACGTCACATCGGGAAGCAATCCGCCATTTTCTCAAACACATTACAAACACCGACTCAAATCAGCTCTGTTATTTTCCGTTTTTTCGACTGTTTTCCGTACCTTGGAGACATCATGCCTCGTCGGTGTGTTGTCGGAGGGTGTAACAACACGAACAGGGACTGATTCAAGTTGCACCAGTGGCTCAAAAATGCGAAAGTGGCAAGAAATTGGACGTTTGTTACGCACACTTTACCGACGAAAGCTATGCTACGACAGAGATGGCAAGAATGTGTGGATATCCTGCGACACTCAAATCAGATGCATTTCCAACGATAAAGTCAAAGAAATCTGCCGCCAGACCCCCAGGAAAAGAGAGCGGATGAGGGTATGTCTACATAATATATTAATTGATGAAAACTGGGCTGTCTGCACTCTCAAAGTGCATGTTGTTGCCAAATGTATTTCATATGCTGTAAACCTAGTTCATAGTTGTTAGTTTCCTTTAATGCCAAACAAACACATACCAATCGTTGGTTAGAAGGCGATCGCCGAATTCGTCCTCGCTTTCTCCCGTGTCGCTGGCTGTCGTGTCGTTTTCGTCGGTTTCGCTTGCATACGGTTCAAACCGATATGGCTCAATAGCTTCAGTTTCTTCTTCAATTTCGTTTTCGCTACCTGCCTCCACACTACAATAATCCGTTTCAATACATTCGTAATCTGTTGAATCGCTTAAGCCGCTGAAATCCGAGTCTGAATCCGAGCTAATGTCGCTATACCTTGCTGTTCTATCCGCCATGTTTGTTTGTATTGGCATCACTGTGTGACGTCACAGGAAAATGGACGGGTGTATATAACGATGGTTAAAATCAGGCACTTTGAAGCTTTTTTTTAGGGATATTGCGTGATGGGTAAAATTTTGAATAAAACTTCGAAAAATAAAATAAGCCACTGGGAACTGATTTTTAATGGTTTTAACCCTTCTGAAATTGTGATAATGTTCCCCTTTAAGGACAAACTTGCAATAAGAAACATATGTTTAATGTACCGTGACATTTATGTTAAAATCAAGCCAATAATGCCATTTTTTGCGGTCCCCTTTTTTTAGAGATGTATCAAAATACATTTTGGTACCGGTACCGGTACCAACATATTGCTATCGGGACAACACTAGTTTGAACATTGAAAAATTAAACAAAGTACTTTAATCAAGTGATTCTTTGGTGTACCACTAAATGGAGCCCAGACCATAGTTTGGGAATTCCTGATATACCGTCTGTATCGCACAACCCTAGTGGTACCTCGTTTTAGTTAGTAATTCATTCGAAAGAGTTCGAATGTATGAAACTGAAAAACATTTGACATTTAACATTGAAATGCAACCTCATAAAAGTGCTGTCCAAGTTCCATGAAATGTTGACGTTTTAGACTTCACCCGAGGTTGTCATCAGTTCTGCTAGGAACACACGTCTTGCTCTCAGTCCCATCCTTGCTCTCCATCCTTGTCTGACTCACTTCCATTTGGAAATGCACAATTATAGTCTCATAAAAAGCAAACAGCCATGTTTTTCAGCCATCAGCGCGGACAGTCGGAGAGAAAATGAGGGCAGAACAACATCGGAATTAGAAGACAGACCGAGCAATTTTAGCAAAAATGAGACACGACAAAAGGAAATTGCCTTGGGTAGTATTTATTGTGTGACGGACGTAATTGACAATGCAGCCGGGGCCAAAATGTCATCGTGTCTGGTGTATCGGAGGAACAAAGTAAGAACAAGCAGTGACAGGCTAGTTATTGCAACAAGACATCCTGACATAGGCAAGGTTGCTAGAATTTACCATCTAGCATGATGACAGGTTATTCTGTAACTGTTGTAAATAAATGATTCACATACTGTAAATCAAAGGTACATTCCCCAAAAGCATGCTGTTGATACAACTGAAAAACATGAGTAAACACACACCTCTTTGCCAACTCATTTCCAGAGATGGGTGGTAACATGGCCGCTACATTTACAAACCCCGTTTCCATACGAGTTGGGAAATTGTGTTAGATGTAAATATAAACGGAATACAATGATTTGCAAATCCTTTTCAACCCATATTCAATTGAATGCACTACAAAGACAACATATTTGATGTTCAAACTCATAAACTTTTTTTTTTTTTTTGCAAATAATAATTAACTTAGAATTTCATGGTTGCAACATGTGCCAAAGTAGTTGGGAAAGGGCATGTTCACCACTTCACCTTTTCTTTTAACAACACTCAGTAAACGTTTGGGAACTGAAGAGACCAATTTTTGAAGCTTTTCAGGTGGAATTATTTCCCATTCTTGCTTGATGTACAGCTTAAGTTGTTCAACAGTCCGGGGTCTCCGTTGTGGTATTTTAGGCTTCATAATGCGCCACACATTTTCAATGGGAGACAGGTCTGGACTACAGGCAGGCCAGTCTAGTACCCGCACTCTTTTACTATGAAGCCACGTTGATGTAACACGTGGCTTGGCATTGTTTTGCTGAAATAAGCAGGGGCGTCCATGGTAATGTTGCTTGGATGGCAACATATGTTGTTCCAAAACCTGTATGTACCTTTCAGCATTAATGGCGCCTTCACAGATGTGTTAGTTACCCATGTCTTGGGCACTAATACACCCCCATACCTGCGCCTATAACAATCCGGAAGGTTCTTTTCCTCTTTGGTCTGGAGGACACGACGTCCACAGTTTCCAAAAACAATTTGAAATGTGGACTCGTCAGACCACAGAACACTTTTCCACTTTGTATCAGTCCATCTTACATGAGCTCAGGCCCAGCGAAGCTGACAGCGTTTCTGGGTGTTGTTGATAAACGGTTTTCGCCTTGCATAGGAGAGTTTTAACTTGCACTTACAGATGATGCGACCAACTGTAGTTACTGAAAGTGGGTTTCTGAAGTGTTCCTGAGCCCATGTGGTGATATCCTTTACACACTGATGCCGCTTGTTGATGCAGTACAGCCTGAGGGATCGAAGGTCACGGGCTTAGCTGCTTACATGCAGTGATTTCTCCAGATTTTCTGAACCCTTTGATGATATTATGGACCGTAGATGGTGAAATCCCTAAATTCCTTGCAATAGCTGGTTGAGAAAGGTTTTTCTTAAACTGTTCAACAATTTGCTCATGCATTGGTTGACAAAGTGGTGACCCTCGCCCCATCCTTGTTTGTGAATGACTGAGCATTTCATGGAATCTACTTTTATACCCAATCATGGCACCCACCTGTTCCCAATTTGCCTGTTCACCTGTGGGATGTTCCAAATAAGTGTTTGATGAGTATTCCTCAACTTTATCAGTATTTATTGCCACCTTTCCCAACTTCTTTGTCACGTGTTGCTGGCATCAAATTCAAAAGTAAATGATTATTTGCACAAAAAAAAATGTTTATCAGTTTGAACATCAACTATGTTGTCTTTGTAGCATATTCAACTGAATATGGGTTGAAAAGGGTTTGCAAATCATTGTATTCCGTTTGTATTTACATCCAACACAATTTCCCAACTCAGATGGAAACGGGGTTTGTACTTAAGTAACTTATTGGATGGATTTTACTTGTCAAATTAGTTTTAATGCAACATACATTTTACTTTTACTTGAGTATTTTAGTGAAGAAGAAACAATACAATAATTTGTTTCCAATCACATTTATTTATAGTACATTGATTACTGTTTGCAGAGAAGTACTTTTGGCTTGTTAGAGAGACTTCTTCCAAATCAGAATTAGAATCAGAATCATTTTGTTTGCCACTAGCCACGTGTGTATGGACGACATGTATTTAATCTGATCATCTTTCGGATTAGAATGTTACTGTGTATATGGACCCTGATAAAAATGATCTGATTATAACGTGCGTTTTCCTGCATCACACCTTAAATCGTAAAACTATAATTTGACATGCGCAGAACCTGACATAAACGGAAAGGTGTGGTATTATTTGAGCTATGGACGAGTGTGCTCACTGCAGTAGACTTCCACTGTAAACATACATTGCTTGTTTGATGATATCACAGTATTTATTCATCATTTTTTTCCTCCTGTTCACTACTTTTGTTTTACCTCTTTTTGAAATGGAGCTATTTTGTGCTTTTTATGTTGTAATTATGTACGGCATGAGAATCAGCACCTCCAAGTCCGAGTCCATGGTTCTCGCCCGGAAAAGGGTGGAGTGCCATCTCCGGGTTGGGGAGGAGATCTTGCCCCAAGTGGAGGAGTTCAAGTACCTCGGAGTCTTGTTCACGAGTGGGGGAAGAGTGGATCGTGAGATCGACAGGCGGATGGGTGCGGCGTCTTCAGTAATGCGGACGCTGTATCGATCCGTTGTGGTGAAGAAGGAGCTGAGCCGGAAGGCAAAGCTCTCAATTTACCGGTCGATCTACGTTCCCATCCTCACCTATGGTCATGAGCTTTGGGTTATGACTGAAAGGACAAGATCACGGGTACAAGCGGCCGAAATGAGTTTCCTCCGCCGGGTGGCGGGGCTCTCCCTTAGAGATAGGGTGAGAAGCTCTGCCATCCGGGGGGAGCTCAAAGTAAAGCCGCTGCTCCTCCACATCGAGAGGAGCCAGATGAGGTGGTTCGGGCATCTGGTCAGGATGCCACCCGAACGCCTCCCTAGGGAAGTGTTTAGGGCACGTCCGACAGGTAGGAGGCCGCGGGGAAGACCCAGGACACGTTGGGAAGACTATGTCTCCCGGCTGGCCTGGGAACGCCTCAGGGTCCCACAGGAAGAGCTGGACGAACTGGCTGGGGAGAGGGAAGTCTGGGCTTCCCTGCTTAGGCTGCTGCCCCCGCGACCCGACCTCGGATAAGCGGAAGAAGATGGATGGATGGATGTACGGCATAGCATATTAATTAGCTGTGAAGTCGTGAATAAAACAGCTCGTTAAGACGACAACTAGATCCCTTGTTTTATTGTTACATCGACAACTGACACTTCAGACCACACTTTTGTTATTGCTAGTCTCGTTTAAAGAAACAAACTCAGCAGTATATAACGCAACTTCTGTACATATTGAATGGGGGGAGACGGCAGCAAGACAATCGCTTCATTCCGAGACTACTAAATTTATTCCGTGCTCCACCACCGAAGTATAGCTGACATCAAAGGCATGTGCAGTAAGGATAATTCTAACCCGAATTTCCGAAAATGTGTTTTCATGTGCTACAATCTGAATGACTTTCGGCATAAACCACCCGTCTCGATCGGAATGCAATTTTGATCCGAACGTGTGCGATGGGGTCAGAATCTTCCGAACGGTGTGTTTACATGAAGCATTTTTATTCCGGTTAGGTTTTTAATCCGATTAAATGTTTTCATGTGCACAGAACTACTGTCAGGGAGGGTTCACAAACTAGGAATTTTTTCAGTGAAATGGTGCTACATGAAACAAGATGAATAAAAGAGGAATATCATTACAGTAAGATATTTGGTTTCTGTGTATACATATTGTATTTTCCGGGCTATAGAGTGCACCCACCAAATATTAGAAGAAATAATCTGTTTTACATATATTGGCCGCACCGGACAATAAGCCGCAGGAATACACTGGTACAAAAGATTTTGTAAATGTTTATGTACATAACTTAATTGTTTTTGAACGGTGTCTGTAACACGGCAGTAAAATGGCTGATCAAACAAAACAGAAGTCGTCATCATGGACCCACTAGCTGTGGAAGCTAGCTCTTCAATCAACTAAACAGACACAATAACTCTACTGTGACATTTTGGCGAATTCAGTAAACTGAAACAATACAAAAAGAATGCTATTGTAAGTTAATAATACAACACAAACACTTGTAAACAATGCTAGCTTGATTACAACACATTACGATAGCATGTACAAATATGCATGAAAACACTCCTACAAACATCACACATGTGACGGTTGAGTTAGTATGAATTGCTTTTTTATATTGTAAAATTATAAACGTTTTGAGTGATGAATGAAGAATGCACGGTTTTACTTCCGGTTCAAGGCACGAAAAAGGAAGTACATTTTCAACCAGAAGCACCTGCAGTGAGCGAACTCGTCCAAAAGATGGCGCCATAGCACAAACAAAAAACACACTTCTTCAGTGTGTCTGTTGGTTTAATATGACAACTATTTGTTGAATACAAAACATAATGGCCGTAAGCGAAGAAGAATTAGTGTCTATGAGCCTGAAAAAAACTGTTCTTGTGGCGGGAGATTTTGGTCCGGATGGATCTTAGTATCCTGCCTGAAAAGAGAGAGTCAAATAGTTTGTGTTCAAGGGTCGGCTGCGATCCGGCCTGCGCACCCTCAAGTCCTGGAGGCATACAGGTTTTGGAGAGTCGGGAGGTTGCAGCTGATAACCTTCCTAGCAATCCAATGTAATTAGCAACAGTGATATTTGACCCCTTTTAACCAATGAAACAGAGCCCGGCTTTATGTCAGACAAGGCAGCACAACTCTAAGTGTTTAAAATGTTAAGAAAACAAAAACAAATATTCATAACATTTGCTGTCATTTGTGTCAGTAAAAATGTTCACATTTTAGCCTACAAGAATTCCACTTCCATCGAGAGAAAACATGTTGGGATTAGTTGTAATGTTTTTTTTTTTAAGTTTTAGCTGCTATGCTAGCATTAGCACTGGTATTGCATCATAAGTGACAGTAATATGTACATCCACCATGAATAGATGAACGTGGACCATACTTGCCAACCCTCCCGGATTTTCCGGGAGACTCCCGAAATTCAGCGCCTCTCCCGAAAATCTCCCGGGACAAATTTTCTCCCGAAAATCTCCCGAAATTCAGGCGGGGCTGGAGGCCACGTCCCCTCCAGCTCAGTGAGGACAGCCTGTTTTCACGTCCGCTTTCCCACAATATAAACAGCGTGCCTGCCCAATCACGTTATAACTGTAGAATGATCGAGGGCGAGTTCTTGGTTTCTTACGTGGGTTTATTGTTAGGCAGTTTCATTATCGTCCTCCCAGCGCGGTGACAACACACAACAGCAGTCACGTTTTCGTCTACCGTAACGCAGTTTGTCTGCCGTAAACAGCAATGTTGTGACACTCTTAAACAGGACAATACTGCCATCTACTGTACATGCATATGTGACAATAACATCTACGGCTTTTAGAGAGTGCACAACTGTGCACACAACAAGGAGACGAAGCAGAAGAACGAGGAAGATACAGCCATGGCGACGCCGACAACAAGGAAGATGAAGAAATACGCTTGTAAGTTCCAAGCCGAAGCTGCGATTGGACCTGGATAGCCTCCGGGAAGAAGTAGTGGACTACCAAGTGCTTGGGAGTGAAGATCTTCCTCAGGAAGCAAAGATTGCCCGGTTTTGGGCCATGCTATGGAGAGATGGAAGATTCCAGACTCTAGTGCATTTGATGAAAGCACTGTTGTGTGTGCCACACAGCAATGCATCATCAGAGAGGGTGTTCAGTATGGTTAGAAAAATAGTGACAGAAAATAGAACAAGGCTGGACAATTCAACCCTTAACTCAACAATGAGTAGATGAGTGTTATGTGTAAATAAATGAACACTGAAATTCAAGTATTTCTTTTATTTATATATATATATATATATATATATATATATATATATATATATATATATATATATATATATATATATACAGTATATACTGTATATATAATAAAATAAATATATATATATATATATATATATATATATATATATATATATATATATATATATATATATATATATAGGTAGAATTCACTGAAAGTCAAGTTTTTATATATATATATATATATATATATATATATATATATATATATATATATATATATATATATATATGAAATACTTGACTTGGTGAATTCCAGCTGTAAATATACTCCTCCCCTCTTAACCACGCCCCCAACCACGCCCCCTGCCCCACTCCCGAACCACGCCCCCCCACCTCCCAACATCGGAGTTCTCAAGGTTGGCAAGCATGACGTGGACCCCGACTTAAACAAGTTGAAAAACGTATTCGGGTGTTACCATTTAGCAGAGGTGTGGACTCGAGTCACATGACTTGGACTCGAGTCAGACTCGAGTCATGAATTTGATGACTTTAGACTCGACTTGACAAAATGTAAAAAGACTCGTAACTCGACTTAGACTTTAACATCAATGACTTGTGACTTCACTTGGACTTGAGCCTTTTGAATTGACATGACTTGACATGACTTGCTACTTTCCCCAAAACCCAAAGATGAAAAAGTTATTCGGGAGCGCTCCGTATTTTTCATTGTGTACTTGTCTATCAGCGTTGCGTGTGTCAGCTGGTGTGGTCTCAGTACAACAGCCAATCAAATTAGATCTACTTTGTTTTCATCACAAAGCATTCATCCAATCAAATTGCAGGACAACCAACGAAGAAGACATGTCCAAACCACACGCCAGTGAACAAAAAATGATACCTAAAATAATTTTGTTTGGGTATAAAAATTACGAGGTGGTCAACACAAAACGGTTTGCAGTATGCAACACATGCGGTTCGAAAATTACTGATGGAGAGGCAACAACTTCCAACTTCGTCCGGCATTTGAAGTTGCACAAAGAACGGTAAGTTTTGAATGTAAGATAACGTTTATTGGCTAAGTAACGTGACTTTTATTTGCTGTGTAGTTAAATCAGTGAGGCTGTAAACTCACTGCTAACGTTATAACGTTATTGCAAACACGGGAATCTGTTGCAGTTCACTACCTTATTCATACTTTTTGTTCAGTGATTTTTTTTTTAAGCAGGGTTACGTTAGTCAATATATCACACGTAACGTTAGACGGCGGTCAGCAGCACCGCGTATTTTAGCCACCTAAAAAAAGACAAAAATAGTAAAATAAAGGTCAGTTAAAATGTATACTATATTATGAATATGTGTACCGTTTTAGCTAGCTTTCTGACATACTGTTGGTTGTTTACCTCAGTGGTCCCCAACCACCGGGCCGCGGCCCGGTACTGGTTCGTGGATCGATTGGTATCGGGCCGCACAAGAATTTTTTTTTTTTTTTTTCTTTTTTTAATTAAATCAACATAAAAAACACAAGATACACTTACAAGTAGTGCACCAACCCAAAACAACTCTCTCCCCCCTTTTGTTCTGGGCATTGAACATGAAGACTCTTCCTTCACTGTTCCGAGTGGCCATGAGAGTCTTGGCAGTGCCTGCCTCCAGTGCTCCAGTGGAGCGAGTTTTCAGCCATGGTGGCATCATACTACGCCCCCATCGTGCACAAATGACTGACAGACTCTTGGCTAATTTGGTCTTTTGCAAATGCAATGCAGCATATAAAAAGTACAACTTTTTTGTTATGTTCACGTATATGTCATGTTTTTTCAATGTTAACACTTTTGTACAAATAAGTACATTTGCACTTTATTTTTCAATGTGTTTGTTCTGCAAAGGAATGAGTTAATGTTTAAAATGACTGGTTAATAGTGCTATTATAAAGTGCAATGTCAGCACAATTTTCTTTCCTGCAATTTAAAATGCACTTGTTTTAATAAATAAATACAGCATTTGAAAAGCATACACAATCTGTGTTAATATATTAGTCTGTGGTTAAAAGGACTTGAAAGGACTCGAAACTCAAAATGCAGGACTTAGGACTTGACTTGAGACTTTCCAGTCTTGACTTTGGACTTGACTCGGGGCTTGCCTGTCTTGACTCGGGACTTGACTCGGACTTGAGGGCAAAGACTTGAGACTTACTTGTGACTTGCAAAACAATGACTTGGTCCCACCTCTGCCATTTAGTGGTCAATTGTACGGAATATGTACTGTACTGTGCAATCTACTAATAACATTTTCAATCAATCAATCAATCTTTAAAGAAGCTTCCATTTTGGACTGCAGTGCTCCAGTGAGTATCTGTGTTTTGGTTTATAACATGTTCTGACCGAAGATGTTTTATCTGCTCATATGCATCATCTTGAACTTTATAGGTAGGCGATTTTGTAGAATAATATACAGTGGAACCTCGATTTATGAATCAGGGGGCTCATTAAGTCAGCATGTGCCAATTTGTGTGCTTTTTTTTGTGTGTTTTTAATTTTTTTTCAACATTTTTCTAGTTTTGGTAGCTCAATATGAGTCCAAAGAAAGCCATGGACAAGCGATATGTGGTTTGAAACATTCAGGAAATATCCACAGCGTTGTCGACACTGCCTTCCCTCTTCCCTTCCACTGCAAGAAAAGAATGTAAAGTGGATTTTATTTTTAGTGTGTGAATGTGAGTGTGAATGTTGTGTGTCTGTCTGTGTTGGCCCTGCAATGAGATGGCGACTTGTCCAGAGTGTGTCAGAGTGTGTAGGTGACGAACCCCAAGATGCATAGAAGGCATGCTTGGTACAGGAAAACATAATTTAATTTAACACTATAACCAAAAACAAACAAAAGGGTACAAACAAAAGGCGCGCACAAGGCAGAGAACAAACTTGGCTATGAACAGAAACTAGCACAAAGGCTAAACTATGAACAAGAAACAAAAACACTTACTGTGACACGAATAAACAAAACTCACGTGGCAAGAAACGAGCAGGATGAACTATGACATGAGCAGAGTGAACAGAAGTAGACAGAGCTACAACGACAAGTATAAATGACATCGACAAGTATAAATGACACTGACCTCGACAATCATTAGCGACATTGACAAAACTCCAGCACTGGCTGGAGGGAAAAGCAGGTCTAAATAGTAGCTGGCTGATTGACACCAGGTGTGGCCAGGTGCCAATCAGCCACAGCTGAGAGGACACAGTACTCAGGGAGACAAGTAGGAAATAACCAAAATAAGAGCGCCGACAGAAAATAAAGACAGATGAAAAACTCAAAACATAACTAAACTGTCAGTGACAAACCTGACAGAGTGTACACAGCCTACCGCCCGAATGCAGCTGAGATAGGCTCCAGCACTCCCCGCAACCCCAAAAAAGGGACAAGCGGTCGAAAATGGATGGATGGATGGATTCCTAATAATTTCAGCAACCTGTTTTTTGCTAAAAAAGTTAGGGAGTTTTCTGATTTCAAGCTGAGTGCACCACTGGCCTAGTGACAGTGTGTGTGTGTGTGTGTGTATCGGCAGGGCGGCTACATAGGAGGACAGTTCAGCTTGTTGTTGTTTTGACTTTGTTATTAAATACAAAGTTGTTCCATCACCCTTTGTTATGGTTGTTTGATATAAAGCATAGTGCTTTATATTGTTTTTAAAGTGTACAAACTTGAACAAAAATATGGACTTTTGTCAAGGCTGGAAGCCAACATTCATGTTCGCATTGATTCTTATGGAAACATTTGCTTCAATATACACACTTTTTTTTTAATTCACAAACTAGTTTATAAATCAAGTTTCCACTGTAATTCCCACACTGTGTGGGTTTTATTTCTACGGTTTTACTTGTAATGTTTTTGTGGTACTTGGGCAGCTAGAGCGTCACTTTGCTGCCCAAACAAACTCAGTGTTACTGTCAAAGAGGTGCGTAAACACGGAATAGGTGAAGTTTCCCTCATGAAAGGTTTTCTCAGTGTCGTGTGAACCCTCGGCTTCAGCAAGTCAGAGGACGAGAGGAGAGGACAGAAACGGCCACCTTTGCCCTTTTGCGGCAGAAAAATAAATGCCGGTCCTTCATGGCGTCCCACAATAACCACATCTGACCAAGCTTTCCTCAAACCTCCACCCTCTGCTTCGCCACATTAGATCACTGGACCATCCCACCCACTGACTGAGCACTCAGGCCCAGCCAAACCCACTAAGGCGAAATGGCTGTCTGAATGAGACCACAAGCCGTCTTGGCTGACTGCTCCAGCCTCCTTGGTAGACCTTGACTAAAGCTTCATTACAGACTTCAGAGCCAAGCCATGGACCACACTGCGTGCACGCATGTGTGCTTCGCTTGCCATTTTTGTACATGTGCATATTTGTTTATGTCTGTGACTTTGTGCGTTGGTAGTTGCACGTGTGAGTCTTAATTCCGCTGTGTACATCTGTGCTCTCAGATTACATGTTAACAAGTACGTGTGTGTGTGTGTGTGTGTGTGTGTGTGTGTGTGTGTGTGTGTGTGTGTGTGTGTGTGTGGGTGTGTGTTTTGGTTTGGTTTGCGCACACTACCCACATTAGAAGACAAATTAAGAGGGAAAAAAGTCCCTCGACTTGTAAATCCCCACAACTGAGAGACACCAGACTCCTTCAGAAGGACCCTGGATTTTGAAAATAGAAGTTATCTTTACAAAACCGCGAGCAAGGGACAGATTCATGCCTTTCATGGACCAGAAAAAGATTCCTTAGGGTTGAGTGAGCCATCTTTGTTGGTAGTTAGGTTAACATCACCAGACTAGACTGTAATTCTATCAGAAAATTCCCATTTTAGCACATTTCTCCCATGCCTTGCTCAGTGTATTTACGTTCATTTTGTTAGTTAAAGGGCCCACAGCGTCCAGAGTAGTGTTTTTCAACCACTGTGCCGTGACAGTCTGGTGTGCCGTGGGAGATTATCTAATTTCACCTATTTGGGTTAAAAATATTTTTTGCAAACCAGTAATTATAGTCTGCATATTATGTGTCGTTGTTGAGTATCAGTGCTGTCTAGAGCTCGGCAGAGTAACCGTGTAATACTCTTCCATATCAGTAGATGGCAGCCGGTAGCTAATTGCTTTGTAGATGTCGGAAACAGCTGGAGGCAGTGTGCAGGTAAAAAGATATCTACTGCTTTAACCAAAAATAAACAAAAGGTAAGTGCCCCTAAGAAAAGGCATTGAAGCTTATGGATGGCTATGCAGAACGAAACTAAAACTGAACTGGCTACAAAGTAAACATAAACAGAATGCTGGACGACAGCAAAGACTTACTGTGGAGCAAAAACTTACTGTGGAGCAAAGACGGCGTCCACAAAGTACATCCGAACATGACATGACAATCAACAATGTCTCAACAAAGAAGGATAAAAAAACAACTGAAATATTCTTGATTGCTAAAACAAAGTACATGCGGGAAATATCGCTCGAAGGAAGACATGAAACTGCTACAAGAAAATACTAAAAAAAGAGAAAAAGCCACCAAAATAGGAGCGCAACAAGAACTAAAACACTACACACAGGAAACCAGCAAAAACTCAAATTAGATCAGGGACGTAATGTGACAGGTCGTGACCGTACACCTAATTTGAGACAAGAGCTATAGTGATGCATGTTTGGTTATGGTTTAAAGTCATATCCAACAATTGCGACGACAACTTTTTACTGTCAACTGAGTTTTGTTTTTTAATGATTTCTGCACAAAAAATGGGCCTTGGCTCAAAAAAGGTTGAAAAACACAGGTCCAAACAACTGAAATTTCCCTTCCAAGTTCTTTTTATGTATTTTTTGCTCCTGAAAATTAATTTGGCAGACATTTCCCTTAATATCCATTAGTTTTTGAGTAATGTGTAAATGACCAACTCAGGGGTGTCAAACCCATTTTAGCTCAGGGGCCGCATGGAGGAAAATCTATACCCAAGTGGAGCCGGAATGGTAAAATCACGGCATGTTAACTTAAAAATAAAGACAACTCCAGGTTGTTTTCTCTGTTTTACTCTGGCCAAAAATAGAACTAGCATATTCTGAAAACAAATAATCCTCTAGACAAAACACTTCAAGTTTATTGAAAATTCTGAGGAAATTGGTGCAGCTTCAAAAACACAATGAGCTTAGACTTTGTCTCAGTGTATCTACAAAGCCAGGTTTCAACTCTAAGTCACAGTCTTTCTGGGATTGAACAAAAAAACTACAACATGTAAACTCTTCTAGGCAGGCCCGGCCCTAACCAATCTGGCGCCCTAGGCAGTGAAGTGTATATACTCACAAGAAACCGAATAGCTTTGTCTTTGACCTTTTTTTTTTTTTTACTTACAACTATACCTAATATATAAAGGGGTGGAAAAGTGACTATTACCTGCAGGGCAAACATTAGCTAACCAGAAGGCAATAACAGTGTAAACAAAAAACACCTGCTTAAAAGATCTAATACAAATGTCCCTGAGGAATGTAAGGTGGGAGTACTGTAATTACCTAACGTTACATTATTATTTTCCATAACAATTTAGCCCCCTCCACAATATTAACCCGACGTTAAAACAGAACTAGCTATTTATTGATTAGCAATTGCCGAATCATGTAACATTAGCTTAATGCTAAAAAGCCAGGTTACTATCACATTCTGTAACAGACAAATAATTTCATGTTCGGCTCACCTACCTGCTACCTCTGTCTTTTCTCGTTTCTCCTCCTCTTTTCTCTTTTTTCTTCCCTGGGCACCTGACAGTTTTGGCCGTTTTGACATCTTGTGTTGATTGTTTGATGTGGTGACGTCCAAAAAGAGTCATGATACGGGAAGGGAGGGGGCGCACCGTGCAGGGGGGGCTGCGTAATGTTGTTACAAATAATATTTATATTAAATAGGCTTTACTTTGCATTTTAATTAACGTGGGATTATTTTTTGTATTTAGAAATAATAGTATCAACTTTTTTTTTTTTTTTCTCCAACATTTGTGGAACTGGCGTGGCGCCCCCTGATGGACGGCGCCCTTAGCATTTGCCTATACGGCCTATGCCACGGGCCGGCCCTGCTTCTAGGTATCAAATACCTCCTTTGTCCCGTCCGCGTATCAATCCAGTGCTAACTCAACAAACCGTAAGAAACAGAGGTAAAAACTATTCAAAAGGGTTAAATTCCAACCACTCAGTGGCCTAGTGGTTAGAGTGTCCGCCCTGAGATCGGTAGGTTGTGAGTTCAAATCCCGGCCGAGTCATACCAAAGACTATAAAAATGGGACCCATTACCTCCCTGCTTGGCACTCAGCATCAAGGGTTGGAATTGGGGGTTAAATCACCAAAATGATTCCCGGGCGCGGCCACCGCTGCTGCCCACTGCTCCCCTCACCTCCCAGGGGGTGATCAAGGGTGATGGGTCAAATGCAGAGAATAATCTCGCCACACCTAGTGTGTGTGTGACAATCATTGGTACTTTAACTTTTTAACTTTTAAATTCACTTTTTTGACAGAGACATTTTGAGGGTGCCAAATGACGATGTGTTCGCAGCAGAAGATTAGGTTTTATGGTTTTAAGTTTCATTTGGGTCGAGGAGGAGGAGCCACAGTCACCCTTTACGGTGTATAAACCGTTTGCTTGCCTAACAGAATTGCTATTGTGACATCCAGTGGACACGTTTAGAACAGCAGTTTCTTTCGTTTAAAAAAAAAAAAAGCAGCTAATTTTAATACTTGGCAAACTCATCACGCGGGCCGGATAAAACCGTACGTTTGACACTCCTGGACTAACTGTACTTGGAACGCCCCCTTTCTATTTCCCGACTCGATATGCCGATGTGAGGTCATCTACAGAACTGGAGCCGTTTCCCAGCATAGACAGACAAAACGATTGTTTTGATCACTTAATTGCATGTTTTTGTCGCCCCGGTCCATGATTACTTCAAAACTGGCATATATGAGCAAAAAAGAAATAGGAGAATCACCGATTTTTGGATTTCCCTGCTCTTCCATCTCCTCTTCCACAGACATCATAGCCTGTGTTTCCTCATGCTCTTTTAGCATTTCCTCAAGCATCTTGGGGAAAACACAAGTAGAAGAGGATTCAAAATAGAATACTCCTTGCTGAACATTTTTCCCACTCATTTTTTTCTGTTCTTTCTGACTTTGTCTTCCTTCCCTCGAAGGGGTCCTGATTTTCGAGATCGCATTTGGCTTGAGTCTTTTTTTTTTCTCCCTCCAAACTGCGACCAAAACCCTTCTTCTTTCAAGTCAGAATCATTAGAATGATTGCTGATAATTACACTCCGTTTGTCCCATTTTGCACAAATCAATTTGAGTAAAGGTCCATCATTTTCTCATATTGCCAACATTTGGAAATGTATGCATACTGACCCCTTCAGACAAACTATTTTAAAAAAATACCGAAAACCTGTACAACATGTAATGTACCATATTTTCTGGGCTATAGAGCGTACCAGGATATATGCCGCACCCACAAAATTTAAGAAGAAAAATATACATTTTTTTCCATAGACTAGCCTCATTGGACCATATTCTGCAGATATATACATTGTAAAAAAAAGGTATTTCACAGAAATATTTTGTAAATGTTTATTTACATACCTTAATTGTTCCTAAACAGTGCCTGTAACACGGCAGTAAAACAGCTGATCAAACAAAACAGAAGTCATCATCATGGACCCACTAACTGTGGAATCGAGCTCTCCAATCAGCTTAACAGACTCAATAACTCCACGGTGACGTTTTGGTGAATTTACAAAACTGAAACAATACAAAAAGAATACCATTGTCAGTTAATTTTACTAAAACAGACACTTGTAAATTGCTAATGACGCTAGCTTGATTACACTATGGTAGCATGTACGAATGTGCTTGAAAAGCACTCCTACAGCCATCACATACGGGCCGGTTTCGGTAAGAATGAATTGTATTAATTATATTGTAAAACTTACAAATGTTGCTTGAAGTGATGAATGAAAAATCCCTACAAGTAAAACGGTTATGGCCGACTAGTCGACAGAACGGCACTTGTTCTTCCGGTTAAAGGCACCAGATAAAAGGAAATGCTGTGGACGTTCGCCCCGCAGCACCTGCAGTGAGCAAACTCGTTCAAAAGATGGCGCCAGAGCACAAACAATGACACACCTTTCCAGTGTCTCTGTCTGTGTTTTGAAAGCAAAACATCATGGCGAAGGAAAATCCTTAAAATAGCCGCGCCATATTTAAGCCACAGGGTACAAAGCGTAGGTGAAAATGTAACTGCTTATAATCCGGAAAATACGTTACTGAATATTAATCCGCAGTTTTTGACTCTATTGTTCTCCCCTTCACAAATTCTTCAAAACACTAAAGTTATGTGGGTGAATTATTTAAACTCACAACAAATTTTAGCGCTTTGATAGCTAGTCTACTGACAGTTAAAAGTAAGAACTTTACGCTACTTTATATTAGAAATTGCAACAGCGGAAGATGAATGCCCCATAACAAGAAAAAAAAAGAAGCTTATCGACTATGTTGTCAGCACGGACTACAATGGCGAATGCGCGCACATTTTCAGTACTTATGCAGAGCCCAAATACAGATCAGCAGGTACCAGAAGGTAAGAAAAGTTGGTTTTGCATAATATTGCAAAACAAAACGTCAGATAATGTCTGCTAATAGGTGCCATTTTGCGGTCCTTATACACGCACCATAATATTCCTGGTATGTTTAATGCGCCGACAATCCATCTAGTAGTGCGGCGTCATAATTTACCGAAGTCATACAAAAACATTTTGACAGATTTTTGAGTGCCGTGTGTAATGTTCTATATTCTCAATGGAACATTTTAAAGTTTTGGTGTCATTTACTGGTATATCTCTTATGTGTGACTGCCATCTACTGGTCACACTTGTTGCACCGTGTGCCAAATAAAATAGCTTCTAGGTCGGTAAGCACAACCAGAACTATGCCGTACATTAGGCGCACCGGGTTATAAGGCGCACTGTCGATTTTTGAGAAAATGAGAGGATTTTAAGTGCGCCTTATAGTCTAAAAAATACGATACTACTGTATACTACATGAAAGTCCCTCCAGGCTTCTGTGGGTGACGTCAGCAGGCTCATGCCCACATTTTGGAGCAAAAAATAAGTGTTCTAAATAGCACTTGTTAGAAAACAAGCTCATATTAACTATTGTGTGTCATAACGGGGGGGGGGGGGGGGGGGGGGGGGGGGGGATTGTTTTCCCAGGAAGCAAACAGACTATTCCAGACAGGACTTGAAGGTAGGAACATATTTATTCATTAATAAATCCTACACAGGACAAAAGTCAGGAACTAAACAAAAGGAAAGCGTGCCAATTGCACGATAGGCTAAGGGACATAAAACTTAAAGCAGGAAACATACGCTATCACTTAGCCTGAACTATGGACATGAAACAAAACTTACTGTGGCAAGAAACGAGCAGCATGAACTAAGCATGAAACAATCAATGACGCCAGGACGACTAACTGGCAAAGACAGGCTTAAATAATAGTCTCTGATTAGAGCAGGTGCGTGTCCCGAACACATGAGGCAGGTGAAACTAATCAGTCATCACGGAAACTAAAACAAACAAGGATGCACAAAAACAGGAACTATGGAGTCTTAAACTAACGGAAAAAACATGATCCAGACCACAGATTTTGACACTGTGTCTATTTCTGGGCACATTTAACCTGTAGACACAAGTTTTAAGTCCAGAACTATGAAACGAGTGCCATTGTTGTTAGTATTAGAGGGGGTTTTTAGGTTTCAAGGCTTCCCCCTTGTTTACCTCCAACGTATCATCTCGCCAATTGTTCATCCACACCGATTCTTCTACCCATTGTTAGCGGCAAGTAAAGCAATAATGTGCTGATGGATGCTCGTCTTTGAGCCCTCCGACCACCATGTGAAGTCATCCATCTCCATAAACACACAGAAGACACACACCTACGCTGAGTGGACACACAAAAGACAGTCCTGAGAATTGTTTCTAGGCCTCTGCACATGCTGCTGCAACTCAAATTGTTTCATCCACCCACATTTTTTTTGCTGGAATGGTGGCTGCTCCATTTTTTTCTTTGGCCAAACCCAGAAGTAATTTGTTCTTGTGAAGCTCATCTAAAAGCAGTCTAAAAGAGGACGGCTTTGCTTCGCGGTAGAAGGAAGAAAAAAAACACCCTTTCCTAGCTCCTTGCCAAGGCTTTAAATCAGCAGATTATTGGGTTTATGATGGTAACCCATGTGAAAATAATTGCTAATGTAGCAAGAGTAACCAGTGGAAAGCATTGGTAATGGGGCAATAAATTCTGATTGGAATACATGGAAATCATCCAGGCCATACCCTGACTGTTATTTTATGGCGACTCATAAAAAGAGTCCAAGCAGCACAACAATCGCCGTGGCCACAGTCATTAAAATCAATAATGGTGTCACAAACATTGTAACTGCTGCTTGCCCGTTATTCAACAATATATATTGTAGCAATTTAATCCAATCTGTTAATAGAAATAAGGTTTATGAATAATGTGAAATGCATGTTGTATACATGATCTGTGCACTGTTTTGTATACTGGACTGAATATATTCATTCCTAATGAATAATCACTTATTGGTTATCAGACCACATCATGTAGTTCAAGTACAACATGCGTTGTGACTGTATGTCCCAATCCGATTTTTGTTGGCCTCGATTTCGAATACCGATCCAATATTTTGGCAAACGATAATACATAACCCAAAACCAGTGAAGTTGGCAAGTTGTGTAAATCGTAAATAAAAACAGAATACAGTGATTTGAAAATCCTTTTCAACTTATATTTAATTGAATAGACTGCAAAGACAAGATATGTAATGTTCGAACTGAGAAACATATACATTTTTTTGCAAATAATCATTAACTTAGAATATAATGGCAGCAACACATTGCAAAAAAGTTGGCCCAGGGGCATTTTTACCACTGTGTTACATGGCCTTTCCTTTTAACAACACTCAGTAAACGTTTGGGAACTGAGGAGACCAATTTTTGAAGCTTTTCAGGTGGAATTCTTTCCCATTCTTGTTTGATGTACAGCTTAAGTTGTTCAACAGTCCGGGGGTCTCCGTTGTGGTATTTTAGGCTTCATAATGCGCCACACATTTTAAATGGGAGACAGGTCTGGACTACAGGCAGGCCAGTCTAGTACCCGCACTCTTTTACTATGAAGCCACACTGTTGTAACTCGTGGCTTGGCATTGTCTTGCTGAAATAAGCAGGGGCGTCCATGATAACGTTGCTTGGATGGCAACATATGTTGCTCCAAAACCTGTATGTACCTTTTAACATTAATGGTGCCTACACAGATGTGTAAGTTACCCATGTCTTGGGCACTAATACACCCCCATACCATCACAGATGTTGGCTTTTGAACTTTGCACCGATAACAATCCGGATAGTTATTTTCCTCTTTGTTCTGGAGGACAGGACGGCACAGTTTCCAAAAACAATTTGAAATGTGGACTCGTCAGACCACACAACTCTTTTACACTTTGCGTCAGTCCATCTTAGATCAGCTCGGGCCCAGCAAAGCCAGTGGCGTTTCTGGGTGTTGTTGATAAATGGCTTTGGCTTTGCATAATAGAGTTTTAACTTGCAATTACAGACGTAGAGACGAACCGTAGTTACTGACAGTGGTTTTGTGAAGTGTTCCTGAGCCCATGTGGTGATATCCTTTACCCACTGAAGTCGCTTTTTGATGCAGTGCCACCTGAGGGATCGAAGGTCACGGGCTTAGCCGCTTACGTGCAGTGATTTCTCCAGATTCTCTGAACCTTTTGATGATATTACAGACCGTAGATGGTGAAATCCCTAAATTCCTTGCAATAGCTCATTGAGAAATGTTGTTCTTAAACTGTTCAACAATTTTCTCACGCATTTGTTCACAAAGTGGTGACCCTCGCCCCATCCTTGTTTGTGAAAGACTGAGCATTTCATGGAAGCTGCTTTTATACCCAATCATGGCACCCACCTGTTCCCAATTAGCCTGTTCATCTGTGGGATGTTCCAAATAAGTGTTTGATGAGCATTCCTCAACTTTCTCAGTTTTTTTTGCCACTAGTGCCAGTTTTCTAGTTCAAATGTTATGTACCTTGTCTGCAGTCTATTCAATTGAATATATTGGATTAGCAAATCATTGTATTCTGTTTTTATTTACGGTTTACATAACGTGCCAACTTCACTTGTTTTGGGTTTTGTAGAACTAAAAGGGTTCTATCGCCAGTAACTAAAGTAAACTCAATAACACTTTTAAAAAACCTTATCACATGTAAAATGTGATAGTATTGTTGTGAATTGGATTATTTATTAAATATATGGTATTGAATGCGACATGCATTGAGAAGGAGTTGTCAGAAACTCGCATGACGGCTGTAGGTGAGACTCCAGGATGCAGAGACAGGACACGACGTACATATAAAATGGTAATAAAATTGTCAAACGCAAGGAGCTCAGTTGTGGGATGCGCAAACTACTAAATATTGTTGTAGTCAAGAAACATGCAAGTGAAACATGTAGGCTGTAGGTGAGACTCCAGCACGCAGAGATGGAATACGACGCACATATAAAACGGCAATAAAATTGTCAAAAGCAAGGAGCTCAATCGTGGGACAAACTTGTTGTAAGCAGGAAACATGCAACACATACAGTACATAAAGCAATTGGAATGGAAGAACACCAAACACAGGGAAAATAATCACAAAGTCCAAAACTCTCATGTGGGATCATGACAGGATTAAGTACAACAAACAGTTTTTACATACACTGGTACCTCGGGTTATAATAATAATAATAATAATAATGGATTAGATTTATATAGCGCTTTTCTAGACACTTAAAGCGCTTCACAGAAAAAGTTTTGTAAGTGATCCGTTCTCAAAGGTCAGATGAAGACTGATCTCACTGGTTTAAATGCAACTTATATATAGGGTTTCACTATGTAAAAGTGCTTTGAGTCACTAGAGAAAAGTGCTATATAAATATAATTCACTTCACTTCACTTGATCTTCAACTGGTCCCATAAGAAATGATAATAATTATTGATAAATATGTTCCAGACAAGCAGATCAATAACACAAAACACATTGTATAAGACATAAAATAACCAGTTGCTTTACATGCAGAAAACAATGTGAAATGCATACAATGACAAATTGATAACTTTTACCTTTATTGTAGACTCTTGTTGGCGAAGACGGAGGAGTCGAAGAGGGGTCGAAGTGTTTCTCACCTTCTTTGTCAAAGTGCTTTCCCTTGGCGACCCCTTGGTGGGTTCATTTTGCAGAGACTTGTAGTGTAACTTTGTTAGAACTACAAAGTCAATGAGTGATGATGTCATTGCTGGGTGACAATGACTGAATTCGGGTGGGGAGCTTTTTTTACGTTTTGTAAAAAAATTTTAAAAAAAATTAAATTGGACTCACTGAGTGTTTTAATAAGTGTAATAATGATTCCCCGGAATGATACATGGGCAAACGGACTAGTTTGTTGGCGCAATGTTTGGATGTACGAGTGCGACATACAAAAACTGATGGTTTTGGGTTCCAAATTTTTGATAATGGTTATTGGGTATGCTGGTTACATTGTATAAGACAGGGGTCGGCAACCCGCGGCTCTAGAGCCGCACGCGGCTCTAGAGCCGCATGCGGCCCTTTAGCGCCGCCCTAGTGGCTCTCTGGAGCTTTTTCAAAAATGTATGAAAAATGGAAAAAGATGAGGGGAAAAAATATATTTTTTGTTTTAATATGGTTTCTGTAAGAGGACAAACATGACACAAACCTCCCTAATTGTTATAAAGCACACTGTTTATATTAAACATGCTTCACTGATTCGAGTATTTGGCGAGCGCCGTTTTGTCCTACTAATTATGGCGGTCCTTGAACTCACCGTAGTTTGTTTACATGTATAACTTTCTCCGACTTTCTAGGACGTGTTTTATGCTACTTCTTTTTCTGTCTCATTTTGTCCACCAAACTTTTAAGGTTGTGCATGAATACACAAAGGTGAGTTTTGTTGATGTTATTGACTTGTGTGGAGTGCTAATCAGACATATTTGGTCACTGCATGACTGGAAGATAATTGATGCTAACATGCTATTTAGGCTAGCTATATGTACATATTGCATCATTATGCCTCATTTGTAGCTATATTTGAGGTCATTTAGTTTCTTTTAAGTCCTTAATTCAATTTATATCTCATGACACACTATCTCTATGTAATATGGCTTTTAATTTTTTGCGGCTCCAGACAGATTTGTTTTTGTATTTTTGGTCCAATATGGCTCTTTTAACATTTTGGGTTGCCGACCCCTGGTATAAGAGGATGAAGGGACTTAATACAACTATAAAATCAAGTGAGTTGATGCTTTTTGTGGCAAGGAAAAAGACAGCTCACTTCCCTTACTTTGTCATTAACACACAACACACACAGTTTGGCCAAAGAAACCAGCAGTATCAAGTACGTGTCTCAAAATGAAAACGTTCACATACAATCGTGGCATTGAAATGCACACCCTTTCATTTTAAAATGTTACTTTTTTGTCTGAAGTGGATGAGAATGTCCACAGCAGACTCTTGACAGAGCCAGAGGGAGCACACATGCTCCTCGTGCGGCTTCTCAAAGCACTGCGGTAAGTGTTGAAGACAGCATCGAATTCAGTCAGCAGGAAGCCAAAATGTTTATGGGTGGTCTTGTCGACGCGGCAATTTTGTGTTTTAATGTCACATGTTTAGATGTGGTGCTCAATTTGCTCTCTCGCTGCACACGGACACACAAGTGCATCTGCACAAATATAGCACGGCGTACGCGACAGCCATCCGCAGACAGCAGATGTCAAGATCGTTTAGGCCTCTTGGAGCATGCATGAACTGTTGTTTAGGCTGAAATTAACGGTGACAAATGTACTTGGAACTTTTTAAGCCTCAGGAGAAAATTAGCCGTTAGAAATAAAACTCAAAGATACAAATATTCGTAATCAGAATTTTGGATACAGAACATTTGGTGCAGTACGGCTTCATTTGCAGTGCATCCGGAGATAATTCACAGTGCTTTACGTTTTCCACACTTTGTTATGTTACAGCCTTATTCCAAAATACAATACATTAATTGTTGTCCTCAAAATACTACACACTATGTACCGTATTTTTCGGACTATATGGCGCACTTAAAATCCTTTCATTTTCTCAAAACTCGACAGTGCGCCTTATAACTTATAACAGTGCGCCCCTACTCAGTGGCCTAGTGGTTAGAGTGTCCGTCCTGAGATCGGTAGGTTGGGAGTTCAAATCCCGGCCGAGTCATACCAAAGACTATACAAATGGGACCCATTACCTCCCTGCTTGGCACTCAGCATCAAGGGTTGGAATTGGGGGTTAAATCACCAAAATGATTCCCGGGCGCAGCCACCGCTGCTGCCCACTGCTCCCCTCACCTCCCAGGGGGTGATCAAGGGTGATGGGTCAAATGCAGAGAATAATTTCGCCACACCTAGTGTGTGTGTGACAATCATTGGTACTTTAACTTTTTTAACTTTAACCCGGTGCGCCTAATGTACGGAATAATTCTGGTTGTTCTTACCGACCTCGAAGCAATTTTATTTGGTACATGGTGAAATGACAAGTGTGACCAGTAGATGGCAGTCACACACAAGAGATACGTGTCGACTGCAATATGACTCAAGTAAACAACACCAAAATTGTTCCATTGAAAATATAGAACACTACAGACGGCGCTCAAAAATCTATCAAAATGTTTTAGTACGACTTTGGTAAGCTATGAAGCCGCATTGCTTGATGGATTGTACTGTGCTTCAACATACAAGTATTATTATGATGTGTGTATAAGGTAAGACATTGTATCATTTTATGCAAAAGCAACTTTTCTTACCTTCTGGTACCTGCTGATCTGTATTTGGGATCTGCATAAATCCTGAATATTTGCGCGTGTCCTCCTTTGTAGTCCGTGCCGACACCGTAGTCGATAAGCTTTTTATTTTTCTCTGTCTTCTTGTTATGTGACATTCATCCTCCGCTGTTGCCATTTCTAAAATAAAGTAGCGTAAAGTTATTACTTATATCTATCAGTAAACTCGCAATGAAAGCGCTAAAACATACCGGTGTAGTGAGTTTACATTATTCACCCAAGGAACTTTAGTTATTAGACAGTTCCGGTCGGACGGTGTTTCACAGGACACATTTCCGGCACCATCTTTTGGATGAGTTCACTCACTGCAGGTGCTGCAGCTTGAAAATGTATTTCCCATTTCGTGCTTTGAACTGGAAGTATATCCTGTTTTGTTCGTCTATAGCGCTTATGCTCGAAAGGTTTTTAAGTTTTACCATATAACTAAAACAATGTATATTTACTAAACTGTCCCATGTGTGATGTCTGCAGGAGTGTGTTCATGCATATTTGGACGTGCTATCATAATGTAAACAAGCTAGCGTCATTAGCATTAGCGTATATAATAACTAGAAGTGGGGGACATAATCGATTTTTTAGATGGATCGCAATTTGGACATGGACAGTTATACAATCGATTAGTAAACGTTGATAATCGATTTATGTATTGTAAATATGCAGACAGTTCTAAAATTTGGCTGACTGCGGTGAGTCACCTCACCGAGAGATCCAACCAGCTCTTTTATTATAGGGAACTTACTGCATGTTCAAGTTTTGCACACATTTTCATGAATTTAATAAATGTGATGGGAATTTCTTAATACAAATGCACTGTTTTTAAAAATGTTGCAAGTGATAAACACCTTTTTCCTGAAACGAATATAAATGTAAAACTGCATCAAGATACATGAAATAAAAATGCATCAATAATCAATTTATAATCGAAACCTAGCTCCTGAATCGTAATTGAATCATGAGGTGGCTGAAGATTCCCACCTCTAATACTAACACATTTACAAGTGTCCGTGTTAGTATTATGAACTTACAATGGCATTCTTTTTGTATTGTTACAGTTTCGTAAATCCACCAAACTGTCACTCTTGAGTTATTGAGTCTGTTTAGCTATTTGGAGCTTCCCCAACTTGTGGGTCGATGACAATGACTTCCGTTTTGCTTAATCAGCCGTTTTACTGCCATGTTACAGGCAACGTTTGGAACAAAAATCACAAAAATCAAAGTATGTAAATAAACATTTACAAAATATTTCGTACTGGTATATACTGTATCTGTGGCTTATGGTGCGGTGCCGCTAATACATGTAAAATACAGAGAGGTTCAAAAAGAATATGCCAAACTCATCAAGCATTTATTCAGTTCTAAAGCATTGTAATAGACTGATAGACAGATTCCCACTCCGAGGGGGGCAAAACATAAAATATTTGAGAACCACTAAGTTACAGAGTTAGGGCTTAGCATACAATGTTTGTTGCGTTTTTGTTTGACTTTTTAACAGTCTTTTTTGTCTGCAGTGTGCTATATAACCATTACTAAATAACTCAGTGTCCAGTCAGACAGTTTCTAAGAACTACAAAAATGGCTGTTGGACCAGAGAAGCAATGTCCCTCAGCCGAAGGGGGCGGGGCTTAAAGGCGTTTTTTTGCATCTAAAAAACAGCCCCCAAAACAGCTCAATCAGAGAACGACACTTAGGCCCCTTCTACGCTAAGCCGGCCGGCTAAGGTTATCCAAGGTAAATCCCACCTAACCTTATCCTTGTCCACACACACACAATGGTCGTTTAAGACCCCCTCGTCCCCTCCGTCCGCCGGCGCAACGCGATCTCGTACGCATGCGCGGAAAATGCGCACGTCATAGTCACCTCCAGTGTTGCTTTGTGTGCAAGTTCTTAAATTAAATGTACCTTATCTGAAAAATATCTAGTGTTGTCGTATTTCAATTAACTGGAATCCAGTGTGCTGTAGGGCCCTATTGTAGTGAATCACACCTGAGACATCATAAATTAATCAAATCTTTATTGGACAGGTGAAAGTAAATAATGTGACAAAGAACATTTTACAACAATCAGATATCTGGTCAGGACACTCCTCACTCTTTTGCCTTCACCTTCATTGGTCATTCGTTTTTGGTGACGTTATATACTCTGGACCTAGACGTTGAGTGCGCGACATACATGGCGGACAATAACTGATACAGTCTGCTTTGCCAGTCCAAAAGCAATCGCTGTTTTCCGTAGTCTCGACGGCCAGGTAATACAAAGCACATGCTACCTTTTTTTATCATAAACCCACGGGAGCCCGCATTCTCGTTGTCTCTCCTTCGACAAATGGACAAAGTTTTTCGGTAAGTAGAATCACAGCTGACTTGGACATTCGAAAGTTCTCTTGCCGTCTGAGAAGTGTTGTATCCCAAATAGCTGCAATCGCTTTCTCTTAAGGTATTCATGTGTTATTTCCACAAGCGTCTGTACAGACGGAAGGAGAAACATGGCATGTCTGGATGACTCACCTCCATATTTCCAGTGGTTACCTACGAGTTACGAAACCGCTTTATTATGAAACTGGCTGTGGCACGTTCTTTCTGACGTCACTTCCTGTGTGGGGCGCGGTCTTTCTGGCGTCACTTCCTCTCCGAACTCAGTTTGTAAACGATCGATGAGTCCATACAAAGCTAAGTGCCAGAGATTTAAGAAATACACGACGAACTTACCCGTGTAAAAATTATCCAAGAAGGGGAACCTTGAACGATGGTTTAGTGTGGCTGACACGGGGCTTAGGTTAAATAATTATTCGCTTAACTAGTTATCAGGCTAAATGTAGACAGGGCCTAACAGAGGGGTAGAAAGATAGGCTTTTGGAGCAAAATGTATGACAATTTTTTACTGAAGCACTATAGGTTTATTTACAGTAGATCACAGGCACGATTGTTGAATGTGGACTAGATTGACAATATGACCACTTTAAGGACATGTTAAACATTGATTGGAATCATGCAATAACTACATTTATAACAATTTAAAGGACAAACATATTACACCTGAGGTTCCGCCTCACCTGACTCAACTCGTCCTTGCTTCAAAATATCAATATGCTTTCTCCGTCAGAGGAGATGTTATTTTAATATGTGCACGGTATAGAACACATTTTTTAGAACTGCTGGTTATCACAGCACCTGTTGCTCTGGGAGTCGCCTGGCATAATATTTAGACTTAGACTTCCTTTTTATTGTCATTCAAATTTGAACTTTACAGCACAGATAAGAACAACATTTTTTTTACATAGCTCATGGTAGTGCAGGATAAAAAAGCAATAAGGTGCATATATAAATAAATAAATATATATAAATAATATATAAATATACATATAAAATAAATAAATATATATAAATAAAAAAATAAATAGATTACTGTACAGATAAATATATTGCACCTTTTCACATGCATCCACGTTTATGGATGTATGGAATAATATGTGTTACGTTCTGGCGTATGTCTGCACCATACTTGCCAACCTTGAGATGAGACCTCCGAATTCGTGAGATTGGGGGGGGGAGTATATTTATAGCTAGAATTCACTGAAATTCAAATATTTATTTTATATATATATATACAGTATAAATAAAAAAAATACTTGACTTTCAGTGAATTCTAGCTATATATATATATAAAGATGTATTTTATTATATATATATATATATATACATATATATATATATATATATATATATATATATATATACATATAAAGATGTATTTTATTATATATATATATATATACATATATATATATATATATATATATATATATATATATATATATATATATATATATATATATATATATATATATATATATATTTATATAGATGTATTTTATTATATATATATATATATGTATATATATATATATATATATATATATATATATATATATATATATATATATATATATATATATATATATATATATATATATGCATATAAATAAAATAAATACTTGAATTTCAGTGTTCATTTATTTACACATATACACACCGAACACTCCTCTACTCATTGTTGTATTTGAAAGTGCAATGCTTTGCAGCCAGTAGCACAGCCTTTGAAGGAGCATAGGTACGGGCAGTGTAATATTCTGGGTTGGAGTCAATAACCAGGCGAGGTGATGAAGTTACGTCTCTTCACTTCATATTTCAGAACCGACTCCCACACTTGCCGTCAGGGTGCGCAATACAATGTAAACCGTTGGCCAACCAAAAAGTAACCACAGAACACTATACCCAACATTCCCCAGGAGATGGCAACAAACAACTTCGATCACTCTATTACAGGCAGCATCTGTGAAATTTATTTTGCAGGAAAGGAGTGAGTTTAGGGTTGAATTTTCCATCCTCGTTCTATTCCCTGTCACTCGTCGTGGCCATGACTGTCTCTTCTTCGTTCTTTGTCTCCTTCTTGTTGTGTGTGCAGTTGTGCACTCGCCAAAAGCCGTAGATGTTATAACGTGACTGGGCCGGCACGCTATTTATATGAAAGAAAAGCGTACGTGACGACAGGCTGTGCTCGCTCAGGTCCGCACGGACCTGGAGGGGGCGTGCCTTAAGTTCGGCTGGAAATCGGGAGAAATTCGGGAGAATGGTTGTCCCGGGAGATTTTCGGGAGAGGCACTGAAATTCGGGAGTCTCCGGGAAAATTCAGGAGGGTTGGCAAGTATGGTCTGCACCCTTGGATGCTGAGATCATAGGCAAGTGCGTGGCAGAAGTCCTTTTTATTTGCTAAAACGCAGGTCACACAAAAAAACTAAGAGTGCAAGAAGTGCAAACAGGTGTGAAGCTCAAGGCAAACAGCGAAATGATCCAGCATTGTCCAGAGGACAAAAGAGGAATCCTGATTGGCAACCAGGGACAGGTGAAGCAGCCAACGCTCAGACCAGATGAGTGGTGATAAACGGAGGCAAACCGGAAGTGATATAATAAATATGATCGCCGGAAAGGAAGTAATACAACATAGAAGAAACTATTGATAGCTATTATGGTAACACTTTAGTATGGGGAACATATTCTAAGTAACAAAGACTTAATTTAGAGCAGTGGTTCTTAACCTTGTTGGAGGTACCGAACCCCACCAGTTTCATATGCGCATTCACAGAACCCTTCTTTAGTGGAAAATATATATATATTTTTTTTTCAAATTCAAGACAAAGTTATATGTTTTTGGTAACACTTTAGTAAGGGAAATATATTCTAAGTAACAAAGACTTAATTTAGAGTTATTTGGTTAGGGTTAGAGGGTTAGGGCCAGGGTTAGAGGGTTAGGGTTATAATAAGGCCATGCCGAATAAGGCATTAAAAGTACTTAATAATGACTAGTTAAGAGCCAATATGTTACTAATTTGCATGTTAATAAGCAACTAATTAATGGTGAATATGTTCCCCAAACAAAAGTGTTACCATGTTTTTTTACTAGTGCACAAAATGAACTGTGCAAAGACCAAAACCAACACAGTGCATAAACTCACAACAAATTACACACCTGCAAATCAGTGTGACTTCTGCTGTTGCCGTATCCGTAATACGCCGATAGGGAGAAGTTTTTATTTACACGATGAGTCGGGTGTGTCTTGACCTCAGCCGAACCCCTGAGCCCGACTCACCGAACCCCTAGGGTTCGATCGAACGCAGGTTAAGAACCACTGATTTAGAGTTATTTGGTTAGGGTTGAGGTTGGGGTTAGGGTTAGGGTTAGGGTTGGTTGTATAATAAGGCCATGCAGAATAAGACATTAATAAGTACTTAATAATGACTAATTAAGAGCCAATATGTTACTAACCTGCACGTTAATAAGCAACTAATTAATGGTGAATATGTTCCCCATACTAAAGTGTTACCACTATTATCATGACACTATGTTTGCGTTTTAAAACTCCATTTAACTCCTGAAAAATAAACACAATAAAAAAAATGGATAGTGCGAGCCAAGAGTGTGTAGGCAGCATTTGGAGAATAAGCATGCGGTCAGAGACATAGACACACGTACAACAACACCTCCAGTATTCTATTTTGATATGTGTCATCTTGCACATCACGTATATTTACACCACCCCAGTGTGTGTGTCTGAGCATGCACAGTTTCAACTCTAACGTCTTTATTTGAGTGTACTGTAGGTTACAGTCAAGCAATTGGGACATTTTAACCTATTTTTAACCTGGTTTATCTTGGGTTGTCAAATGATTTTTTTTTTTTTAAATCAAATGTATCACAATTTGGAATTTGGACAAATCACAGGCGTGCAAAATAAAAATAAAAAACATTTTTATTATCAGAAAGTCATCCAGGAACGTTTTTAAACATTTGACTTTGTCACGACCCATGCATGTTTATGCATGGGTCGTTCTCCCGGGAGGCAGACGGAACACCGGACGAAGCGTGCAGGTTAGAAAATGATTTATTGTCCATAAATCATTCAAAACACAAAAATACAGAAAAGCGTTCCGATAGCATGGGAGCTATGGCGAGGCTTAGCACATGAACCAGAATCAAGAAACATATAAATACTCAACGTAACGTGTTGCAGAAGTAAATAAGGAAGCCAGACTGAGTGTGGCGAACAGTAGCCCTCTGATTAGTGCCCGGCAGCAGGTGAGCGTGCCGAACACTAATCTGAGGCAGGTGAAACCAGTCTGCACCCAGGGGTGCTCAAGACAGGAACTGAGGTAGTCCAAAACTAAACAGAACATGATCCGGGCAACGGATCATGACAAACTTGAGTGCGTTGTTAGAAACGCATCCACGTTCTCTGTGTGTCGCTGCCACAACGCTAATAGAGAGGTTTGGATTTTTCTACATTCCCCACACTGCATTGCTGTTGGGTCTGACATAATATTGTGAGAGTCCAGTCCATAGTAGATCCAACATAATAGTAAGAGTCCAGTCCATAGTGGGGCCAGCAGGACACCATCCCGAGCGGAGACGGCCATTGTCGCGGATCATTCAAGTAGTGATCCTAATGATGTCGATGAGGTGTGCGATTGTCAACAACCACAATTGAGGTGGGAGAGATATTGTTAACGTTTATCGCATTCCTAAGGGTATTTCTGGACAAACGGAAGCGGCTACAAAGAACAGTTAACGCCGAAGGCGATCATGAATTGCTGCAATCAACCGAGATTTGACGTACCGGTACTATGATGACTTAGTGTAGGTAAAAATGAATCTAAAATAAAATAACAGCCCCTCTTTGCATTAACTTGATGTGTTTGGTCGAAGAACTTTGATAGTAGTTGTATTGATAAGAAATAGTACTCACTTCTCTTATCCGTACTGTAGCCTCCACATATAGAAAAAAAACTGAAGCGACATGAGAACAACATTCTCTCATTCCTGCCTTACAGTCCCAGTGTGCTGATGTGAACTTAAATTGGCGGTGGCAGTGGAGGGCCGTGCGTTTCCCACCTAGGCCTTCAGTGATGTCAGACTTCAATGATTACCTCTCAAAATACCATCATTTATGTCCCCACATGACCATTGCTGGAGAAGTACTATGCGGAAACACATTTACGCGCTACTGGGAATTGTACAAAACGGGTTATTTTCTGGGCAATTAAAAATCAATAAACCCGCATCAGCAATTAAAACATATCTTGTGTGGTACTGTCAAAATTAAAATTGCGAAAAACATATTAAATTAGAAAAAATAAAGAAATAAAATATCTGAACTCACATTTCATCGCCGGGACAGCTGAGCTAGCTTCCAGGGTTGTCCGACATCGTCTTACAAGATGTAGTTTCTCTTTAAATATCGTTCTTAAAAATTGCCTTGCAAATATATGTGTTGTCTTGTCTAATTATAAAAGATGCAGACGAGGCGTGTTGGCTGAGTTCTTAAAGTTTACTCCGCAGCGTGCTCATCAAAAACATCCCACTGCCGGCATGTCTACATTCAACAACCTAAACGGGGCTACTGCGCATGCTCTTCACTACTGTGGCATGCTGGGTAATGGAGTTGTTATGTTACTTAGCTCATAACATCACAATATATATCTGCCTTAGGCCAGCGAGAAGGCCTTACTTTTTTTTTTTTGTTTTTTTTGTTTTTTGTGTCCTGTCCAGCTTCTCAGGCAAATCATATAGTTGATGTAGATGCCCATGTCGGCTGTTCAGATTTACTTTACAAAAGAGAAGTGTAGGATACTTCTCTTGTTGCCTTATTTGTATTTGACTTTATTAAATGTATTTATATTATCATTTAGTGCAGCCGGGCCGGAGCAGGAGGGGATAGAAAGAGAAAAAAAAAAGAAGACAGAGGGGGAAATTGTGGGGACAAGAGGGGGATTAGACAGAGAGACAAAAACAACAACAGCAAACAACAACAACAACAACAATAGAGCAACATCAGCAAATATGACATGTACAAATATGATGGTAAAAGTAATAGCAAATAAGCAGTTAGCGAAAAATAAAAAATAATACAGAAATGACAATGAGCATTATTACACTACAAATGGATCAATACAAATACCAATAGAAATAGCGATATTGATAATGAACAATACCAATAATTTACCTTTATTATCAACAATACAGTTGTTTAAATGCAACAATACATATACGTAATGATAACTTGAGATACGAAATAATGCAGACAAATGGAGGGGGAGAAAGAGAAGCAACCTACATTAACCTTGTAGATTGTTATAGTCAAAATAGGTTAAGCTTTGTCAGTGTGCCATGTGTTACACCCAAGCGAGAAGGCCTTACTGACAACAACTCGTGAGCTGATTGGCTATCGCAACTGTCCGTCAAATGTTTGTGCCCGTTCACTTAAAATGCATGGACGCCCGCATTGTTGATTCTAAAGGCTCTGGCAGATTTCATACAGCATGGCAACATAAGCTAGCTGAATTCTGATTGGATAAAAACTCTATAACCTAAAAACAACAGTGCTGGAAGGAGCATAATATGACATGAAGAGAATATGAATACTTCTAGATATTTAGGGAAAGTAAATAAAAAATTACTTTTATCTTTAATTATGATCATGATTTCTGGTTATGTTAGGCCAGCAGAGAAGGCCTTGCTGGCCCTGATGGTATACCACTGGTATCGAGGATGTCAAACTTGGGTCAAATAATTTCTGAGAGTGCACTACTCTCGTCTTGACAACACGATTGTCCACTGGGTTTAGAGAGATAAACATAAACTTCACCAACTCATCCACAAACAAAGCGGTTGAAAATTTAAGTAGTTCACAAAGTCCGGGTATGAAACATCAGGAACGATGTTGTGGTCTCTGTCTTGTCGATCTTGCATATAATTACGGCGATTTACGCCTTATAACAACAAAGGGACTTCTTATCGAATGACTCTGTGTCTCTCCATTGAACCACAGCTGGTGCAATGTCATTTTCTACTGAGTAGTTCGGAAATATCACGTGCAGCACCATCGTGAACAACTACGTTAGACCAGTGGTTCTTAACCTGCGTTCGATCGAACCCTAGGGGTTCGGTGAGTCGGGCTCAGGGGTTCGGCGGAGGTCAAGATACACCCGACTCATCGTGTAAATAAAAACTTTTCCCTATCGGCGTATTACGGATACGGCAACAGCAGAAGTCACGCTGATTTGCAGGTGTGTAATTTGTTGTGAGTTTATGCACTGTGTTGGTTTTGTTCTTTGAACAAGGTGATGTTCATGCACGGTTCATTTTGTGCACCAGTAAAAAAACATGGTAACACTTTAGTATGGGGAACATATTCACCATTAATTAGTTGCTTATTAAAAGGGAAATTAGTATCATATTGTCTCTTAACTAGTCATTATTAAGTACTTATTAATGCCTTATTCGGCATGGCCTTATTATAACCCTAACCCTCTAACCCTGGCCCGAACCCTTTAACCATAACCCTAACCAAATAACTCTAAATGAAGTCTTTGTTACTTAGAATATGTTCCCCTAGTGTCCAAAAAATTCTAAATTAAGTCTTTGTTACTTAGAATATGTTCCCCATACTAAAATGTTACCAAAAACATATAACTTTGTCTTGAATTTGAAAAAAAACAACATTTTATTTTTCACTAAAGAAGGGTTCGGTGAATGCGCATAGGAAACTGGTGGGGTTCGGTACCTCCAACAAGGTTAAGAACCACTGCGTTACACTTTTAATATGGTTGCTGGCAATGCCTTGTGGGATACTTTAGCCAAAAATCCAAAGCCCGATAGAAGAGTCACGGGTAGGACCTGATATTCAGCTGGGAACGTATCAAACAATAAACAAATAAAAGACATATGTCCTTTAGCCACAACGCCATTAGGCTTATTTTAATAAACCACACATTGATCCCTCACAATAAATAATTCGCCCACTATACCGGACCTGTAAAAAACACTCAAACCCATAACCCAATGCACAGTTCACCCCCCAAACGTTATAAAATAGCTGTGTCTCAATTCGGGGGCTGCATCCTTCCAAGGACCAAACCCATATGGTCAACAAAGTGTGGGTCCTGGTGAGAGTCCTCTAGCAACGGCTGGAGCGATATGAATTGGGGCGTCTAGCCTACAGAACACTTCCTGGTTATGTCAATTGTCCCCACCCTTACATTTACATCACGTTTCTGCTGCTCAGTCGCATGAAGTTGAATAATGGCAAACTTAAAGGGGAACATTATCACAATTTCAGAAGGGTTAAAACCATTAAAAATCAGTTCCCAGTGGCTTATTTTATTTTTCGAAGTTTTTTTCAAAATTTTACCCATCATGCAATATCCCTAAAAAAAGCTTCAAAGTGCCTGATTTTAACCATCGTTATATACACCCGTCCATTTTCCTGTGACGTCACATAGTGATGCCGATACAAACAAACATGGCGGCTAGAACAGCAAGGTATAGCGACATTAACTCGGATTCAGACTCGGAATTCAGCGGCTTAAGCAATTCAACAGATTACGCATGTATTGAAACGAATGATTGTGGTGTGGAGGCAGGTAGCGAAAATGAAATTGAAGAAGAAACTGAAGCTATTGAGCCATATCGGTTTAAACCGTATGCAAGCGAAACCGATGAAAACGACACGACAGCCAGCGACACGGGAGAAAGCGAGGACGAATTTGGCGATCGCCTTCTAACCAACGATTGGTATGTGTTTGTTTGGCATTAAAGGAAACTAACAACTATGAACTAGGTTTACAGCATATGAAATACATTCGGCAACAACATGCACTTTGAGAGTGCAGACAGCCCAGTTTTCATCAATTAATATATTCTGTAGACATACCCTCATCCACTCTCTTTTCCTGGGGGTCTGGCGGCAGATTTCTTTGACTTTATCGTTGGAAATGCATCTGCTTTGAGTGTCGCAGGATATCCACACATTCTTGCCATCTCTGTCGTAGCATAGCTTTCGTCGGTAAAGTGTGCGGAACAAACGTCCAATTTCTTGCCACTTTCGCATCTTTGGGCCACTGGTGCAAATTCAATCTGTCCCTGTTTGTGTTGTTACACCCTCCGACAACACACCGACGAGGCATGATGTCTCCAAGGTACGGAAAACAGTCGAAAAAACGGAAAATAACAGAGCTGGTTTGACTCGGTGTTTGAGAAAATGGCGGATTGCTTCCCGATGTGACGTCACGTTGTGACGTCATCGCTCCGAAAGCGAATAATAGAAAGGCGTTTAATTCGCCAAAATTCACCCATTTAGAGTTCGGAAATCGGTTAAAAAAATGTATGGTCTTTTTTCTGCAACATCAAGGTATATATTGATGCTTACATAGGTCTGGTGATAATGTTCCCCTTTAAAAGAATGTCGAACCACTGTTAGTATTCTCTTGGTCCTTTACCTTATTTCAGAGAAAGCGGCTATGACCTGCCGGCACGGCCGCCTTCTGATTTTCCTGCGGTTAGAGCCAACCGATCATGGGCGATGGTTGTCATGGAGATGTGTAATTTGCTACATTTACAAGCATTTTCAAACTGTTACTCCCAATTATTAGTTAATGATGGATTAATTTGTATGCTTGTAAATGGTTGTTGTAATGAGACATGTACATTTAAAAACAGGCAGACAATCCAGAAGAATTCTGGATTCAATCTATGTCCCAGAAAGAGTCCTCACGGTCCATCCATACAACAAAACCCCACAATCCTATTCAGCAATTACTTTGTTATTATGTGATTCACAATTGCTGTGCTTTTCTAATGTTGTCAAATTGCTTGTATTATAGCCAGTAATACTAAATATTGGGATAGTGATAATATTGTTATTGTCATATAATTATTTGCAATGAAGGCAGAGGAAATGAATCACAACAAATGCAGTTTTAGCACATGAGTTTATTAAATTATACAGATCACAAAAATACTTTTTAAATGATCATCCAAACTGGTACACACATGTTTTGTGTCATTTCTTCTTTTAAATAACCTTGTCCAAGTCCATGCCCTCCTTGATTGTTCTGCACAGCAAAACAAAAAAAACAAAAAAAAAGTTCAACACAAGATCACAAACATTTAAAGAAGTAAACATGTTCAAATAACATGCAAATGTAAATAGAAAACTGCAATAACCAATATCGGTACATTGATGCACACATTTACAATACTTGACTACTCCGGCCACACAGTAACACAACTAAAAAGTCTAAAAAGTAAATTAAAAGACGTCAGGCTTTACTTCCAACGTTCAAAAAAGATTCCGAGCACAAAGCTGTCTGAAATGGCCGCATATATGAATCTCCCTTGGGGTAAAGAGAGGAGCAAAGACCACGGATGTCGCTCAACATTACGATAGTCGTGGTCTATTTGAACACAAATGTGAATCACTACTGTCTCCCCAGCTTTACATGTCTGATTTTAGCTGGTTTAAAGGCCTACTGAAATGCGATTTTCTTATTTAAACGGGGATAGCAGGTCCATTCTATGTGTCATACTTGATCATTTCACAATATTGCCATATTTTTGCGGAAAGGATTTAGTAGAGAACATCGACGATAAAGTTCGCAACTTTTGGTCGCTGATAAAAAAAGCCTTGCCTGTACCGGACGTAGCAGACGAGTAGCGTGACGTCACAGGTTGTGGAGCTCCTCACATCTGCACATTGTTTACAATCATGGCCACCAGCAGCCAGAGCGATTTGGACCGAGAAAGCGACAATTTCCCCATTAATTTGAGCGAGGATGAAAGATTCGTGGATGAGGAAAGTGAGAGTGAAGGACTAGAGGGCAGTGGGAGCGATTCAGATAGGGAAGATGCTGTGAGAGGCGGGTGGGACCTGATATTCAGATGGGAATGACTAAAACAGTAAATAAACACAAGACATATATATACTCTATTAGCCACAACACAACCAGGCTTATATTTAATATGCCACAAATGAATCCCGCATAACAAACATATGACTTAAACACCTGCACAACACACTCAATCAAATAGCCCAAAGTACAGCTCACCTTCCCAAAGTTCATACAGCACATATATTTCCCCAAAGTCCCCAAAGTTACGTACGTGACATGCACATAGCGGCACGCACGTACGAGCAAGCGATCAAATGTTTGGAAGCCGCAGCTGCATGCGTACTCACGGTACCGTGTCTGCGCATCCAACTCAAAGTCCTCCGGGTAAGAGTCTCTGTTGTCCCAGTTCTCCACAGGCCAATGGTAAAGCTTGACTGTCATCTTTCGGGAATGTAAACAATGAAACACCGGCCGTGTTTGTGTTGCTGCAGCCGCCCGCAATACACCGCTTCCCACCTACAGCTTTCTTCTTTGCTGTCTCCATTGTTCATTGAACAAATTGCAAAAGATTCACCAACACAGATGTCCAGAATACTGTGGAATTTTGCGATGAAAACAGACGACTTAATAGCTGGCCACCATGCTGTCCCAAAATGTCCTCCACAATCCGTGACGTCACACGCTGACGTCATCATACCGGATATTTCGCGCGAAATTTAAAATTGCACTTTAGTAAGCTAACCCGGCCGTATTGGCATGTGTTGCAATGTTAAGATTTCATCATTGATGTATAAACTATCAGATTGCGTGGTCGGTAGTAGTGGGTTTCAGTAGGCCTTTAAATAAATATATAATACTACATTTTACTTACATTTCAAAGTCGTTCTTTCCGCTCAGCATAGCGCTGCCATGTGGAAAATAATTTTCAGAGTTGCGAGCACAAAGGATCTCGGGATGTGAGAGGAAAAATTGATCTGTGTCACCTTTAGGGCAAAAAAATCAAATTTGGTGTGTGCAGTGTAAACAGGGCAAAGTGTGTTCATATATAATGCAATATTTTTTATGATTAATCACATGCATTAACTCGTTAATTTTGACAGCCCTAGTTCAATTATTTCAAATATCTATATTTTTTTATTCAGATATTTTCCTGGTACATCTTTGAAAGGACACATATACTGTAGACATGCAAACATTAAGCAATTTAGAGTCTCTAGTTAACTTAACATGCACGTTTTTGGACTGTGGGAGGAAACTGGACTAAACCTATGCAAACAGAGAAAGAACTTGGAAATACTTCCGAGGTCGAGCCATGATTCGCATTGAGAACCACCTGGATGTGAGGAAAAACTGCTCAACCAATGTGCCACTGTGTTGCCAAATTAGAGACTTCTACCCTCAAAGTTTACCTTATAAAACTAAATAAGAATTTACTGTTAAACTTTTAGGGTAGAAGTCTCTAATTTGGCAACACAGTGGCACATTGGTGTAGCAGATTTGCCTCACATCCAGGTGGTTTTTGATTCTAATCATGGCTCGACCTTTTAGGAAGTATTTCTAATAACGTATATGTAGAAGTACCTCACCCTGGATTTCAACTGGATTCGTACCGGCTGCTTAACGGCGCCGTTTCCAGCAATCCCCAGTGTTGCGTACAGAGAAATAGCCTACACTTTTACGAGATCTCGCGATTTCGCGCGATAAGATGAGTTGTAGTAAAGCGGAACACAAACAGTTTATTCTGTACTTCCAGAGTAGCGGAAGCAAATAAAGTCGGTTCTGCCCTTCGAGATACGTAACGGCTGCTAGGGATGATGTTCGAAACAGGTTCTCCCGGTTGTTCGATAAGAAAAGAACCGATTCCATGGACTCAAACCCCTTTTTAAGAGTAAAGAAAAAGAGTTGGTTCTTTATTCGAATCCCTGGGAACGAATCCCTTCCCACAGGAAATGCCCTGTGGGAGGGCAATTTTATTCCCATTTGATTGTAGACTCTTACTGACACCTTGTGGCGATATGAAAATACTACGTGTCATTAGTTTGGGCATTTCCGGGTTGGCAACGTCTGTTCAGTTCATGAGACAATTGAGAAGTAGACAAGCCTTGGAAAAGATAAGTCTGTAAGTAAACTTTAATTTGTTTATGTAACTCAATATTAAGATGGAAAGTGTTTAAGTTTGATACTAAGATGTTTATTGAATAACGATTTGTGTGCACTGTTTAATGGATGTTTTGAGGACTTATAATGGCTGCCAGTCGTGTATTTCCACCATCGAAATAGTTTCAACACTCAGAAGTATTTGTTTGATGATAGTACTGTATATTTGTGTGAAGTGAATATTTACATATTGTGTATTAAATTTCAGTATGTTAATTGAATCACATAGCTTATACATTTGGCATTGTGTGTATTTCAGTTTAAAAAAATAAAAAAGAACAGTCCAGTGCAAAACAAAAGTTAAGATAGGAAAAGACAAATCAAGATCAACAACAAAAAAGAGCCTAAATTGATTAATCTGCCTTGGAACTTTATTAGACGTCTTGGATTGTTTGTTAGCTGTCTGCCTGTGTGTGTAGTTAGTATGTTCCAATAGCAGCAGAAGTGCACTTTTTGGAGAGCTGTATTATTTTCAGTTTTGTGCCCAACGGACTGATTTTATTTAACACTATATTATTATTTATACACCTATAGTGATCGGAGAGACAGGTTGTTTTTGGGTTACTGTATATATTTGTTTTTCTGAAAAATCCTACTTAATATACTTTATTATACTTTTATTTATTTTATTTTATTTATTTTATTTTATTTTTTTAGGGTGGGTAACAGTCAATATTTATTTATTTATTTTATTTTATTTTTTTCTTATAAAATAAAAGTGAGCTTTTGTTCAACCAAATATTGTATATACAACAACCTATCTGGATTCGATAAGAGAACCGATAAGGAATCAGTTCGATAAGAGGATTCGATAATGGGCTCGAACTCGATAATTTCTTATCAAACATCATCCCTAACGGCTGCTGAACGGCAACACCGCAGAACGCCTCGAGCTTTGCCGTCCATCAATACTCACTGGTGGGCGTCTGTGACTTGACTGACTTGACTTGACCAGTGGATAATAAAAATGTTTTCCTTGTAGAACAACAACTTAATTTTATTATTTGTAGCAAGAATCACCAAAACAGTAACCTTTACCCCTGGCGAGTGATGTACACACACAGACACACACATCACCCGTGAACCACTCCCCTCCTATCAGCTGGTATTTGACACAGGCCCCCATATAGATGTCCAGGATATGCCTGTACTATGATTATTTGATTTTGTACCTCCTGAATCAGCATGTCCTCGTCCATTTGTGTCAACGAGTTGACTTTTCGACGTTTTAATGTGTAAAATACGATCCGCCTTGGACACAGAGGATTTTATTTTGAAAATAAACCAGATAATATATTTTGTGTTTGTGCATGACTTCCTGTCCCACACAAGCAGATTCTAGCTAAATTGAACAGCGGTGTTGTGGTAACCGGCAAAAATAGAAGCTCTGCATATATTTAGCACAGGGATGCGGTACGGCAACGGCATGGGAACGGCGCCTTGTCGTTTTCATGTGCACAAGCAAACCACTACTTTTTGATAACAACAGCACCGTTGTGCCGTCATGTGACCATAAAAAAATTAAGATCACATGCAACAGCTGCTAACAACAACAACGCTGTGTTTGTGCTGTGGTTACTGCTATTAGCTCTATGACAACAAAACCATGTCAACATCTGTCAACTAGACGTGCAGCAGAGACACATACTGTACATACAGTAATTAACAATAATACACACATATTCTGTTTAATTCTGACCACCATGTCAAGCTGAATGTACTACCAGAAGAAGGAGGGCCTGATTATTGCATGAATCATAAATGATGCTAGCATTAGGATATAGCTTTGATTTCACTCTTCAAGGTTGAAAGCATGATCAAATGTACTTGCAAAAGTATGCATTGTTTAACTACTTAAAGGGGAACTGCACTTATTTTGGAATTTTACCTATCATTCACAATTCTTATGTAAGACAATATTTTTTGTTTTCTAACTAAAATATGGCCAGTATGAGGTGGCTAACAATGCAGCTAATGAAGGCTCCTCTATTCCGCCCATTAAAGACTCCAAAAAACATTGAAAAAAAAACCCTGCCAACAATACTCCATTTAGATCTTCTGACCTGAATATTAACCAAGTATGAGCAATATTGTTATTATAAGCACTATCACAGACCTGCACGGCTCGTTCTCCCAAGATGCAGCAGTTACTCCGGAGGCAAAGTAAAGGTAAGGAAATTATTTATTCCTCATAAATCAATCAAAATACCAAAAGACAAGATACAAAACAAAAGAGACGCGTTCCGATCGCACGGGGAGCTAAGGGCAAAACTTAGCACATGAATCGTGAGCAAAGAAGTAAGAAATCATCAAACGTAACTGTTGCGTAAAGCAAACAAGAAAGCCAGACAGTGTGTGACGAAAAACAGGAATAAGTAGCACTCTGCCCGGGAGCAGGTGAGAGGCTCGAACACTAATCAGAGGCAGGTGAAATGAGGTTGCACCCATGGCAACTAAAACAAACCCAGGGGTGCACAAAAAAGGAACTGATGGAGTCAAAACTGGATCATGAAACCCGCGATCACAGAGAATTAACTAGCTTATGCAGCTACATAGACAAAGTCGTGTAAAACTATTATTTTGATCAACTAATTGCATGATTTTGTCGTCGTGTCCATGATTACTTCAAAACTGATATGGTTTTGATTGTCATCCCCTTGGATTGTCATCCAAGGGAATGACAATCAATCAATCAACCAATCAATCAATCAATCAATCAATCAATCAATCAATCAATCAAAGTTTATCCAACCCCTTGGATTGTCATCCAAGGGATTGGATCTGGTTATTGGTTATCTGGTTATTGATCTGACAGTGTGGATGAGTTTCTTTAAAAAAAAAAACACACAACACAAACGTTGCACAACACTAGTAACGCAGCAGACATAAATATAAAACACTGTGCTATACTTTTTTTTAATTTACGTTTTCAGTCATTAAGTCTTTTCCATTTATAGATTATGTTAATCTGATTTACTTTAGCCGGTAGTCTGGATTAGTCTGTTTGCATTGTGCTTATTCTTCTATTGAGAACAAACAGGAAAGGACTCGTAGAATGTAATGCCTCCGGGTTGCCATGACAGCCCACCTTAACCCAATAACCCGTGGAAAAAAATGCATGTGTGCAGCTGCGATGCTCACAGCAACACTGCATTGGCCGTGGTTTGAGGCCAGAACCAAATCTTGTTTACAGCACACAGACTCGCTTGCGCACACACACACACACACACACACACACACACACACACACACACACACACACACACACACACACACATACACTAATTGTATGGAAACAATCTATGTGCTTTGCCACAACAGAACTGTCAAGCAGCTCAGCCGCTGCATCCTGTGTAGATGTGAGCCACTTGAGTAGACAGTAACCCACAACTGCTTGCGGTGTTCAGAGTTCTTGCTTCAGACATCCGGAATTAAACAATCTCTTTAAAACAGCAGGGGGGGGGAAAAAACGATTCTTAATTTAACACCTTCATGAAAAGTGTAATAAAATGTTGAGAAGGTGCAAAGTGTAGACGTTAAGCTGTTCTGCTAGGACTGTGTTAAAAGAGTAAATGGTTTTAGTGCACACGGCGGGAGAGCTCTGGGTTTAGTAAGACTTCTACTTGTGGGTTTGGTGTTTGTGGCTTTAGTATGAGATGTAACGGTTGAGTTTCCTTGTCGGCATACATATTTAGGCTGTGTAAGCCACCGCTCGGGTTGTGAGACTGGGACACGAAAAAACAACGGGGCTTAAAATAGTCAGGTTGTCTGCAGTGCAGCCTGTTACAAAATGCATTGATAGAAAAAAGACACAAGTTACATTTTTTAAGGATTCTTATAGACTTTTGTTTTGTCTGGTTTGGTTTAGTTTATTACAAACATTAGGGCGGGTTAAAGGATCACCAAAATATCCCTAAACCACCCTAATTTTTTTTAAGAAGTGTTTTTTTCCAAGATAAGTAAGGCCTTACGTGACAGCCTCACAGCCACCCTCGATCCGGGTTACGTGGTTCGGATTGTTCAGGGGTGGAGGGTCGGCCATGTTGAATTGTGTAATGTAACCACCAAACAGAGAGTGGTGTGGCAGAGGAAGCACACAGAAAGTGGACCAAAAAAACAGGGAGGAAGTAGTGCTGACATAGACACTAAAACAAAACCAACAACAAAATGATATATTAAGTCTGACCTGTAATGGCACTTCATGATCGTTGCAGTGAACATACTGTAAATGTTTCATAGCAAATTTTTCGGACCATAGGGCGCACCGGAGTTTTTCTTTTGATTTTTTTTTTTTTTACCATTATTTACCCAGGAAAGTCACATTGAGATTGAGAATCTATTTTTCAAAATGCATTGATAGAATAGATAGGTCACCACATTCTACAGAGGCACTATAGAGAGCCTACTGATCAAGTGCTTGAATTGATTAACGTGGACCCCGACTTAAACAAGTTGAAAAACGTATTCGGGTGTTACCATTTAGTGGTCAATTGTACGGAATATGTACTGTACTGTGCAATCTACTAATAATAGTTTCAATCAATCAATCAATCAATGCATCTCTGTCTGGACTGGAGCCTGCAATGCCTCAGACTGGAAGTCTCTGCAGAGAGTGGTGAAGACGGTGGAAAAGATCCTCATGACTCCTCTTCCTCCTATCCGGGAAATCGCAAAAAGCCGCTGCCTGACCAGGGCTGAGAAAATCTGCAGAAACTCCTCCCACCCCAACCAAGGACTGTTTTCACTGCTGGACTCTAGAAATAGGTTCCGCAGCCTCATTAGCCGAACCTTCAGGTTCTGTAACAGCTTCTTCCCTCAGGCCATAAGACTCTTAAACGCATCATAATAATCCCCTCAATTGCCTCCAAAAACGGATTAACTCGCTGGAATATAAAGACAATATAACATACATCCATAAACGTGGATGCATATGCAAAGGTGCAACATATTTATCCGTACACTAATCTATTTATTTATATCTGCACCTTATTGCTCTTTTATCCTGCACTACAACAAGCTAATGCAACGAAATTCCGCTCTTATCTGTACGGTAAAGTTCGAATTTGAATGCAAACAAAAGGAAGTCTAAGTCTAAGTCTTCAAGGGAGTCCTGCACATGTATACACCAGTGTAGGTGCCACTGGGAGAAATGTGGGGGAGTGTCTTGCCCAAGACACAATTGCCGTGATTAGGATAGCGGAAGCTGGAATTGAACCAGGGACCCTCAAGTTGCTGGCAAGGCCGCTCTACCATCCGATCCGCGCCAAAGAGCGGTGCTATCCAGGTCTATTTTCATTCAAAGGGTGTATCGGATTATAAGGCACATTGAAGGGGTCATATTAGGATTTTTTTTTGACATTTAAAACACTTCCTTGTGGTCTACATGACATGTAATGGTGGTTCTTTGGTCTCCAAGATTATGTTTTACAGACCATCTTTAAAACGCTTTCTGACTGTCTCTTCATGATGCGGGTCTTATTTAGGTGCCTTCACTTAGACAGCCTATCAGCCATGTAGCAAATCCGTAGCAAATCTACTTAAAGATATAAATTAGAACCGTGCGTTACTTTATATTAGAAATAGCAACAGTGGATGATGAAAGCCCCACAACAAGAGAATAGACAAAAAGAAGGAGCTTATTGATTATGTTGCGGACTACAATGGCGGAAGCGCCCACATTTCCGGGACTTATGCAGATCTCAAATACATATCAGCAAGAACCAATAGGTAAGAAAAGTTGGTTTTGCATAGTAGGTCGAAACATAGCGCCAGATAACATGTCTACTAATAGATGCCCTTCTGGGGTCCTTATACACACTTCATAATAATACCCTTATGTTCAGTTCAGTTCAGTTCAGTTTCAGTTTATTTCGAACATGCATACGATACAATGTAATGTAGTTCATCACATATTGTGAAATACATTTATATAGCGCTTTTTCTCAAGTGACTCAGAGCGCTTTAAATTGTGAAACCCAATATCTAAGTTACATTTAAACCAGTGTGGGTGGCACTGGGAGCAGGTGGGTAAAGTGTCTTGCCCAAGGACACAACGGCAGTGACTAGGATGGCGGAAGCGGGGATCGAACCTGCAACCCTCAAGTTGCTGGCACGGCCGCTCTACCAACCGAGCTATATTCCCAGTTGATTCATTACAGCACGTCCGAAAAGGAGTAGGGGAAAGCTGAGCTTATTTAATCCTACCCCTTTTCATACCTCTCTGTAACAAAACAGTGAACAAATAAATAATAAACAAATAATATACCATACTAAGTAAACAAATATTAAATACATAAATAATCTTTGTCTCAATAAAAAAACGGTAAAACATTTATTTTTTTAAAAGAGTTCAAGATGTTCATCATAATTCTTGTTCTGTGTACTTTGTGAACACTTGTAGTTTGAACGGTCTCTTAAACTGAATCATATTGGTGCTTTGTTTGATTTCTTTGGTTAATCCATTCCATATTTTAATTCCACATACTGTTATGCTAAACATTTTAAGTGTTGTACGAGCATACAAATGTTTTACATTAGATTTTCCTCTAAGGTTGTATTTCTCCACTTTTGTTGAGAACAAGTGTTGTACATTCTTGGGTAGCAGGTTATAGTTTGCTTTATACATAATTTTAGCTGTTTGCAAATGCACCAAATCGTTGAATTGCAATATCTGTGATTCAATAAATAAAGTGTTTGTATGTTCTCTGTATCCAACATTATGTATTATTCTAATTTATCTTTTTTAAAACATCACTAGTGAACGAAGCACACATTTGAAGCACGGTACGTCTGACTATGGTAGCCGTAATCCTCCGCGTTCCATTAAGTGATGCGGCTTCGTAGCCTACCAAAGTAGTACTAATACACGTTGACAGATTTTTGAGCACGATGTGTAATGTTCCATATTCTCAATGAAACATCAAAGATTTGGTGGTGCTTTCTTACGGGTACTTCCTAGCGTCATTTATTGAACAAAGGGCGTCAACCTGCAGTCCACACGTATCACTTATGTGTTACTGCCATCTGCTGGTAACATTTAGCATTACACCATGTACCAAATAAAATTGCCTCGAGGGCAGTAAGCACAACCAGAATTCATCCGTGCATTATGCGCACCGGGTTAGAAGGTGCATTGTTGATTTTTGAGAAAATCAAAGGATTTAAATTGTCAATAAAAAAATAAGGTACATATTTATTCAACTACGTGGCCCGGAATAAGACTTGATTGGTCCAAACAGCAGATGACACATGATACAAAGCCTGTAGTAAGGAGGAGATGTGTGCAAATGAAAATGTAAAGCTTCTCTAAGCACCATCTTAATGAAATCCCATATTAAGGTGAGCAAGGAGTCAATGTGCACTGGAGGGAAGGAGGGTGAAGCCGAGCCAACAGGGAGTTCTGCCTCAGTCTCATCCCTTTTCTACGCTATTATTACCTTGCTTATCGCTTCCCACACAATTTCCTCCCAGTTTTCTCCCTGATCTTCCCTTTTTGTAATGAAAAAAAAAACACCCCTGACTCATTCCATCCACCCTTTCTTCATCATTTCATACTCCGGCATTCTATCATCTCCCTCCTCCCCCAATGTTCCTTCGGTTGTTTCCTTCCGTCTGCAGATGCCACATCTGGCAGCTCCAGACGAGGCCTGCCCGCCTAAAAGAGAGAAGGAGAGATAATCGGGCTAATCCCTTCGTCATCCCGGAGGCTATCACGCTACTCTATAACCCCCTAATCCCCCTAATTCCCTCACACTCAGCAGTCGACTTCACTGTCAGACACATCGGGATCCTTATCGACTGTAGGCTGTGTGTGCGTGTGTGTGTGTATGTGTGTGTGTGTTCTTGTATCAATGCCCTTCTTGAGACATCAACAAGGAAAAGTACCGTCCATATGAGCACCGGTGAACAAGTTAGGACCAAAATCATGGTCCCAATATGAAAAAGCATTGCATGTACCGTATTTTCCGCACTATAAGGCGCACCTAAAAACCACAAATTTTCTCAAAAGCTGACAGTGCGCCTTATAACCCGGTGCGCTTTATATATGGATAAATATTAAGATTCATTTTCATAAAGTTTCGGTCTCGCAACTTCGGTAAACAGCCGCCATCTTTTTTCCCCGTAGAAGAAGCGCGCGGTGCATGCTGGGATATGTGACGTTTCATTTCCATTTGTGTGTTTATGTAAAGACCCCAAAATGGCTCCTATTAAGTGTGTTGTCTGTCTAATTAAAAATAATGCAGACAAGGCGTGTTAACTGAGTTCTCAACGTTTACTCACAGCGTGCTCATAACCACATTCTAACTCCCAGCATACAACAACGCTTCTCAGGGCTACCGCGCATGCTCGTCACTATCGTTGCATGCTGGGTAGTGTAGTTGTTATATTTGCTAGCTCATAACATCACATTAAGAGACACGCTTACGCGCTTAATTCAATACTCGCCGTCATTCCGGGTGGATTGACAAAAGACCTCCAGCCGCTAGATATTGGTGTCAACAGGGCATTCGAAGCTAGACTGCTAACTGCGTGGGAACAGTGGATGACAGAAGGCGAACACACGTGACGTTCACCAAGACAGGGAGACAGGGAGACAGCGCCAGACGACATTTTGGATCCCACATTCGCCCAACTTTTCAATTCGGACAACGAAGGAGAATAATTCGAGGGATTTATGAATGAAGAATAACTTCAGAAAGTGAGCGTTATGTTTATTTTGTGTGTTGTGACATTAACGTTCGAGCAACATTATGTTGCTATTGCTCTGCACTATTTTGAATTTTACTATGTTTGTGATTGCACATTTGCGTACATTTTGGGAGTGAACAGAGTTGTTAGAACGCTGGTTTTTAATATATTATTAAAGTTTGACTGACCTATCTGACTGTTTTTTTGACATTCCTTTAGCGCAGTTAGATGCGGCTTACAACACCGGGCGGCTTATAGGTGGACAAAGTTTTGAAATATGCCGTTCATTGAAGGCGCGGCTTTTAACCCAGGGCGCCTTATGGTGCGGAAAATACGGTAATAGAGAATGTCTCATTTGCACCCCTGCTGGTGAAATCTATCAAAATTGGGGTGGTCCCAAAAAGGAGGGATTTTTCAAATTGACTGTGTGTCGGTTTTAAAAGTGCTCCCCCTCTGGTCAACATATGAAATAACAAGTGTGTGTAAAAAATTGAAGGGCTACCTCTCTGACCAACATATGTAATAAGAAGTGTTTGTAAGAAATTGAAATGTGCCCCTTTTGGCCACAATTCATTTTAGAAAAATAAAATAAACATGTATAAAGAGTGTCGATTTTTTTTTTTATAAAATTGGGAACAATTTCTCATATTGTTTCTGTTTCTGTAATATTGCAATATTTTCTCTTAAAATAATTAAATTTTTTATGTAAAATTAGTACTATTTAATGCAAAATGGTGACATTTGTCATATACAATTCTGACTTTTATCACAATATCGCCATTTTTTTTTTCTTGTAAAATAGTGAAATTGTTTGAGTAAAATTATGACTTTTTTCATAATTTTGCCAAGTAAAATTCCGATCATTATTATGATATTGCCAAAATTGTAAAGTTTTCTTATAAAATTTTCGAGTAAAATTACGACTTTTTTCATAAAATTGTCAAAATGTTAAGCTTTTCTTGTTAAATTGCAAATGTTATTGAGTAAAATTCCAACTTTTATCATAATGTTGCACAAATGTTCAGTTTTTCTTATAAAATATTGACTTGCGTTGAGTAAAATTACGACTTTTATTATAACACTGCCAAAATTCAAAGTTTTTATTGTGAAATTGTGACTTTTTTCTTGTGAAATTCCAACTCATTTTTCACAACAAACTTTTTTATATTTGCATAGTATGTATATATTATTGATGTTGTAAATACAAATCTTTATATATCTAGAAAGGGTGGTCCTAAAGGGGTAGGCATTTTTTGGAGGTCTCAAGAAGATAACAAATACATGAATGTATGTGTGTGCGTGTGTGTGTGTGTGTGTGTGTGTGCGTGTGTGTGTGCACGTGCGTGTGTGTCTCAATGGCTTCCCTTTAATCAGTCTGTGGCTTTGCAGCAGTATGACCTGTGCAAAGCTAAAGGGGCTTTTAAGCAAATGGATAAACAAACGATGTGCAGACACAGCAAGCAAAACATTCACAAAAAAAAAATTCTCCCTTTCACTTTTCATTTGAGTGCCGAATAATAATGTTATTCCACCTCCCCCCTCAACCTTCTCTTTCTCACGGTTTGTTTGTGTGACTGGATGAAAATGCTTGGGCGCGCAAATATCTGCAAGTACAATGAAATCCATGAACAGATTTTAGCGTCAGATTTTCTCAAAAATGTAAAGAGAGATTAAAGAGAAAAAAAAGAGAGATTACATAAAACATTAGGATAGCTGCTTTGAACATGTGTTCGCATCATCATGCATATTGACTGATATTGACAGGAGGAGGTGTGAACTTATTTTATATGACCATGTTTTTCAGTCACAATCTAACGCGTTACTTTTTCCAAACCAGTAATCTGATTAAAGTTATTTCACTGATGCGGAAAAAAAAGCTACAAAATTTAAGATAAAAATACTACATTTTAAGAATACTAAAAACTAGTGAAATTATCTGTCAATGCAACAAGTTGATTTTCCTTGATAAGACATCCTACAAAACCCAAAACCAGTGAAGTTGGCATGTTGTGTAAATCGTAAATAAAAACAGAATACGATGATTTGCAAATCCTTTTCAACCTGTATTCAATTGAATACCCTGCAAAGACAAGATATTTAATGTGCGAGTCCATTTTATTCAGTTGTAGTCCGACATTGTAGCCAATAAGCTCCTTCTTTTTTCCTATTCTCTTGTTGTGGGGCAGAATAGCTCGTACATGCACATGCATCCTTCTCTGTTGCAATTTCTAATACAAAGCAGCGTACTGTATAATTGTAATTTATAACATTCAGTAGACTCCGTATGGAAGCTCTAAAAACTACAACATGGCTGAACGGGTGGAGACAAAATGCCCACATAATGGCGCATTCTGAGGAGATGGTCAGAAAGCAGCTTAAAGATGATCCGTAAAACATAATCTATGCAACATTTTGACCAAATAACCATCATTACATGTTATGTAGACCACAAGTAAGTGTTTTAAATGTAGAAAACGCTCATATTACGACCCCCTGAAGGTTTGTGCCGGCGACTAAATGTAACTATTAAAATAACTAATATTCTAACTTACCGTATTTTTCGGAGTATAAGTCGCACCGGAGTATAAGTCGCACCTGCCGAAAATACATAGTACAAAAGGAAAAAAACATATATAAGTTGCACTGGAGCCCGGCCAAACTATGAAAAAAAATGTGACTTACAGTCCGAAAAAAATACGGTAGTTACTTTTAAAATAAAAGACTCAGTAAAGTACCTAAGTAAAATTTTTTATCAGTAATCGATTCTTTTTTTCAAAGTAACTGTGACAACAGTGAAAGTATAAAAATACAGTGGAAACCGCTTATGTCGGTCTATGTTGACCGATTTTCCATGTCCAACATGTTTGATCTTTTTGCTAAAATATGTTCGCTTAAATAGGAACTGCACTTTTTGGTGGAAATGTTGCCCTATCATTCACAATTTACAATGTTTTTTGTGCGTTCTAAAGAGTAAAAATGCCAGCAAGGGGTGGCTAACCGTGGGATTTACCTATTTTTGCCTATAAAACACAAAAACCTGAAAATGTTTTTTAGACCGTATTTTCCGGACCATAGAGCGCACCGGGATATAAGCCGCACCCACAACATTTTGTAAGAAAAAAATAGTTCCCATATATTAGCCGCATTGGACTATAAACTGAAATTAGTTGCAAAATTAGTTATTTAACACGGAAAGATAAACACATATTCAGTCAAAGGCTGGACTCCAGGGAGGGGGTCCAGACTGAGGCCAAGGAACAAAAACCCTCATAGCCATAGCATACATAAACATGTTAGATATAATCAACAAAATCATAATTAAATTATCCCCTCAACTCCCCCCAAAATGGATTAACTCGCTGGAATAAAAAAGACAATATAACATACATCCATAAACGTGGACGCAAGTGGAAAAAGTGCAATATATTTATCTGTACAGTAATCTATTTATTTATATATATTTATTTATTGTATGTATATATTTATATATTATTTATATATATTTATTTATTTATATATGCACCTTATTGCTTTTTTTATCCTGCACTACCATGAGCTTATGTAACGAAATGTTGTTCTTATCTGTGCTGTAAAGTTCAAATTTGAATGACACTAAAAAGGAAGTCTAAGTCTAAGTCTAAAACTTGCAACAGAGGGAAGGGAGTGGTAGCCACGGAGGCCGGCTGATGCTGTATAAGCGCTAGTCAGCCATCCATCGCCCCTAAGGGACTCAAGCATTGAGAGCGTTGGATGGGGCGTGGGGTATGTGTGTGTGGCGTATATTTATCGTGGATGCATGTGTGTGTGTAAGCCTGCAGCGTGTCTCTGTTCCGCGGCCTTGGTGTGATTGCAGCCGTCAGTCAGTCAAAAGTCAACAACAACAGTTGTGTATCGAATTAGAGACAAGAAGGGAGTTAGTTGTGTCTTCGCCGCACTGTCCTTTGGGAGAGTCTCGAAGCCAGGGAAACAATCCAGGTTAGAATGTTTTTGTATGCGAGTGAAAATAAAATGTGCTTTTCACTCTAAATTGTCTATTACTGGTCCTCAAATTCATCCTGCAGGGCAGACAGTCCGATGCTATCCAAATCACAAGTGTCTACAGTTCTGCCCGCATCCTCCAATCATTTGTGGCAGCTTAGACTTAAACTTAGACTTAGACTTTTTTTTTTTATTGTCATTCAAATTTGAACTTTACAGCACAGATAAGAACAACATTTCGTTACATAAGCTCATGGTAGTGCAGGATAAAAAAGCAATAAGGTGCATATATAAATAAATAAATATATATAAATAATATATATAATATATATATATATAGATGTTGAAATCTCTAAATTTCTTGCAATTGCACTTTGAGAAACGTTGTTCTTAAACTGTTTGACTATTTGCTCACGCAGTTGTGGACAAAGGGGTGTACCTCGCCCCATCCTTTCTTGTGAAAGACTGAGCATTTTTTGGGAAGCTGTTTTTATACCGGGTACTCCGGCTTCCTCCCACTTCCAAAGACATGCACCTGGGGATAAGTTGATTGGCAACACTAAATTGGCCCTAGTGTGTGAATGTGAGTGTGAATGTTGTCTGTCTATCTGTGTTGGCCCTGCGATGAGGTGGCGACTTGTCCAGGGTGTACCCCGCTTTCCGCCCGATTGCAGCTGAGATAGGCTCCAGCACCCCCCGCGACCCCGAAGGGAATAAGCGGTAGAAAATGGATGGATGGATATTCAAAATAAATAAATATATATAAATACATATAAATAAATAAATAGATTACTGTACAGATAAATATATTGCACTTTTTCACATGCGTCCACGTTTATGGATGTATGTTATATTGTCTTTTTTATTCCAGCAAGTTAATCCATTTTGGGGGGAGTTGAGGGGATAATTTAATTTAAGGAACTTGGTGCTGCTTACTATCTCCACTGCTGTGCCGTTGATGAAGAGTGGAGCGTGGCTGGACTGGTGCTTCCTGAAGTCAACGATGATCTCCTTGGGGTACTTTGGGGTACTTTGAATTTGTCGACAAACCAGAACAACGCTTGCTCCAATCAGCAGATGTCCTGGTGTCATAATTCCGATTAGGTGGATATCTTCACGTCCTCGACTGAAAGGGTCGCCTAGCACGCGGCACTCCTTCTTCTCCAAAGAGTCCGTCTCCCAAACCCAAGATCTTGTCAATTTCGTTGAGATGACAGTTCATTAGTTCTAATGTTTAGATTTGGAGAGCAGTGCAAAAAGAGGCAACAAGAAAGTTAAGGCAAGACAAGACAAAGAAGCAAGCGGGAAAGATAAGGGAGAGGAAAGGGGAGCGTCCGCCCTCAATGAGTGCCAGCGAGAATAAGTTATAGGCATACTTGCCAACCCTCCCGATTTTCCTGGGAGACTCCCGAATTTCAGTGCCCTTCCCGAAAATCTCCCGGGGAAACCATTCTCCCGAATTTCTCCTGATTTTCACCCGGACAACAATATTGAGGGCGTGCCGTGATGGCCTCTACAACCTGTTGTCGCGTCCGCTTTTTATCCATACTAACAGCGTGCCGGCCCAGTCACATGTTGTATGCGGCTTCTACAGACATACGTAAGTGACTGACATACTTGATCAACAGCCATACAGGTGACACTGAGGGTGTATGTAATTAATTAATTCAGTCATTATTAACATACTGAGATGAAGAATATCTTATTTTCAATAAGGTTGAAAATATTTCTCATATTTCTTCTTCTTTGTACATTGTAAGCACTATTCATTTGAACAACCTCTTTAACTGGATCATATGAGTACAATTTTTAACTTCTTTACTTAATCCATTCCATCATTTAATTCCACATACTGATATGCTAAAGGTTAAATGTTTTAAATTATTTTTTCCTCTAAGGTTATATTTCTCCTCTTTAGTTGAGAAGAATTGTTGTACATTCTTTGGTAGCAGGTTATAGTTTGCTTTGTACGTCATTTTAGCTGTTTGCAATTTTACCAAATCACCGAACTTTAATATTTTTGACTCAATAAATAAAGGGGTTTGTATGTTCTCTATATCCAACATTATGTATTATTCTAACTGATCTTTTTTGTAACACGGTTAGCGAATGTAGCGCACATTTGTAGTTATTTCCCCATATTTCTGCACAATAACTCAGATATGGTAATACTAGCGAGCAGTAGAGAATATGAAGTGATTTTTGGCCCAGGACGTATTTTGCTTTATTCATTATTGAAATATTTTTTGCCACCTTATGTTGTATGTTTTTTATATGAGATTTCCAGTTCATTTGATCATCTATTAATACCATACTTGCCAACCCTCCCGAATTTTCCGGGAGACTCCCGAAATTCAGCGCCTCTCCCGAAAACCTCCCGGGACAAATATTCTCCCGAAAATCTCCCGATTTTCAGCCGGAGCTAGAGGCCACGCCCCCTCCAGCTCCATGCGGACCTGAGTGAGGACAGCCTTTTTTCAGACGGGAAGACAACAGGGTGACAAGAACTAAATCATCCATACTAGAGATAAATTGTTTTATTATGTTTATCTTACCTAAACATAAATATATTTACTAATTAAAAAAAACAAAAACGAAATACATTTTTACTATATTTTGCTAAAAACATCAAAATTAATTGTATTTTTATTTGTATTTTTTCTGACTCCTTATTACATCCAGCCATAGAATTATAAATTAAAATAAACATATTTGAAATAATTCATTTTAAATTATCACAATTCATTTAAAATGACCATATTTAATTATTAAAATAATTGCTTGTTTATCAACAACTTTAGCATTTTATTCATTACATTTTGAAGCTCTCAGAAGCCAAGTTATGTTATATTCCTTAATATTTATTTATGCAAGTTTGAAGTATCAATTATCTAAACACAGTTTTGTTTGCATATTTTCAGGATATATATATATATATATATATATATATATATATATATATATATATATATGTATGAAATACTTGACTTGGTGAATTCTAGCTGTCAATATACTCCTCCCCTCGTAACCACGCCCCCAACCACGCCCCGCCCCACCCCTGACCACGCCCCCCGCCCCGCACCTCCTGAAATCGGAGGTCTCAAGGTTGGCAAGTATGATTAATACACCCAAAAATCTTGTTTCTTTTGCCCTTTCAATGTCTACTCCGTCTATTTGTATTTGTGTATGATGTTCTTTTCTACTGTTACCAAATAGCATTATTTTAGTTTTACCGAGATTCAATGATAGTCTGTTTTTGTCAAACCATAGACGGGGTCCCGTCTAGGGTGACCATTTGCATGACACCAAAAAGGAGGACATTATGCGGCATATCAATAAATTACTATGGTATACATAGGACTCTGGTATACTCTTATTTATAGTACAATTTTGAGTGGTTTAAAGATGATGTTTGTGTGGCTGAATAGGAAAAAATATTAAAGTCAAGTGTTTGTTAACAGTATTTGTATTTATTCAATACATTGTGGTGTTCAAAAAGTGACCACTGAGATGAATCTTTTCAAGTGCAGAGTGCCACAAAGCATAACATGTGTGGACTTAAATGTAAACAACAATTAACAGGTAACATATATAATTAAATAGAAAATGCCACAAACATTTTTCCACATCGACATCAAGGCTGCTTGCTGCATATCTGGTTGCGTTATGCAGAATATGGGCCAAACAGTTTGCAGGGAGCACATCTTTTTGGCTCAGTTTCAGCTTCTGATACACACAGTTATGTTTGCCATAATTGACACTGGCATTGTCTGCTGCATATGCAGACATGTTTTTCACCTCTAAGCCAGACATCTCAAGTTTTGCCAGCAGCTGGTTTGTTATGGCTTCTGACGTTTCGTTGCTGTCACTATAAAAATCCAACAGGACATGTCGGATGCCTTCATCAAAGTGAAAATACCTTACCACAATGGGAAAACACTTGTTTGTTCCTTTATTTGAGGCGTCGGTTGCCACGGAAAAGGGTAGGTTGTTTTCTTTTATGTAGTTGGTATGTTCCTGTACCGAATAGTGAGCGATGACGTTCTCGCACAATGTTCGGCCACAGGCCATCCCTTTAGCTGTGGGCGAGTCACTGAAAATCTCCCGGTCCACTTTCATGCCGCAGTCTAAACTTCTGTAGGACTGGTGATGCTTTACAGCAGGGGTGCTCACACTTTTTCTGCAGGCGAGCTACTTTTCAATTGATCAAGTCGTGGGGATCTACCTCATTCATATATATAATTTACATTTACTTATTTATGAAATATATGTTTTTGTTAACAAGTTAAAGGTGTTTAAAGATAATGCAAGCATGTTTAACACATATAGTTAATATTGTTAAAAAATTAAAGGTGTTTAATGATAATACAAGCATGTTTAACACATATAGTTAATATTGTTAACAAGTTAAAGGTGTTTAATGATAATACAAGCTTGTTTAACACATAGTTAATATTGTTAAAAAATTAAAGGTGTTTAATAATAATACAAGAATGTTTAATACATATAGTTAATATTGTTAACAACTTAAAGGTGTTTAAAGATAATACAAGCATGTTTAACACATATAGTTAATATTGTTAACAAGTTAAAGGTGTTTAAAGATAATACAAGCATGTTTAACACATATAGTTAATATTGTTAATAAGTTAAAGGTATTTAAAGATAATACAAGCATGTTTAACACATATAGTTAATATTGTTAATAAGTTAAAGGTGTTTAAAGATAATACAAGCATGTTTAACACATATAGATTCCTTTCTTTCATGAAGACAAGAATATAAGTTGGTGTATTACCTGATTCTGATGACTTGCATTGATTGGAATCAGACAGTGGTGCTGATAATGTCCGCATTTTCGAATGGAGGAGAAAAAAAGTCCTCCTTTCTGTCCAATACCACATGAAAGTGGTTGGTTTTTGGCATCTTATTTGTCCAGCTTCCGTACTCCTTTGTATACACTTTACAAGAAATACATTGTCGGCAAACTCTGTAGCTTGCTAGCTTGTGCACGCCAGCTTTCTGAGACTCTTATTTTGTTAGCGCAACTGTGCAACTGTGCAGTCGGTCTTTGGAGTTTTGACGACAGGTACGGCGCCAGAGTCTGTTGAAATAAAGTGTTTCTCGCCTTCCAGTCGGTAATTTTAATGAGCTGGCATCAGCCAGCGTCATCTCAGAAGACCCTCGGGTGCCGTGAATGTCAATCAAGTGACGAAAGTGACGTCATAGTGAAGCTTTATGATCGCTCATTTTTAGGACTATTTTTTTAATGCCTGGCTGGTGATCGACTGACACACCCTCCGAGATCGACCGGTAGCTCGCGATCGACGTAATGAGCACCCCTGCTTTACAGCATGGTACACCTTGCACAGCTCAGCAGCGGTTATCTTGTCATCCAGGGGCGACGAAACTTCACAAAAAAATGTCCTCATTGAAGAGGTACCTGCCGCACGTTTATTACTTTTATGTTTATCCGTACCCGCATGCCGTTCAATTGCAGCTTTCCCCTGACTACTTACGTCGACATCACATCGACAAAGTGTGCAGAAGCCATGGAATGAGTCTCGACTGCTTTTCGTTATAAATTTGTGCTCTTTTATCCATTCAGAAATAAACGAGGTCTTGCGTTTTGGCATGATGCTAACTTTCTGTCAATGTCATGCCGCAGCAGCACATGGACCCTTGTTTACTTTTTTAACCAATGATAAGCAGATTTGTATCCGACACCGCTCTTAGCCAATCATTTGATATGTTACTGCGTTGGGGGCATTTTTTTACGGTCTTTGATTGGCTATTGCGCTGCAGCCCAGCAAAGATGAAAAAACTCCGCTCTTCAAGTCTAGTGCCTCAAAAAGGAGGACAAATACGTGTCCGGCTTGATGCTGCGCCGTCCGGCCTGGCAAGCCTCGTGCTAGCCTCTCTCCTCTTCTGGGCCTCGCCGCCGTCACCTGTCGGTCTCGTCGCCGCGATGTGGTCCCGCTGCTGCCAGCCGCTAGCCGGGCCTCTCCCTCGCCGCTCTGCTGCCGTCACACGCCGCCGCGAGAAAGCTGTCGGTCTCGCCGCCGTGAGTTGGTGGTCCCACTGCTGCTGGCTGCTACCCGGGCCTCTCCCTTGCCGCCCCGCTGCCGTCACTTGCCGCCGCCGTCACCTGCCTGTCCCGCCGTCGCGAGGTGGTCCTGTTTCTGCTACCTGCTAGCCGGGCATCTCCCTCGCCGCCGACAACATCTGCTGGGTCCCTTCGCCACTCCTTCCCGCTAGCCTCCTCTCTGTCTTCACTTCAGATAACACACCGTCACTCCAAACTCAAAGTCTTTTTTGTATCAATATAGTCGTAAATGTGAAATTCCTCCGGAAAGCCACGCTGCTTAGTCCGCCATCTTGGACCATCCGCTTCCACTTCAACCTCACTCCTAAGTTAAAAAAAGACTGGGAGCAAACGAACATCTTGCAACATGTCTTTGGGTAAAAGTTTTTCTAACTTCAAAGTTGACCAACTTTTCAGTTTATGGCCACAACCTTCTACTATACAGGTGCCAGGCATGGTTTACGATCTAGCATTAATGTTTCCAAACTCCGGCGATGCAGCAGCAGCTTTGTAGCTAGTTAACCTCTTGCTAGTGGTCGAGGAGCAGTGTGAGTGTCTCTGTGAACAAGGTGCTGTGTTACTAAAAGCAGTTCTGCACTCACTTTTAACATTGTCATAATTCAGTATTTAGATTAGAATGTAAAATGGCTAATCGTGCAGCCCCAAGAAATACATAGAAAAAACTACTCTATTACAGTAACGCAAGTACAAGTCGTCACTTTCACCTCTGATCCCACGTCACTAAAACCCTGACTGTGGGTTCTCTGTCCATTTATCTAAGCCAACATTAGCACAGTCCCTGTAAGGGCCTGGCTCAAAAGTTATTCCCTAGGCCCAGGATGCCCAAAGTGGGCAAATTTGGCCCGCCCAGTCATTTGATTTGGCCCACCAAATAATGTGATACTACATACTACATACATTTAAAGGCCTACTGAAACCCACTACTACCAACCACGCAGTCTGATAGTTTATATATCAATGATGAAATCTTAACATTGCAACACATGCCAATACAGCTTACTAAAGTGCAATTTTAAATTTTGCGTGAAATATCCTGCTGAAAACGTCTCGGTATGATGACGTCAGCGCGTGACGTCACGGATTGTAGAGGACATTTTGGGACAGCATGGTGGCCAGCTATTAAGTCGTCTGTTTTCATCGCAAAATTCCACAGTATTCTGGACATCTGTGTTGGTGAATCTTTTGCAATTTGTTCAACGAACAATGGAGACAGCAAAGAAGAAAGCTGTAGGTGGGAAGCGGTGTATTGCGACCGACTGCAGCAACAACACAAACACGGCCGGTGTTTCATTGTTTACATTCCAGGAAGATGACAGTCAAGTTTTACCATTGGCCTGTGGAGAACTGGGACAACAGAGACTCTTACCAGGAGGACTTTGAGTTGGATATGCAGACGCGGTACGCATGCAGCTGCGGCTTCCAAACATTTGATCGCTTGCCCGTACGTGCGTGCCGCTATGTGCATGTCACGTACGTAACTTTGGGGACTTTGGGGAAATATATGTGCTGTATGAACTTTGGGGAGGTGAACGGTACTTTGGGCTGTGGGATTGAGTGTGTTGTGCAGGTGTTTGAGTTGTATTGGCGGGTTATATGGACGGGAGGGGGGAGGTGTTTGTTATGCGGGATTAATTTGTGGCATATTAAATATGAGCCTGGTTGTGTTGTGGCTAATAGAGTATATATATGTCTTGTGTTTATTTACTGTTTTAGTCATTCCCAGCTGAATATCAGGTCCCACCCGCCTCTCACAGCATCTTCCCTATCTGAATCGCTCCCATTGCCCTCTAGTCCTTCTCTCTCACTTTCCTCATCCACGAATCTTTCATCCTCGCTCAAATTAATGGGGAAATTGTCGCTTTCTCGGTCCGAATCGCTCTCGCTGCTGGTGGCCATGATTGTAAACAATGTGCAGATGTGAGGAGCTCCACAACCTGTGACGTCACGCTACACGTCTGCTACTTCCGGTACAGGCAAGGCTTTTTTATCAGCGACCAAAAGTTGCGAACTTTATCGTCGATGTTCTCTACTAAATCCTTTCATCAAAAATATGGCAATATCGCGAAATGATCAAGTATGACACATAGAATGGACCTGCTATCCCTGTTTAAATAAGAAAATCACATTTCAGTAGGCTTTTAAACTCACCAGGAGTGCTCGATCCAATATTGATATCACATATCAGTCCAATATCAGCTTAAAAAAAACAAGTATCAGAGTATATTGGCTCGCATCTAAACTTTCCAATATTAGTTTTACTACAAGCGGTCCTGCAACATGTTTACTTTAACATCTAAATATCGTCCAATTTTTAAATTGATAATATTTTTGCATGGTTGCTGTTCTGTTGAGTAAAATCCAGTGTTGGCGTTGACGCACTTTTTGTGTCTTTTTACACATTGAAATCAGAAAGTACGCGTAATTCCGGTAACCCGCGCAGATTATTTTTTAATTTTTTTTTTGCCGCCTGGTTTGATTGTTTTTTTAAATTTTATCAATTATCTCTTTCCGGCAGTGTTTTTTTTTGTTTATATTTTCCCGGGTCAAATTTCATCCCAGTTTATTTTGATTCGCCGAAAGTTTTATCAATGACAAATACTGCCTCAGTTTGCACTCGGACAAGTTTACCGCGAGGGGCTGTCAAAATAAAGACTTAATGGTAAACACTAAGGTGAGTGTAAAGTCAAACTTTTTAACTTCATTCTGTGCCAATACTCCAGTAAATGAGTTGTTTTAGTCTTTGTGAGTCCATGGAAACTTCACTTTTATCTCCCGCTGGATCGACATCGTTCGAGTATGGAGGCAGGCTAGCTGTTAGCTTCAAGCTAACCAGCACCCGACCAGACTCCTCCACCCCAAAAACATACTTTGCAGGTCAACAAACGGGGAAAATATGTGCCTTTTGAAGTGTTCATGTGCGAGGAGTGTTCAAAAGGAGTCTCTTGGAGAAGTGGCTGACAAGTTAGCAAGTGTCGCTCGCATCGCTGACAGTGTTTACTGAAGCAGAGATGCTGACTGTGCGTTATGATGAACGCGCATGCGTCGCTAGGCTCTGCTTTTTATCGATAGACTTATCAGATTTAATTTTTTATTATCTATAGCAGGAGTGTCAAAAGTGTGGCTCTGAGGCCATTTGCGGCCGCAGCTAATGTTTTAAAGGCCCACGGCACATTCTAAAAATACTACTAAAATATACAAAAATATAACAAAAGTGGAATAAAAAAGCTTAGAAAAAGTTGCAATGTTGACAAATAAAACAAAGTTGTTTTTTTTCTTTAAAACTGCTATTGCTCTAAACATAATATTGAATCAAAATCAATGTTTTTATGAATTATTGACCTATCCAAGGCTTTGATTACTTCACATCAAATATTTCAGTTTGAAAAATATTTTTTGTGGAAGATTTTGCATGTTTTGTGTGTTTGCCATAAAAAAACATATTTTTCTTTGACAAAAAAGGGCAGAACAAAAAAACAACATAACATTTTTTTAATAATAATTAGAATTGATGGATGGATCTGAAGTTGATGTAGACTAGAGATTTAAGCATTAAATGCATAATGTAAGTATGCCCTGGCACACCATTATCATCATTTCATGACCGAAGCAAAAAACTTTTTACACTTTTATTCTGAAATAAATACACCTACAACTTATTAAATAAAATATAGAAGAAACTACCGGCAGCGGTAAAGTTTAGATCCATGAAGGAAAGAAGAAAGCGTTTATAACTGAATACATTTACATATGCATAAAAATGTTGTTTTTATTGTATTATTTTTTTAATGAATTAAATAAGGTTTATGACAAAATTTTTCCAAAACACAATATAGAATGTGAGATATAACATGATAATGCATGTATTTATCATTTGTTTTCAAATCGGTTACAAAAAAGTGGGACCCCAAAAATTTACTGCGGGACCCCTGTGAGGATCCGTTGCCCGGATCGTAGTTTGTTTAGGTTTTGATTCACTTGTTGTTTAAGTTCTGTTTCAGCACCCTTATTTTGTTGTTTTAGTTGCCATGACGGCAGATTATTTTCACCTGCCTCTGATTAGTGTTCGGGACACTCACCTGTCCCCGGGCACTAATCAGAGAGCTATTTAGTCGATCCTCTGGCCTCACTCGGCCTGGTGGTTTTGTTTGCTCCCATGCGACAAAGTTACGTTCTCGCTCATGCTCCTAGTCCGTGTTCTGACTAGCATCCTTTTGGCTAACCCAGGGTTCGGGAACCTTTTTGCCTGAGTTAGCCATGAAAGCCAAATATTTTAAAATGTATTTCCGTGAGAGCCATATAATATTTTTTAACACTGAATACAACTAAATGCGTGCATTTTTAAGTAAGGCCAACATTTATAGAGTATAATAAGTCTCTTATTCTTTTTAATAACATTGTTATTCTGAAGATAACCAATAATAAATAAAATACCGTATTTTTCGGACTATAAGTCACAGTTTTTTTCATAGTTTGGCCGGGGGTGCGACTTATACTCAGGAGCGACTTATGTGTGAAATTATTAACACATTACCGTAAAATATCAAATAATATTATTTAGCTCATTCACGTAAGAGACTAGACGTATAAGATGTCATGAGATTTAGCGATTAGGAGTGACAGATTGTTTGGTAAACGTATAGCATGTTCTATATGTTATAGTTATTTGAATGACTCTTACCATAATGGGTTACGTTAACATACCAGGCTCGTTCTCAGTTGGTTATTTATGTATATCATATAAGGTACACTTATTCAGCCTGTTGTTCTCTACTCTTTATTTATTTCAAATTGCCTTTCAAATGTCTATTCATGGTGTTGGGTTTTAGCAAATACATTCCCCCAAAAAATGCGACTTATATATGTTTTTTTCCTTCTTTATTATGCATTTTCGGCCGGTGCGACTTATACTCCGGAGCGACTTATAGTCCAAAAAATACGGTACCTCTTACCATCAATGCGACTTCTTGAACAGGCGCGCTAGAAAACGGATGGATGGATTAAAATGCATGAGAATGTTTTAGATTTTGAACGTTATTTTTTAACACTGTGATTACCAGCGCTATTATTCATTAATTATTGTGTTAGAAATGTCAGCTAAGATTTATCTGAGAGCCAGATGCAGTCATCAAAAGAGCCACATCTGGCTCTAGAACCATAGGTTCCCTACCCCTGGTCAAACCCGTTCCAGCATATTTTTGTCTGCACTTAAGAATAAAGCATTCTTCGTACCTGCAAGCTGCTTCCTGGCGGTCCTCTGCATCTTGGAAAGACGACCCCCAACATCACGATGCCACGACATCGTAACAACCCTATTTATATTACTTGATGGGATCCCTGGAACCCCATTTTGAAAATTCCTAGCGCCAACACTGGAATCATGTTTTTTTTTCAAACTGTTAAAACCCCCTCAGCCACATAGCCCCCACTTACGTTGATGTAAATATACCAAGTGTGTGTATGGCAGGGGTCACCAACCTTTTTGAAACCAAGAGCTACTTCTTGGGTACTGTTGCGTTTTGGACCAGTTGTTCCTCCCAGGGAATTCAAGTCGCTGTTCGCTCCCAAGCTCTTTACGACACTTAAAGCTGAGTAGAAAAACCACCAGAGACAGAATAGGTATTTTGTAATATATTTGCAAAGCTTTGTAAATATACTGAGACCAGTCCAGCATAGAACATTCAATCGCGCCGCTAAGATGGTCTGCCCCCCTACCATGAAAAACCTCTCCTCTATCAAGTCTCTCTCCCTCCCACCCTCGCAGTCTTGTCCCTCCAGCCCAAACACATGCCCATTGTCCTCCGCACCTGGACATAAGAATAGATAAGAGGAAGGAGTATCTCTCTTTCTTACATTCCACACTCAAGGTTAGCACACAGTATTTGCAGACAACCAAAAGACCACAATTGGAAGAAAAACACTAGCTGTTTTGTAATATGTTATGAAATTAAAGAAGTAACACTTAAATACGGATATATGTAAATATCTACCTCCGACAGTACTGATTAATGCGAAGGGCTACCATCCATTTTCTACCGCTTATTCCCTTTGGGGTAGCGAGGGGCGCTGGAGCCTATCTCAGCTACAATCGGGCGGAAGGCGGGGTACACCCTGGACAAGTCGCCACCTCATTGCAGGGGCTACCATTTTGATACACACTTAAATAAATTGCCAGAAATAGCCAATTTGCTCAATTTACCTTTAAATCTATGTTATTATTAATAATTAATGATATTTATCTTTGTGGAAACAGTGATCATCTTAATGATTTCTCACAATAAATATATATAGAAACAGATAAATATCAATATGCAACACTTTATTTTTATATTTTCTCTAAGTGCACATTTTTCAAATTGAACATTTTCAAATGATCACTTCTAAGGCAGTCTTGTGAAATCACAATATCCCATTTTAACTAGCTAGCCACTAACATTTTTTTTAACAAATCATGAATTACTTTGCACCATGTTTGTACAAATAACAACTCATGTAAAATACAAAAGTCAACTCTCACATTTTTAAATAAATCATGTCACACTTTGAACTGGACACCAAATCTGTTATCTGTTTCTTTGTCAGTTAGTGAAGACCAAGTCTTTAAAATATTTTCTTGGATTTTCAAATTCTATTTGAGTTTTGTCTCTCTTAGAATTAAAAATGTCGAGCAAAGCGAGACCAGCTTGCTAGTAAATAAATACAATTTAAAAAATAGAGGCAGCTCACTGGTAAGTGCTGCTATTTGAGCTATTTTTAGAACAGGCCAGCGGGCTACTCATCTGGTCCTTACGGGCTACCTGGTGCCCACGGGCACCGCGTTGGTGACCCCTGGTGTATGGGGTAGTGACGTTGAGTTTAGGTTTGGGGAGCCCAGAATTTGGTGCTACGCCCCCACCTGATTGATCAATTGGTTTGATTAAGCGGTGTGATTCACTAATTCCAGTCCTCTGAGACACTTGTGATTTAGGGCTGTATAAGTAAACTTTGATTGATTGATTGATAATTTTTCCCACATCGTGTCGTTTTCCTAAAATGAGGTCACACCGTGCTTTAATTCGGTGTCGCCAGTGAAATGTGGCATCCGATGACACTCTCTCCCACCGCCGTGACGTCTCAGTTGGACCGAGGCCGGTGTGAGAGATTTAGACGGGGCAGACAGCTCATCAGGCCCAGGAGTCAGCCAAGTGGAGTGTGACGAATCTCCATTTACCGTCAGCGCAAGGGGGCAAGGGTAAAATTAGAAACTCTGCTGCTTCTGACTCCCCGCTGCTAATTCCATTTCGTGCAAATTAATAAGTGTTTTTGTCCTCCTCCCCTCAGTCCACCCCCGCCTTGTCACTCCTCCCTCATCTGTTCTCCTTGACAAATTGCATTATCTCCAGGAAAAGGAGATGCTCACACACCAGTAATGAGACATTGTTAGGCAAATCCCAAGTCGGTTTCAGCATTGTTTACGGAATAAACGGCTGATTATCGGCTTGGGAAGAGTGACTGTGTGTAAGCGGGAGAGAAAACACACTCCTTTTTGGCCGCGGGGAAACACACGCCTGTTGTTTTTCATCATCATTAAAGTTGCCCATTTGACAAAAAACACTCCTGATGATTTGGCAATTCATTATACAAAGTGACCCACAGTGAACGGTAAGCAGTGGTGTGCTAATGGCCACCTTGTGGAACATTCCTGTGTAACTTGTGATTTCTTTGGGTTTGTTCACCGACATAAAACTTTTATTGTGAAATATCATTAGCATTAGAGTACCAGTAGAGTGGAAAAACAAGTTGTCTTATATCAGGGGTCACCAACGCGGTGCACGCGGGCACCAGGTAGCCCGTAAGGACCAGATGACTAGCCCGCTGGCCTGTTCTAAAAAATAGCTCAAATAGCAGCACTACTCAGTGGCCTAGTGGTTAGAGTGTCCGCCCTGAGATCGGTAGGTTGTGAGTTCAAACCCCGGCCGAGTCATACCAAAGACTATAAAAATGGGACCCATTACCGCCCTGCTTGGCACTCAGCATCAAGGGTTGTAATTGGGGGTTGAATCACCAAAAATGATTCCCGGGCGTGGCCACCGCTGCTGCCCACTGCTCCCCTCACCTCCCAGGGGGTGATCAAGGGTGATGGGTCAAATGCAGATTTCGCCACACCTAGTGTGTGTGTGACAATCATTGGTACTTTAACTTTTAACTTTAACTTACCAGTGAGCTGCCTCTATTTTTTTAATTTTATTTATTTACTAGCAAGCTGGTCTCGCTTTGCTTGACATTTTTAATTCTAAGAGAGACAAAACTCAAATAGAATTTGAAAATCCAAGAAAATATTTTAAAAACTTGGTCTTCACTAACTGACAAAGAAACAGATAAGAGATTTGGTGTCCAGTTCAAAGTGTGACATGATTTATTTAAAAATTTGAGAGTTGACTTTTGTATTTTACATGAGTTATTAATTGTACAAACATGGTGCAAAGCAGTGACGTGCGGTGAGGTTGATGGCTGGTGAGGCACTGACTTCATCACAGTCAGATTTACAAACATATGAACCCTAAAGAGTATCTTATTCACCATTTGATTGGCAGCAGTTAAGGGGTTATGTTTAAAAGCTCATACCAGCATTATTCCCTGCTTGGCACTCAGCATCAAGGGTTGGAATTGGGGGTTAAATCACCAAAAATTAATCCCGGGCGCGGCGCCGCTGCTGCCCACTGCTCCCCTTACAGAGGACAAATTTCACCACACCTAGTTAACTTAACTTTAACTTTACACATACAAACTGTAGCACACAAAAGAGCACATTTAATAAAGAAAAACGTTATTATGGTCTTACCTTCACTTATAAGTGAAGTCCATGCGCAGCTCCTTTTGAACAAAAGCATCGATAACTTGTTTATAGAAGTCTTCCTTATCTTTCTTCAGTTTTAAAAGTCTCTTTGTCTCGATGGAGATCTTCCTTTAAGTATTACCTCCTGCTTCGATTGAAAGTCCAGTTTAGAAAACTGTTTTATTTTAGATATGTAATCCTCCATGTTAATAGTCCAGGCAAGAGAAAAAAATAAACGATCGCTGCTAACTGTTGCTGCTTGTTGTCACTTCTTCTGCAGCCGAGTAGTCGCAGAAATGCTCCCTGGGATCACTACCGCCCTCTACCACCATGAGGCGGGATTACTGTGAGCCTCACACAGTTCGTCTTCGCAGCAGTTTTATGATTGCTCAGCACAAGAAATACGTTACACACATACAGTTGTTGACAAAATACACTGTACATTATATACCTCAGCTAACTAAACTATGGAAATGTATAATATAATTCATATAGCAATACGGTCTCACTGCACAGCAGGCCAGCAGTTAACCGAGTCATTGCGCAATCCATGGTGAGGCTCAACTCAGTGACGTGCCTCAACTGGCTGCTGACTCACCGCAAGTCTCTTCTCAGTATTTGAACGGCAAATGTGAAAATTCAGCGATTTTGAATTTAAAAAAATCTAAAACTGGTGAAGTTAAATGGAAAATAACTTTATAGTATAATCACTGGATACATATAACAATTTAATTTTTTTTTTTTTCTTTTTAAATTTTTTTTCTTTCCATGATGGCACGTGAGGCCCCGCCTCACCTGCCTCCCCTGACTGCACGTCATTGGTGCAAAGTAATTCATGATTTGTTAAAAAAATGTTAGTGGCTAGCTAGTTAAAATGTGATATTGTGATTTCACAAGACTGTCTTAGAAATGATCATTTGAAACTGTTTAATTTGAAAAATGTGCACTTAGAGAAATATTTAAAAAAAAGTGCTGCATATTAATATTTATCTGTTTCTATATATATTTATTGTGAGAAATCATTAAGATGATCAGTGTTTCCACAAAGATAAATATCATTAATTATTAATAATAACATAGAGTTAAAGGCAAATTGGCTATTTCTGGAAATGTATTTAAGTGTGTATCAAACTGGTAGCCCCTGCGATGAGGTGGCGACTTGTCCAGGGTGTACACCGCCTTCCGCCTGATTGTAGCTGAGATAGGCTCCAGCGCCACCCGCGACCCCAAAGGGAATAAGCGGTAGAAAATGTATGGATGGAAACTGGTAGCCCTTCGCATTAATCAGTACCCAAGAAGTAGCTCTTGGTTTCAAAAAGGTTGGTGACCCCTGATATATACACACACACACACACACACACACACACACACACACACACACACACATATACAGATAGATATTTTATTTAATTTCAAGGTAGAAGGAATCAGGATTCATGTCATCCCCCCCAAAAAATACTGCCCCAACAGGGTTGGGGAGGGACAATCACTGTTCCATTCCGTTGCTTGGAATCCGGTAAATAAATTTGCTGCAGTTGAACCTCGTCATTGGCGTTCATTTCATCTGTGCTGATGATTTGAATTTGACCTCGGGCTCCCGAACAGGTGTCGGTGGACGGCAGAGCCAATCACCTGACAAGGGATATAGCAGTCTGCAGTTGCCTTAATAATTCAATACACGTTATATTCAAATATCAGTGCTCGCTGAGCCGTTTGTAGACCATCCCTCAGGCCTCAATAGTTATTAAGGACAGAAATTATATATTCATAACACAGGATATTGCTGCTTGTTTATTTATAGCCTGCTTCTATTTTTCAGCAGTATTTTGTCAGTCGATTTTTTAGCTATCTTATTTTCACTACCTGGGGATATATATATATATATATATATATATATATATGCATATATATATATATATATATATATATATATATATATATATATATATATATATATATATATATATATATATATATATATATATATATGTATATATCTCCCGTGACAGCCTTCCAAAAAATGTGCAAATGGCTAAATTGAAAGTGCACCGGCCTTTTCCCATTATTTTTAGGATGGATCAAGGTTTTCCTGTTTGCTTGTGTCATGACTTTTTAATAAGGATGTCATTCTCTGCTGTCAAGGGACTGAGTGGTGTCAGAGCCTTCCAAGGACAGACACATACCCTCGCACACAATTCTTGTGTGAATAAAGAAATAAAAACATTAACAATACCATGATTAAGTTATACAAAAAAAAAGCATACAAAATAGACAAATTGAAAGTGACTCTATTTTGATGCGTCGTCATAGTTTACAACAGTAGGAAGAAAGGTGACAAATTGGGGGGTGCACTATCCACTTTAGCTGCCAGACAGCAGTACATTACTTAATATCTTAACATGTTTTCTGTGGCAATTCCTACTTTGACCATAGCGTCAATCTCTATGTATGTAATTATCCTTTCCATCCTTACACTTTCCATCCTTTGTAACTGAGCTACTGTGTGGAACAATTTCCCTTGTGGATCATTAAAGTTTGTCTACGCTAAAATTTCCTACAACTAAATGAAGATAAAACTGAGATAATTGTTTTTGGTGCTAAAAAAAGAAAGGTTTAAAGTCATCTAACACCTTCAATCACTGTCCCTGAAAACCTCAAATAAAGCCAGAAATGTTGGGGTTATTTTAGATTCTGATTGACATTTCGACAGTCACATCAAATCAGTAACAAAATCGGCCTACCATCACCTCAAAAATGTAACAAGACTTAGAGGGCTCATGTCAGGTCAAGACTTAGAAAAACTTGTACATGCCTTTATTACCAGTAGGCTAGACTATTGTAATGGTCTCCTTGCAGGTCTTCCCAAAAAAAACTGTCAGGCAGCTACAGCTTGTTCAGAACGCTGCTGCTAGAGTTCTAACAAAGACCAAAAAATCTGAGCACATTACACCAATTCTTAAATCCTTACATTGGCTCCCTGTACATCAGAGAATTGATTTCAAAATCCTCCTGCTCACATATAAATCACTACATGGTCTAGGGCCGAAATATACCACTGATATGCTCCCACTATATAAGCCCTCTAGATCACTAAGACCTTCTGAGACCAATCTGTTAGCGGTTCCCAGAGTAAACTCAAATCAAGGGAGAGCATCATTCAGTCACTATGCAACAAATAGCTGGAATAAACTTCCTGAAGATGTCAGACTTTCCCCAACTCTGACTACTTTTAAAACTAGACTGAAAACGTTTATGTTTACCTTAGCTTTCAGCTAAATCTTTTAATCTTTTAACTTCCGCACTGTTTTTATTTTTATTGTCTGCATTTTAAGTTTGCTTTTATTTTCTTTCATTTCACTTTGTTGTCTGTGAAGCACTTTGAGTCTGCCTTGTGTATGAAAAGCGCTATACAAATAAAGTTGCCTTGCCTTGCCTTGTCTACGTCTAAGTCTAGAGCGGCGCTTTCCGTGCACCTTCCTCTCATGCGAGATCCACCCAGAAAAGGGGCCATGGACCCCAACTCTACAGCAGTATACATCCCGTTCAGTTTTTTTTAATTATTTCTGCAAAAAATGTCTTTGTTGGCTATTATTCAACAAAACATTGCGCATAATAAAACAGTCCATGTGTCTGCGTATCATTCCAAGTAGAGATGTCGATTAATGCGTTAAAATGTAATATCGGAAATTTTCTGTATCGTTTTTTTTATTATCGGTATCGTTTATTTTTTTTGTTTTTTTAATTTTATTTTGCTTTTTTTTATTAAATCAACATACAAAACACAAGATACACTTACAATTAGTGCACCAACCCAGAAAACCTCCCTCCACCATTCACACTCATTCACACAAAAGTGTTGTTTCTTTCTGTTATTAATATTCTGGTTCCTACATTATATATCAATATATATCAATACAGTCTGCAAGGGATACAGTCCGTAAGCACACATGATTGTGCGTGCTGCTGGTCCACTAATAGTACTAACCTTTAACAGTTAATTTTACTCATTTTCATTAATTACTAGTTTCTATGTAACTGTTTTTATATTGTTTAACTTTCTTTTTTATTCAAGAAAATGTTTTTAATTTATTTATCTTATTTTATTTTATTAATACTTTTTAAAAGTACCTTGTCTTCACCATACCTGGCTGTCCAAATTAGGCATAATAATGTGTTAATTCCACGACTGTATATATCGGTTGATATCGGTATCGGTAATTAAAGAGTTGGACAATATTGGAATATCGGATATCGGCAAAAAGCCATTATCGGACATCCCTAATTCCAAGGAATGGAATGCCCAAACAAAGAATCCTACATGTTAGTGATTCAGTCTTAGTGTATAACAGAAGAATAATCCACCATGGGGACAAAGAAAGTTATTAGTAATAAAGAAGGTGAGAAACACTATTGATTTCAAGAAATGATTCCCAGCAAAGAACAGAGGTGGCGTTCACTTGGTTCAACCTCCCATCGACAAGATGTTACGTTTCCGGCCCATTGTTGCGAAGGTTGTGTTCTCTCGAATGCAGAAGGACAAGCAGGAGCAGCGTGCAGGTAGAAGTCTGTCTTTAATTCCTTGAGGCAGAACAAACAAATACAAAAACTCGAACGCTAAACAAGCGTGGAGCCAAAAACCAAATACCGTATTTTCCGGACTACAAGGCGCACTTAAAATCCTTTTTTTTTTCTTCTCAAAACTCGGCAGTGCGCCTTATAACCCGGTGCGCCTAATGTGAGGAATAAGTTTGGTTGAGCTCACCCACCTCAAAGCTATTTTATTTGGTACATGGTGTAATGATAAGTGTGACCAGTAGATGGCAGTCAAACATAATAGATAAGTGTAGCCTGCAGTATGATGGGTCTCAAGTAAACAACACCAACATTTTAAATGTTCCATTGAAAATATAGAACATTACACAGGGCGCTCAAAAATGTATCAAAATGTTTTAGGACCACTTTGGTAAGCTATGAAGCCGCACCGCTTGAAGGATTGCCGGTGCATTAAACATACAAGTATTATTATGGTGTGTGTATAAGGTAAGACATTATCTGCCGTTTTGTTTCGCAATATTATTCAAAAACAACTTTTCTTAGCTTTTGGTACATGCTGATCTGTATTTGGGATCTGCGTAAATCCTGAAAAATTGCACACGTCCACCTTCGTAGTCCGTGACGACACCGTAGTTGATAAGCTTCTGCTTTTTCTCTATCTTCTTATGTGACATTCATCCTCCACTGTTGCCATTTGTAATATAAAGTAGTGTAAAGTTCTTACTTATATCTGACAGTAAACTCGCCATGAGAGCGCTAAAACATACCGGTATCGTGAGTTTACATGATTCACCCAAGGAACTTTAGTTGGTAGAGAGTTCTGGTCGGACAGTTTTTCACGGGACACATTTCCGGTGTGGTTGTTTCCGGATGAGATGCTGCTCCGTTATTGATTTAAGTAGAGTCTAAATAAAACAGTTAGCTCCATCTTTTGACACTTATTCCACTCCCGTCCTTGCACGTTACAACGCTACGACAAAGATGATGGAGAAAAGAGCCACGTAAATAAGACCACCTACAAAACGGCGCATCCTGAAGTGACTGTCAGAAAGCAGCTTGATGATGATCTGTAAAACATAATCCATGCAACATTTAGACCAAAGAACCACCAGTACATGTTATGTAGACCACAAGGAAGTGTTTTCCATTCAGAAAAAAAAATTAATAATAATATGACTCCTTTAATGCGCCCCGTAATCCGGTGCACTTAATATATGAAAAAAATAGACCATTCATCAACAGTGCGCCTTATAATCCGGTGCGCCCTATGGTCCGGAAAATACGGTAGTCACCAAGGGTGAACAGCGAGATAGTCTATAACAAGGGAAAAACCACTTAAGCATGGAGAAAACAAGACGAACTGTAAATGTCGTGAAGAACGAGCATTGACCCAGCGACTAGTGATGGGTGACTGAAAAATATAAGGGGAGTGATTAACCAAAACAGCTGGTGGGGAACACGAATTACTAAACAAGGGCAGGTGTGGAGACTTAGTGTCCATGGAAACCAAAAGTAAACAAAAGGAAATAGGGTACAGCAAGGAAATAGACTAAAACATAGGAAAAAAGCTACTAAACATAAATCAAGCCGTGATCCGGGCAACGGATCATAACACAAGAGTATTTGATAAAAGTTAAAGTGAATGCACTTTTATCAAATTATCAAGTATTTCAATTTGTTCTGCATTTAAAACTATATTTTCCATAAAATGTGTTTTGTGTTAAAATTTTTTGGGTGTTGATTTTCGTTATTCCTTAAGGTTAAAATTGCTTTAGTTTTCGTACGATTCGGACCATTTGTAACGGATTACTGATGAGGTTACTGATATAGATAGTATCACATTAATCACATTCTGTCCATAGTCAACTCGTAATTAATCGTAGCTCGATACAATTTTTTATCTTAAGTAAGTGTACCTCAGACAGATCATTTTCAAGTTTTTTAATACTAGCAAGCTGGAAAATGTGTTTGCTTTATGCAAATGTTTATTTAATAAACATGATGCTTTTTTTTTTTAACAGCTCAACCTAAAATGGACATAAACACTGACTGATACTGATTTTGTATCCTTGACAGAATTTGTATCCCTGTTTCTGGAGCACTTAGAGGTGTGCAGCTTTGCTTTTGTGTTTTAATACAAGTTTAGCGCATTAACAATGGGATTGTTGCAATCATAAATTGATTGTCAAACATGTTTGGCAAGAGTTTTGTAGTTCTAAAACGGGAGGGCTCATGGCCAGAGTACATTTGCTACTATTCTAGGCTTAACATACAGAACAGGGATTTTCAAAGTGTACCAATAATGGTACGCAGACTCCAATTAGTGGTATGACAAAGAATCACTTTTTTAAATAAAAAAAACAAAACCAATGAAGTTGGCATGTTGTGTAAATCGTGAATAAAAACAGAATACAATGATTTGCCAATCCTTTTCGACCTATATTCAATTGAATAGACTGCAAAGACAAGATACTTGATGTTCGAACTGGGAAAACTTGGTTATGTTTTGCAAATATTAGCTCATTGTGAATTTGATGCCTGCAACATGTTTCAAAAAGCTGGCACAAGTGACAAAAAAGACTGAGAAAGTTGAGGACGCTCATCAAAGACTTATTTGGAAGATCCCACAGGATTGATATAGGCGCAAAGTTCAAAAGCCAGCATCTGTGATGGTATGGGGGTGTATTAGTGCCCAAAGCATGCGTGATGGACCCGAGTGGTAGAATATTAAAATCTAATAAAAATGTTGCTTAAAACAAATATAAATATTAAGAACCCAATGTAGTGAGAGCAGCTGTCCAAAATAAGAGAAGATGATTATGCTTGTTCGCACTTTATTACAATACACATTAAACCGTCCAGTTGTCAATACTAAAAATACCAATTGGTAACCAATATTATGGTGAGGGTACAGCCGCGACAGGCGTTGTGGGTCAGCGTCCTGGCTCCACCCACTTCCACGGTGTCCTCCTGCACACAGAATTAAAACGGAGGCAGGCCACGGGGATAACATCTTCTAAAACTACGGAGACGCTCTCCGGGCTGACGCCACACTTACACGCAAGGCAGGGTTTCCCCTGCCCCTGCTGTAGTTCCGCGTCAAAGTATTGGGTACGCCCACTCTCCTCGCCAGTCGCCGGTCACTCGCGGGACCTACGTGGCCGTACCCGTCCCGTCTCGCTCCGCCTCTTGGTCGCTACCGGGGGTCGCCGCAGGTCTCTGGGTCCCAATCGCCCCCTGTCCACAGAACCACACAGCCAGCGTCCAACGCACGAGCCCGCAAGCCCACAGCCCAAGGCAGTTGGTTGCCCCCACAGATCCACAACACACGTCACTTACTTCAGAGGCAGAGTTTCCTCTGCCCCTGCGTGTTGTGGGCTTCTTGGGGTTCGCTCCGGTAGCCTGAGGGGTCTGCTGTGTAGTCCGGGGGTTCCTTCCCAGCCTGCGTGAGTCCACCCGGTCGCTCTTGGCAAAGCCTGTCGATTCTTCCCCGATCGCTCTGCTGTCGCTTCCCTCCTCGTCGATCCTGCCTGATCTCTTTTAAATGGGTGCAGTCCTAATGCTCCACAGGTGCGTCTAACTTCAGGTGTCGTTTGATTGGGCACTTCGGTTGTTAGGGGCAACAAGCTAAAAAGGGGCAACGTCTTAAAAGACCAGCAAAGTCCACGAGGAGTAAAAACATGCAATTAAAAAGACAATCAAATTCTAAAATGTAAAAACATGCAATTAAAAATACAATCAAATTCTAAAATGTAAAAACATGCAATTAAAATCCACAGCAATAAAACACTATAAGACATGCATGGCAATGAAACAAACAAAAAAAAAATCCCCTACTTGTGTCCCATCACACATGGGTGACTTACACATCTGTGAAGGTACCATTAATGCTGAAAGGTACATACAGCTTTAAAAATGTATATCCTCAGTTCCCAAACGTTTACTGAGTGTTAAAAGGAAAAGCCATGTTAACACAGTGGTAAAAATGCCCCTGTGCCAACTTTTTTGCAATGTGTTGCTGCCATTCAATTAAAAAAATTTCTCATTTCGAACATTAAATATCTTGTATTTGCAGTTCATTCAATTGAATATACAGTAAATTGAAAAGGATTTACAAATCATTGTATTTATTTACGAATTACACAACACGCCAACTTTCAAAAGTATGAAATATAGTTGTTAAATAGAACCTCTCCTGTTTTTAATGAATACTTAGGCCTACAATACTATTGCATGTTAATGTTGGTCATTATGGTGATACTTGGAGAGCCAAGTGTTTTCTGAGGTGCAGGTGAAACATGTTTGAGAACCACATATATAGAGACATTGAATATAGAGACGATTAAAAGTCTTAATAGAAGAAGAGAACAAATATTCTTAGAAATGGCTGCTTCCCAGCTGACGTTTGTCTTCATTTTTTAAAGGTGAGCCTCCTAGTTCTGCTGTGCAAGAAAGTTGGACTCCAAAAGCCCCAAGCTGGCTCAGTATTGGCGAGTCAATCAGCAAAGGTCAGTGGGGTTTAGGAGAAGTGGGACGCCTGAGCAGAACTTAATCTCATTCGTCCTTTAAATGAAGGATTTTGGGTGAATAAGCAGGTGCAGGAAAGCTATTACCGGCCACCTTCCTGAGTTTGTCATCCACCAAGGGCAGACGAGCTGGGAGAACTGCCAGCTGCACACATAACACACACATTTTACAGGAAGGACACAAGTTGGCGCATGGCATTTTGACTCCCGGGCATCCACTCCTCTCATACTCTGCTGTGAGACACAAACCAATCAAAGTATTATCAAGCAGATGAAGTACTGTAGTATCTCCTCTGTGGGAAAGAAGTACACCAACTATGTAAGTGGCATGTTTTTTTTTTCGATTTACAAACGCAATTGGTTCTCGAATTGGGTTTGTACATAGGAAAGTGTGTATATTGAAGCAAAGTTCTCCATAAGAAGCAATGTAAACATGAATAATGGATTCCAGTCTTGACAAACATCCATATTTTTATAAAAGTTTGTACCTCTTGAGCACAATGAAAAGTGCTAAACAGTATTATATACCAAACAAACAAAAGAGTTTGACAGATCAAATGTTTCTATTTACCGTATTTTTCAGACTATAAGTCGCAGTTTTCTTCATAGTTTGGCCGGGGGTGCAACTTATACTCAGGATCGACTTATGTGTGAAATTATTAACACATTACCGTAAAATATCAAATAATATTATTTAGCTCATTCACGTAAGAGACTAGACGTATAAGATTTCATGGGATTTAGCGATTAGGAGTGACAGATTGTTTGGTAAACGTATAGCATGTTCTATATGTTATAGTTATTTGAATGACTCTTACCATAATATGTTACGTTAACATACCAACTGAGAACGTTCTCAGTTGGTTATTTATGCGTCATATGACGTACACTTATTCAGCCTGTTGTTCACTATTCTTTATTTATTTTAAATTGCCTTTCAAATGTCTATTCTTGGTGTTGGGTTTTATCAAATAAATTTCCCCCCAAAAATGTGACTTATACTCCAGTGCGACTTATATATGTTTTTTTCCTTCTTTATTATGCATTTTCGGCAGGTGCGACTTATACCCCGGTGCGACTTATACTCCGAAAAATACGGTACATAAAATATCAGTGGGACTGCCTCTTCGTAATGTTGTCGTTTTCCATTCCAACAAAGCAAGTGTGCTTGATATAAAACACTCAAACGTACAGTGAGGTTTCACTTTTCCAAAATGCGCTAGCTAGATGCTAATTTAGTTTATTATTATTATTCTTCTGTCAATGGTCAACAAAATAAACAAACAGTTGTTTGATTGATTGATTGAGACTTGTTTAAGTAGGTTGCACAGTGAAGTACATATCCCGTACAATTGACCACTAAATGTAACACCCGAATACGTTTTTCAACTTGTTTAAGTCGGGGTCCACCTAAATTGATTCATGATACAGATATATACTATCATATATACTATCATCATAATACAGTCATCACAGAAGATAATCATCAGGGTGTATACATTGAATTATTTACATTATTTACAATTCGGGGTGTGGAGGGGGCGGGGGGGTTAGGTTTGGTTGTTATCATCAGTCATCAACAATTGAGAACAGAGAAATGGATATTGAAACAGTGTAGGTCTGACTTGGTAGGATATGTACAGCAAGTAGTGGACAGAGAGAGAGAGAGAGAGAGAGAGAGAGAGAGAGAGAGAGAGAGAGAGAGAGAGAGAGAGAGAGAGAGAGAGAGAGAGAGATCAGAAAGCATAAGAAAAAGTATCTACATTTGATTATTTACATTTGATTATTTACAATCCGGGGAGGGTGTTAGTTTAGGGTTGAAGTTGCCTGGAGGTGTACTTTTATTGCGGTTTTGAAGGAGGATAGAGATGCCCTTTCTTTTACACCTGTTGGGAGCGCATTTCACATTGATGTGGCATAGAAAGAGAATGAGTTAAGACCTTTGTTAGATCGGAATCTGGGTTTAACGTGGTTAGTAGAGCTCCCCCTGGTGTTGTGGTTATGGCGGTCATTTACGTTAAGGAAGTAGTTTGACATGTACTTCGGTATCAGGGAGGTGTAGCGGATTTTATAGACTAGATTGAAAATGAAAATATTGCAGACCGAAAGGGTTTAGGCTGAAGTTGAACACTTATTGCGCCTAACCCTATAAACAATGTCAAGTACAAGATGAACTTCCGGAAAATTATGAAATGTCCTTTGTACAACATATTATAAATACACGTTATACACAACATAAACACAGTTCAATTATATACACAGTAAAGGCATGTGAAATATCCTTGTACACATGTTAAACCTTTGTACCAATTATATACTATATACGAACAATTATACTTCCATTATTATTTATATCCCGCATTTAGTTTTTAATTAACATTGATCATAGTATTAACTACTGTGTTGATTCAAGAGTGATATATTTTTTCAAGACATTGGTCTTAAAGGCTTACTGAAACCCACTACTACCGACCACGCAGTCTGATAGTTTATACATCAATGATGAAATCTTAACATTGCAACGCATGCCAATGCTTACTAAAGTGCAATTTTAAATTTTGTGCGAAATATCCTGCTGAAAACGTCTCGGTATGATGACGTCTGCATGTGACGTCACGGATTGTAGAGGACATTTTGGGACAGCATGGTGGCCAGCTATTAAGTCGTCTGTTTTCATCGCAAAATTCCACAGTATTCTAGACATCTGTGTTGGTGAATCTTTTGCAATTTGTTCAATGAACAATGGAGACAGCAAAGAAGAAAGCTGTAGGTGGGAGGCGGTGTATTGCGGCCGACTTCAGCAACACAAACACAGCCGGTGTTTCATTGTTTACATTCCCGAAAGATGACAGTCAAGCTTTACCATTGGCCTGTGGAGAACTGGGACAACAGAGACTCTTACCAGGAGGACTTTGAGTTGGATACGCAGACACGGTACTGTGAGTACGCATGCAGCTGCGGCTTCCAAACATTTGATCGCTTGCCCATACGTGCGTGTCGCTATGTGCATGTCACAAACGTAACTTTGGGGACTTTGGGGAAATATATGTGCTGTATGAACTTTGGGGAGGTAAACGATACTTTGGGCTGTGGGATTGAGTGTGTTGTGCAGGTGTTTGAGTTGTATCGGCGGGTTATATGGACGGGAGGGGGGAAGTGTTTGTTATGCGGGATTCATTTGTGGCATATTAAATATAAGCCTGGTTGTGTTGTGGCTAATAGATTATATATATATGTCTTGTGTTTATTTACTGTTTTAGTCATTCCCAGCTGAATATCAGGTCCCACCCGCCTCTCACAGCATCTTCCCTATCTGAATCGCTCCCACTGCCCTCTAGTCCTTCACTCTCACTTTCCTCATCCACAAATCTTTCATCCTCGCTCAAATTAATGGGGAAATTGTCGCTTTCTCGGTCCGAATCGCTCTCGCTGCTGGTGGCCATGATTGTAAACAATGTGCGGATGTGAGGAGCTCCACAACCTGTGACGTCACGCTACGCGTCTGCTACTTCCGGTACAGGCAAGGCTTTTTTATCAGCGACCAAAAGTTGCGAACTTTATCTTCGATGTTCTCTACTACATCCTTTCAGCAAAAATATGGCAATATCGCGAAATAATCAAGTATGACACATAGAATGGACCTGCTATCCCCGTTTAAATAAGAAAATCGCATTTCAGTAGGCCTTTAAAGTGTTTTTTAAATGTGTGAATGGAACTGGAACATTTTAAGGAATCATCCAAGCTGTTCCACAGTTGAACCCCCCTGACAGAAACACATCTACCTTTTAAGCTCGTTTTTAATTTTGCTTTCTGAAAGACAGCTGAACCTCTGAGGTCATAGGGATTCTCTCTGGGTTTGAACCTCTCCTGTAGACACCGAGGCAGCATGTGGTTTTGAGCTTTGTACGTCATAATAGCATTGTTGAGGTCAACAAGATCGTGCAGTTTTAATGTTTTTAATTTAATAAACCTCATAAATAATTTACATTGACTTTGCCATATACATGCTTATGACTAGCATTAGCGATTTTACATGGCAATTTATTCAACACTTCCAAATTTGATGATGGAAAGTACAACTAAGGTGCACATTACAATCAAACAACTGGTGTGTAATATATACAATACTATATAAAGACTTTGTAGGGTGCAACACAAGATAAACTGGCACATTCAGCTTAATCGCATAAGACTACTTCCCAAGCTAGGCAACACACCGTAGTTTATACACTACTGCCATCCAACAACTAAAACTTCTATATAATACTTGTAAATGAGACTCAGAAATGTAATAGGTAAACAAGATGTAACAACTGGACAGCACAGTTATCATAATCAGGTATTTATTTTTAATTTACGCTAAAAAGTTAGATTTATCTATTAAACAAATAACATTTATTCACACACGTACTTAAAATTTGTACCATTACTGTACATATACACTCACTGTACAAACACATATACACATTCTGTACATATACATTCACTGTACAAACGTACATATACACATACTGTACATATACATTCACTGTACAAACACATATACACATTCTGTACGTATACATTCACTGTACAAACACATATACACATACTGTCCATATACATTCACTGTACAAACATACATATACACATACTGTACATATACATTCACTGTACAAACATACATATACACATACTGTACATATACATTCACTGTACAAACACATATACACATTCTGTACCTATACAGTACATATGCATACATACACTCATGCACATAATCACGTTTCATCAAACATATATTAATGTTGCTGCTCTAGGGTAAACTGGGTAACACATGGCACACTGACAAAGCTTAACCTATTGTTACTATAACAATCTACAAGGTTAATGTAGGTTGCTTCTCTTTCTCCCCCTCCATTTTTCTGCATTCTTTCATATCTCAAGTTATCATTACGTATATGTATTGTTGCATTTGAACAACTGTATTGTTGATAATAGAGGTAAATTATTGGTATTGTTCATTATCAATAGCGCTATTTCTATTGGTATTTGTATTGCTCCATTTCTAGTGTAATAATGCTCATTGTCATTTCTGTATTATTTTTTATTTTCGCTAACTGCTTATTTGCTATCACTTTTACCATCATATTTGTACATGTCGTATTTGCTGATGTTGCTCTATTGTTGTTGTTGTGTTTGCTGTTGTTGTTTTTGTCTCTCTGTCTAATCCCCCTCTTGTCCCCACAATTTCCCCCTCTGTCTTCTTTTTTTTCTCTTTCTATCCCCTCCTGCTCCGGCCGGCTGCACTAAATGATAATATAAATATATTTAATAAAGTCAAATACAAATAAGGCAACAAGAGAAGTATCCTACACTTCTCTTTTGTAAAGTAAATCTGAACAGCCGATATGGGCATCTACATCAACTATATGATTTGCCTGAGAAGCTGGACAGGACAAAAAATAAATAAATAAAAAAATAAATAAAAAAATTGGTACCATTGAGTACCGGTATCAAAATGCTACATTGAGCAAAAACCGAGAAGGATAGCGACCTGTGTGAAAATGAACGGGTCTGCAACCCACCAGTACAGAGAACAAGTGGTCTTGGCAAACAAAACTGATGATGCATGTTTTCCTAAAACCCAATCCTCTAAAGGAAATGTGATGGCTCAAAGTGGATTTTTTCAAAACATATTCTAACAGAGCAGTGGACATGTCGCAATTGCGGCTGCCAAAAAGTTCATACAAACAAAAGGTGCAACTGTGATTGAACTCTTGAACCGTTAGAGAAATAGGTTCCACATGCACAAGCGTTTCTCTGTCACCGATGTGGAGGCCAAGGAAGCTGAGACAATCTAGGTCATGGGTGTCAAACTCAAGCCGATTATATTCAGCGGCTACAACAAAACAAATACCCAGAATCCCATGCAGCCCTAACTCTTCCGGGCTGCAATATACACCCCCGCTACCTCCAAAACCCGCCCCCCAAACCCCGCCCGCCTCAACCGACTCACGGAGGGGGGGGGGGGGGGTTGGTGGTAGCGGGGGTGTATATTGCAGCCCCGAAGAGTTAGGGCTGCATGGGATTCTTGGTATTTGTCTAGTTGTGTTTATGTTGTGTTACTGTGCGGATGTTCTCCCAAAATGTGTTTGTCATTCTTGTTTGGTGTGGATTCACAGTGTGGCGTATATTTCTAACAGTCTTAAAGTTATTTATACAGTCACCGTCAGTGTAACCTGTATCGCTGTTGGCCAAGTATGGATTGCATTTACGTGTGTGTGCGTGCTGAAGTCGCACCTTTTTTGTGATCGGGCCGGCACGGTGTTGGAATGGATGAAAAGCAGACGTGAGGACAGCTCGCGGAGGACGATAAACGCAGTGCCTTTAAAGCACGTCCCCAAGACTGTGGTCCGGGTGGACTACGAGGTATAATGACTGATGAATAACTTAGTTCGATAATGAAGGTTGCCTCAGCTCAAAACCTGAGCCCCGACATTAATGAACTAGCATCCAAGAAAAGATGGCAGGTATCTGGCTTGGGCACATCAGATTAGATCAGTGTGTTGCAAACTGAGCAGTTTAAAGTCCTGAATGGTTGGTTTATTCATTGTTATTTTATTTTCGGATTTATTAGCCTGTGGAAAAAGTTAATGTTGTTATTTACCTCAGAAGGCTGCAAATAGAAAAGAGGCATTCAATTTTTATTTAAATTGTATTTGATATGCCATTGATATTTTTTAATTATTATTATTATTATTTGAAACTCGATTTTGCATGTCACTATAAAGTTATATAAGCCTTGCTTGTTCAATATTCAATGCAAAACTTGTTTGGGTCCCTATTAAAAGGTTTATTTGTTCAACCTTGGCCCGCGGCTTTGTTCAGTTTTAAATTTTGGCCCACTCTGCATTTGAGTTTGACACCGCTGATCTAGGTGTTACTTCTCTACAGTCCACAATTAGCACCCGGTCCATCCTCTAAATCCCTCTGGATACTCTAAGAGCGAAACATTCTGAATGAATGTACAATGTTGTCAAAGCCATATCTATAATTAGAACACCATTTCAGTGACGGCGGAACTCTGAGTTTAGTTCTTTTCCCCCAAAGCAATTACGATTGAGGCAAACACTTTGTAAGAGGTTTGACTGTCGACGGGGCCACAAAATGCATGACTGATGATGTTGTGGCTTTGAAGCCGAGCGCTTTTTACTGCAGTGACAAAATAGTTTTGTCACACACTCTGTTTTTGTACTACTGAACACCACTTAGTGTAATCTTTGATGACAACTGCTTGGAATTGCAGAGCAAATATCACTCTGTGTCAACAAACGATAGGACACGATGTGGTATTGGAGTGGAAAATGCAAAGCTGATGATTTTATTATGACATTTCTAAATGAAAATTAATACAATTTGAAGAAGGCTTGGTGTCACCGTCAAATGAAAACTTTATGATGAATTTGACTTTTTGAAATACAGTTGCATGTCAACTTACAAGCTTCATTTGTTCTGTGACTGAGCTCTAAACTCAAAGCACTTGTATCTCAAATCAATGATGCCTATTAAAATGAATTGACGATTGAATTGATTAATTAATTAAAGTTAAAGTTAAGTTAAAGTACCCATGATTGTCACGCACACACTAGGTGTGGCAAAATTATTCTCTGCATTTGACCCATCACCCTTGATCACCCCCTGGGATGTGAGGGGAGCAGTGAGCAGCAGCGGTGGCCGCGCCCGGGAATCATTGTTGGTGATTTAACCCCCAATTCCAACCTTTGATGCTGAGTGCCAAACAGGGAAGTAATGGGTCCCATTTTTATAGTCTTTGGTATGACTCGGCCGGGGTTTGAACTCACAACCTACCAATCTCAGGGCGGACACTCTAACCACTAGGCCACTGAGCAGGTGATTGATTGATTAATTGATTAACTACTTTAAATCAATGTAAATGTTGCTTGCCCCCCCCCAAAAGCAGCACAATTTTAACACATAACTTTTAGATAAGAAATTGTCACCATGTTAAAATAATCAGTTTTTCAAGTTTCTCGGGAAATACAAAAAAACTTCACCAAAAGTGTAACATATGACATTTTACTCAAAAAAGATGGCTATGTGCATATTAATAACATTGTGTGTAAATTATTTAACAAAGGGGAATTTTGCCTATCATTCACAATGAGTATAAAAAACATGACAACAGATGTTATTTAAAAACATTTTTGTATTCTAAATATTAAATAAATGCGTTCGAAAGTCAGCTTATAATGGAGCTTATGGCAGCTGCGCAATTCCGCCAACAAAGTCCTTAAAAAAACATCCATTGAGGTTTTATATACATGATTTACCGTATTTTCCGGAGTATAAGTCGCACCGGAGTATAAGTCGCACCAAATGCATAATAAAGAAGGAAAAAAACATATATAAGTCGCACTGGAGCCCGGCCAAACTATGAAAAAAACTGCGACTTATAGTCCAAAAAATACGGTAAGTATTAGAGATGCGCGGATAGGCAATTATTTCATCCGCAACCGCATCAGAAAGTCGTCAACCATCCGCAATCCACCCGATCTAACATTTGATCAGAACCGCATCCGCCCGCATCCGCCCGCATCCGCCCGTTGTTATATATCTAATATAGACGATGCAAGGCATTAGTGAGGTTATAAAGCTTTTGCCTGTTAAAGAAAGGAGACTGATCCAATGCAGCACAGACATTCGCGTGCCACGCTGTCACGACCCAGACGCACACCAGTGCGCAATCATATGAGAGCCGCGCTGAGCGCACATCCAAGCGCGTCTCGCTGCAGGCGACGGCCGGGTATATGGGCCCGACGCTCCAGCGCCATCCATTTTCAGGGCTAGTTGATTCGGCAGGTGGGTTGTTACACACTCCTTAGCGGGTTCCAACTCCCATGGCCACCGTCCTAGCTGCTGTCTATATCAACCAGGGTGAGCCCCACCCCTTTCGTGAGCGCACTGCGCGCGGAGTGACCCCTGTTACGCGCCCCCGGCAACAGGGGTGGCGGGCAGGTAAGCTGCGCGGGCGGAGCGCGCGGAGTGACCCCTGTTGCGAGCCCCCGGCCACGGGGGTGGCGAGCAGGTAAGCTGCTTACCTGCTGCGCGTGACGCCGGCCGCGGCGAAGGCGGACGAGGCGGGGTGTCGGTGCGGTGGTGACCCTGGACGTGCGTCGGGCCCTTCTCGCGGATCGCCTCAGCTACGGCTCCCGGTGGGGCCCTCTCGGGGGAAGGGGCCTCGGTCCCGGACCCCGGCGAGGCGTCACTTCTCCGCTCCGTAAAAGTGTCCATCTCTTTTTTTTTCTTCTTCTGTTGTGTCATATGCAGCAGGTGCCTGCTCGTTTTTCGTATGTGGGTAACAACATTTAACTATGTATATATATTTCCGAATTGGTTTAACTACCACCCGCCTGAATCTATTTAAAATCTAATTTTTTTTTAACCACCCGACCCGACCCGACCCGCGGATAAAATCTAATTTTTTTTAATTTAATTCGCCCGATCCGCGGATAATCCGCGGACTCCGCGGTTGTGCCCGCAAACCGCGCATCTCTAGTAAGTATATATGTAATGTAGTAACAGGCACATTCACAATAACTATTGATATTTAAGTATTTTTGGTCATTAAAAGCATATGCAGCGCATTAATTTCAAAAAGGCATCAAGACGTTTGCTTTTTTTTTTCTTCAACACTGATTATAACTCACTGCAGACTTTGTTAGAGCCAACAAACATGATAAAACATCACTTACTGTACACGTTCTGCTGTCATTAGAATGCCGACACTAGGATGTTCATATATTCCCATGTAGATAAACCTCCAGGGAGCAGGGAAGCAAGGAAGCAGCAGACCTTCCGATGATGTAAACATAGGGACACACGGTAATGATCACGGTGCCGCTATAAATAGTTTGTCTGTGTTAGCGCTTATAATAACAATATCACTAATACTTGGACCTGCTCAGTGCCCTTGTGGTTAGAGTGTCCGCCCTGAGACTGGAAGGTCGTGAGTTCAAACCCCGGCCGAGTCATACCAAAGACTATAAAACTGGGACCCATTACCTCCCTGCTTGGCACTCAGCATCAAGGGTTAGAATTGGGGGTTACATTACCAAAATGATTCCAGAGCGCGGCCATTGCTGCTGCTCACTGCCCCCCCCCCCCCCCCCCCCCCCCCCCCCTTCTAGGTGGTGAACATAGGGATGGGTCAAATGCAGAGGATAATTTCACCACACCTAGTTTGTGTGCGTGACTATCATTGAAACTTTAACTTTAATATTCAAGTCACAAAATGTAAATGGAGTATTGTTGGCGCTTTTTAAATGATTATTTATGGGCGAAATAGAGGTGGTCCCATTGTAAGCAGACTTTTATTTATTTTATTATTATTTATTTATTTAGACTTAATATTTGTTTAATATTTAGACTGCATTAAAAAAAATCCATCCGTCGTCATGTCTTTCATAATGATTGTGAACAATAGGCAAAATTCTCCTTTAGGAGAAATGACTTGGGCATTTATTTGAACATGCCTATGTGACTTAGGCAAGATTTGGCAACACTTTATTTTGAAGGTGTCTACATAAGAGTCACACAAGCCTGTCATAACTATGATTATGAGCAATAATGTTACTTTAAAGTGTCCTTAATGTTGATGACACATCCCATGTCTGTTTATGACACGCTCATGTCCCTCTTATGTAGGCACCTTCAAAATAAAGTGTTACGATATCTTGCTTAAGTCACAAACGTATGTTCAAAAAATCCCTTAGTCATTTATTTCTCATCGGTGTGGAGAATGCATATATGTTTAAGAGTTATTTATTTTTCTTAGTCATGTTTAAAACAGCTAGTGTTTTTCCATTTGTACTCTTTCTATTTTATCATTTTATGTCCGCAAGTAAACTGTGTGTTACCTTGAAGGCTTGCACTGTAGGAGTTGGAGTACTCCCTTATATCTTATCTGTAGTAGAACAACGAGGCTGTATTCTTTTCTGGACAGGTGGGGGCTTTCTTCGGATGCAAGAAGTTGTCTCTTGCGTTTGAATGTTAGACCAGTTCGAGAAGCCGATATGAATGTATTGGTGTGAGCTGGTCTCCTGAAGCTTTAGTAAAACTTAATAATATTCTTATTCTGTCTTGATGGTCCTTCTTACTCTGCATATATGTCATCTGAAAGAATTTGGGATTGACCAGTGACTTTAATTCCCTGAGAGGGAATACTGGTCAGACGCAACATCGGCCATTATCTTAAAGGGGTAAAATCACATGATCTGATCAACTGAGGATGGAAGGGATTTTACCATATGTGACCGGCGTAATAAGGAGATATTTTAAGCAAAAAAGAAATGACTTAGGCAAAAAAATTTTAACAGTGTGACAAAATGTTTTGTTTAGTTTTTTTTAACAACTACAGGACTGTAGTTTTATAAAGTAACGTAATAATTATTGAAGTTGTGCCAACAGGAATTTGCATGGTGCAAATTCACGCAAATTCAACCAAACCGTGCAAATTTTGAGAGGCCTCACAACTTTGTCCACTGCTCGCCGTTTCCCCGCATATTTTGGCTAACCAAATTCGTCTCTGAGCGGCACTCAAAACTGTTTTTGTGGAGGCCAAGCAGAAATAACAAATTGTGATATTATATCAATTGATAAAACGACAAAAGCTCTACTTCCTGTTCTTGTCTAGTTTGCTAAGCCTTCTGGGTAATGTAGTTTAAAACATGTTTACATGTATTTGTATATGTATTTAACCTTTATTTACCTAGACAAATAACAGATTTTCACTTGCACTGCTGACCTAGCAAAGACGCAACATTTACGTGTTCGAGATGTTGAAGTGTGATGATAATCTTTCATTGTCTCTAATTTGCAAACAAAATGACTGCAATGGATCACTCTCAAGAGTCAAAAACGCTCATAACGTGCGGGGTAAAAACACTTTATGCGTAAATCTAGTGGTACGCAAAATAATCACTCATATAAATATTGTAAGGTCGTGACTCGAGCCCTTATCAAAGGTGTATCAGCCTTCAATACAAGTCGTTACACTCTGACTACTGGAGGCCAACGCCAAAATAAACAATTAAGACACAAACAGAACCGTCTTACTTCATAATTTCTGTCACTAAACACGCGTGGGAACCGAATGTTCTCCACATTCTATGCCTACAGCCGCCCTTTCCTAGCCACACAGCCAATCACCCAACAATATTGATATTATCTTTATTATTGATATTACATTTATTTTAGCACAATGTTTATTTAACTTGTATGTGCAATTTATTTTATTTTATTCCTTTTTTTAAGTACAATGTTGTTTTTTTCTATATTCAAACTAGTGTTGTCTTGATATCAATATTTTGGTACCGGTAACAAAATTATTTTGATACTTTTCTGTACTTTTCTGTACTTTTCTAAATAAAGGGGACCACAAAAAATTGCATAATTGGCTTTATTTTAACAAAAAATCTTATGGTACATTAAACATATGTTTCTTATTGCAATTTGTTGGTCCTTAAATAAAATAGTGAACATACAAGACATTTTGTCTTTTATTACTAAGAAAGCAAACAAGTGCTCCTAATTTAGTGTACTGACATATTCAGTAACACATTGTGTCATTTTACATTCTATCATTTTGTCAAAATTATTAATGACAAGTGGTAGAAAATTAATTATTAATCTACTTGTTCATTTACTGTTAATGTCTGCTTACTTTCTTTTTCAACATGTTCTATCTACACTTCTGTTAAAATGTAATAATCACTTATTCTTCTGTTGTTTGATAATTTACTTTAGTTTTGGATGATACCGTATTTCTTTGAATTGCCACCGGGGCGGTAATTAATTTAAAACCTCTTCTCACTCCGGCGCTTACCAAAGGCATGCGGTAAATTTAGGCCTGCGCTTATAAATTTGAGTGTGATGTAAGGATACCATCATGAAAAGCACATTTAATAAAAAAAACAACGTTATTATGGTCTTACCTTTACTTATAAATGAAGTCCATGCGCAGCTCCTTCTGACCAAAATCATCGATAACTTGTTTATATAAGTCTTCCTTATCTTTCTTCAGTTGTAAAAGTCTCTCTGTCTCGATGGAGATACGGTATTCTTTTAATTATTATCTCCTGCTTCGATTGAAAGTCCAGTTTAGAAAACTGTTTTATTTTAGATATGTAATCCTCCATGTTAAAAGTGCAAGCGAGAGGAAACAATAATGTTAATGTTAATAATGCTAACTGTTGCTGCTTGTTGTCACTTCTTCTGCAGCCGAGTAGTCACAAGAAGGATCACTAGCGCCCTCTACCACCAGGAGGCGGGAGTCATTTAATGAGTCATATTTGACACACGCAGCTACAGTATATTAATAATATATAATAAATATAGCTGCTTACTGTTCTTTTTAGCATATTCAATAGCTTGGACCTTAAATCCTACTGAATAGCTCTTTATCTTCTTCCCTTTATGCGATTTTAAATTATTGAAATCAGCCTCCTCCATTTTCAAAATGATGACAGGTGAAGTGTCACTCGTGACGTGACGAGTTTGACCCGGCGGAATGTCTAGGCATATGCTAATTATTTTGCGAAACGAGTTTGACCCGGCGGAAATTCTAGACATGCGCTAATAAAAATAATATTTTGCGAAACGAGTTTGACCCGGCGTTAATCCTGAGCCGGCGGTAATGCTAAGCATGCGCTAATTAATTTGCGAAACGAGTTTGACCCGGCTGTAATTCTCGGCATGCATGCGCATACTATATACCCGGCGGCAATTCAAGGAAATACGGTACTACAAATTTGGGTATCAATCCGATACCAAGTCGTCACAGGATCGTACATTGGTCATATTCGAAGTCCTCATGTGTCCAGGGACATATTTTCTGAGTTCATAAACATAATGTAAATTTTTTAAAAAAACGAAAGATGTTGCGATGCCAAAAAATATCGACGTAATCATAGTAGTATTGACTAAATACGGTACTGTACTCGGTATAATTACAGTGGATGTGTGGACCGGTACTTTTCAGAGGCGAATATATTACTGAATATGATTCATTAGTATCGCGGTACACCGTACATCCCTAATTCAAACACAATATTACATTTCAAACTGTGTGTAATGTTACAGTGGCAAAATATGAAATTTACTTGTTAAAGGGGAACATTATCACAATTTCAGAAGGGTTAAAACCATTAAAAATCAGTTCCCAGTGGCTTATTATATTTTTCGAAGTTTTTTTCAAAATTTTACCCATCATGCAATATCCCTAAAAAAAGCTTCAAAGTGCCTGATTTTAACCATCGTTATATACACCCGTCCATTTTCCTGTGACGTCACACAGTGATGCCAATACAAGCAACCATGGCGGATAGAACAGCAAGGTATAGCGACATTAGCTCGGATTCAGACTCGGATTTCAGCGGCTTAAGCGATTCAACAGATTGCGCATGTATTGAAACGGATGGTTGTAGTGTGGAGGCAGGTAGCGAAAACGAAATTGAAGAAGAAACTGAAGCTATTGAGCCATATCGGTTTGAACCGTATGCAAGCGAAACCGACGAAAACGACACGACAGCCAGCGACACGGGAGAAAGCGAGGACAAATTCGGCGATCGCCTTCTAACCAACGATTGGTTTGTGTTTGTTTGGCATTAAAGGAAACTAACAACTATGAACTAGGTTTACAGCATATGAAATACATTTGGCAACAACATGCACTTTGAGAGTGCAGACAGCCCATTTCAGGCGCGCTAAGAACATATATTTTTCCACAATTTCAGCACTCAGGTTAACCATACCTAAATAGACACAAAATACTGCATTACACAAGACTACCCGAATGTACTCGAATGATTGAAAAAAATAAATGTTTTTAAGCTAAATTATTAGTAAACACAGTTTATGTATAATAATTTACGTAAAACCGCCAGTAATGAATAAAGTTTTCATCAATTAATATATTCTGTAGACATACCCTCATCCGCTCTCTTTTCCTGAAAGCTGATCTGTCCAGTTTTGGAGTTGATGTCAGCATCTGCTTTGAGTGTCGCAGGATATCCACACATTCTTGTCATCTCTGTCGTAGCATAGCTTTCGTCGGTAAAGTGTGCGGAACAAACGACTGACCATTTCGTCGGCTTTCCCCACAGCCTCGTATTTTGAACAAATTTTGTCCAATTTCTTGCCACTTTCGCATCTTTGGGCCACTGGTGCAACTTGAATCCGTCCCTGTTCGTGTTGTTACACCCTCCGACAACACACCGACGAAAGTGAGAAAATGGCGGATTGCTTCCCGATGTGACGTCACAACGTGACGTCATCGCTCCGAGAGCAAATAATAGAAAGGCGTTTAATTCGCCAAAATTCACCCATTTAGAGTTCGGAAATCGGTTAAAAAAATATATGGTCTTTTTTCTGCAACATCAAGACGCTTACATAGGTCTGGTGATAATGTTCCCCTTTAAATAAAACCTCTGTCTTGTTTTTAACGAATATTTAGGCCCACTACGCTACTGTATTTTAATGTTGGTCATTTAAATATTTTCTGAGGTGGTACTTGGTGAAAAAAGTTTGATCTTCCCTACTCTAATCTACTGTCTACTTTTAAGTCTGTGTGGTACAAAACAAGCAAAAGTACAAGTCAATATATTATTTCTTTTCCAATTTTTGTAAAAATGCTTTTTGAGGTTACGGTTGTGAGGAACACTTGAAACATTAATAACAAATTCATAAAATCACCAGTTGATTGCACGTTACTGTGGGGAGAAAAAGCCTCCAAACATTACATCTTTGCCAAATGTGGCCCTTTACCTTACCCCTCACCCTTACAAAGAGCTGCGTTCACCTGAAAAGGGAACATCACAGATGTTGCATACCTTTGGACAGCAACACCGTAGCTGTTTTCACGCAGCTATTCCTTTGTCGCATCCTCTCATTGTTTATAATTTATGCTGATGTGTGGAGAACAACAGTAGGCCTGTTTCCTATTCATGGTGAAAGAAGTGCAAATGAAAAAGTAGTTACTTATGTCAATAAATGAATAATTCATACGTTCAAGAGTACACATACACTAATGAGCTCAAAAAGCCAAGTGTACTTATTTCTGTACTCGGCTCTTTGCAGTTCATGTAAAGCGTGTTGATCTAAAGGAGAATGTTAACCCCGTTATGCAGTAAGCAATGTAAACGTGAAAACACCTCAGGCGCTCTGCCTAACCGGTGACTTTTTACAACTCGTTTCTTTTTTTTTTATTAGCACATATTTGTTGACACACTGTAAATATGCTCTATTATGAGAAAGAGTTTGCAGTCTGGCCAATGTTATTTAACTAATGAGATAAAACAAGGTCACCTGAGGTAGCGCGTGCTGTGTGTGTGTGTGTGTGTGTGTGTGTGTGTGTGTGTGTGTGTGTGTGTGTGTGTGTGTGTGTGTGTGTGTGTGTGTGTGTGTGTGTGTGCGCGTGTGTGTGTGTGTGTGTGTGTGTGTGTGTGTGTGTGTGTGTGTGTGTGTGTGTGTGTGTGTGTGTGTGTGTGTGTGTGTGTGTGTTTAGCACACTTGTTAATTGTACTCTGGGGGGTATTTGAACTTAATTATAAAATACCAGTCTTCAATCATAACTATTTCCATAATTTCTATTTGAACATTTTTATTAGTTTTTTGCAGCGGTTTAAAAAACATGTTTTGGCAGTCAACGGCAGTCGTTCAGTTGGGAGGCTTGCTGGAAGTTCAAATGAGGATTTCCCTAACAAAGCATTGCACCTGTCAAGAAACCCTGCAATGTATTTACCGGTATTAGTATAGTACCGCGATACTAATGAATCATATTCGGTACTACACCGCCTCTAAAAAGTACCGGTACCCCACCTCCCCATCCCCCCCGTCTTCGTCACGTCGTATCATTGCTGGTTTTACAAGCAGACGAGCATGTTCGGCAGCGCACAATCACTGAGTACTTACAAGCAGAAGCAGTATGTAGACAGAAAAGGGAGAACGGACACATTTTGGCTTAAAAACTAACGATAAAGGTGATGTTATAACATTGAAACACACTCAGGAAGAGGTGCTTTAAGATATGGTTAGCTAGCTAGCTAGCGGCTAAAGTCCATCCACAGTCTGCAGTGTTTTAGCTACTTTTAAATCACTAATCCTTGCCTCCTTGGCGAGAAATAAAGTAAGTTTCTTACAAGTATCATCCCTGCAGGACATGCTTCACTACATACCGTAGGAGGATACAACAGCTAACAAAAGCTAGCGTGCCTGAATGTAAACAAATGCCATGGGTGGATCCACATCTAACATCCACTGTAATGATAACAAGTACAGGAGTGTATCTAGTCGATACTGCTATGATTACATCTATATTTTTTAGCATCACAAAATCTTCTTTAATTTTTTTTAAATGTAGATAATGTTTATAAACTCAGTAAATATGTCCCTGGACACATGAGGATTTTGAATATAACCAATGTATGATCCTGTTACTACTTGGTATTGGATTGATACCCAAATGTGTGGTATCATCCAAAACTAATGTAAAGTATCCAAACAACGGAAGAATTAGTGAAGGGATCGGCAGTTCTTTTGACTGTACTGAATCACTAGAATCAGTTCCTTAAATTGAGTCATTCAAAAAATGTGTTCACCGAATCCCCCCATCCCTCCAAAAAAAAAAAAAAAAAATAGGAGGGGGGCGTGCGTAGTACAGTACAGTGCAGACATTCGCGGGAGAAGCAGCAAATAGGGTGAACGTGAGTCCCTACACAGCTCTGTGCATGCAGTACACCAGGCAGTGAGTGACTGACACAGCGCCACAGTCAGCACAGTTCAGTACGTGAACCTGAATCACTTCTGCAACAGCAGTTCTGTGTGCAGGTCGGCGAATCATGAGTCAGTCAGTCAGGCCCGGCCCTAACCAATCAGGCGCCCTAGGCAAGATTTTAGGTGGCACCCCCCCACATCGGCAGTGAAGTGTATATACTCACAAGAATCCGAATAGCTTTGTCTTTGACATTTTTTTTTTTACTTACAACTATACCTAATATATAAAGGGGTGGAAAAGTGACTATTACCTGCAGGGAAAACATTAGCTAACCAGAAGGCAATAACAATGTAAACAAAAAACACCTGCTTAAAAGATTTAATACAAATGTCCCTGAGGAATTTAAGGTGGGAGTACTATAATTACCTAACGTTACATTATTATTTTCCATAACAATTTAGCCCCCTCCACAATATTAACCCGACGTTAAAACAGAACTAGCTATTTATTTATTAGCAATTGCCGAATCATGTAACATTAGCTTAATGCTAAAAAGCCAGGTTACTATCACATTCTGTAACAGACAAATAATTTCATGTAGGCTAACGTTACCTACCTGCTACCTCTGTCTTTTCTCGTTTCTCCTCCTCTTCTTTTCTCTTGTTTCTTCCCTGGGCACCTGACAGTTTTGGCCGTTTTGACATCTTGTGTTGATTTTTTGATGTGGTGACGTCCAAAAAGAGTCATGATACGGGAAGGGAGGGGGCGCACCGTGCTGGGGGAGGGGGGGCGTAATGTTGTAACAAATAATATTTTTATTAAATAGGCTTTACTTTGCATTTTAATTAACGTGGGATTATTTTTTGTATTTAGAAATAATAGTACCAACTTTTTCTTTTTTTTTTTTTTCTCCAACATTTGTGGCACTGGCGTGGCGCCCCCTGATGGACGGCGCCCTTGGCATTTGCCTATACGGCCTATGCCACGGGCCGGCCCTGCAGTCAGTAACAGCTTCCCCAGCGGCAGATCTCAGTGTGTGTCAGTTCGCGAACGACACAAGCCCTCAGCACCCAATGAACGACGTGCACAGTGACTGAACGAGAGCCTCAATGTGACATCCTCCTCCGCGACACAGTCAGTTCTCTGTGTCAGTAGGTTCGCGAGTCCTGATTCTGTCGTTCACTGAGTGATTCATGTCGTTAATCCGCGGTGAACGAATCGTTCACTCAGTCCCTCCCCCCGCCCCCATGATGATGAGTAGCTGGCTGCGTCATTCGCCGACATCGAGGGTTCAGTGAGTCACAGAATGCGCCAGTTCCACTCATACCGGCATGGTCGCGGCGGAGCTCAACTGAACTGAGAAAGGAACGAATCAGTTCATGAAGTGATTCGGTTCAGTACGTTCACTCAAAAGATTTGTTCGTTCGAACGAATCGTTCGCGAACGACACAATATTAGGAAGAATAAGTGAAGTGTAGATAGAACATGTTAAAAGAGAAAGTAAGCAGATATTAACAGTAATGAATAAGTAGATGAATAATTCATTTTCTACCACTTGTCCTTAATAATGTTGACAAAATAATAGAATGATAAATGACACAATATGTTACTGCATACGTCAGCAGACTATATTAGGAGCCTATGTTTGTTTACTTACTGCTAAAAGACAAGTTGTCTTGTTTGTTCACTATTTTATTTAAGGACAAACTTGCAATAAGAAACATTTGTTTAATGTACTGTAAGTTTTTTTTGTTAAAATAAAGCCAATAATGCCATTTTTTTGTGTTTCCTGAAAGTATCGAAAAGTAACAAAATACATTTTGGTACCGGTACCAAAATATTGGTATCGGGACAACACTAGTCATAAGTATATTTTTCATAATTTTTTGGAGTCCCTTCTTTTGCAGTATATTTGATTAGTATTTATTTTTGTAATCAGCCTGAGCTAAGCCTTGATAATAATCTCTGCGATTAACACATGCTTTCATATCATTTGACAAGGTTTATCCCGTCATGATCCGTGGTCCGGATCATGTTTAGTTTAGTTATGTTCTGTTAGTTTTGGACTTCTTTAGTTCCTGGTTGCACTTCCTTGTTTGTTTTGTCACTATGGTTACTTATAATTTTCACCTGCCGCTTGTGTTCCGGACGCGCACTTGTTTGTCATCAGAGACTCTATTTAGTTCTGCCTTTTCCGGTCACTCGGTGTGGCTTCATTGTTTACGTCACGTTCTGACCAAGTAAGTGTTCATGTTCCATGTCATAGCTTCTGCTAAAATATTAGCTTCACGTGTTTTAGGCACGCTTGCCTTTTTGTTGTGTTGTTTGTGTTTTTGGTAGTTGGGTGATTTATGTTAATAAATCCAATCCTACCTTTACGCCTTCGTCCGGAGCTGTCCTTTGCATCTTGGAAGAACAACCGCGCAGCAAGCCGCAAACCAATTTGTGACATATCCTGTTAAACTGTAAGTAGGTTAGATATAATCATTGAATACAAATAAAATCCAGAGTAAGATGACTAAATCAGTATTAATATTTGAGGGGGGCATGGACCTGTTTTTAATAGAAAAGTTGGGCCCCGAGGTCAAAAAGGTGAAGAATCCCTGGGTTACAGTATTCACTGGTAGCCAGGAGGATCTTCCAAGTGTATTGCTATGGCCGTCACCCGGCCACTAAAACACGGCCACTACAACACGCAAATTCTTCGTCACATCCAGGGTACCGTATTTTCCGGACCATAGGGCGCACCAGATTATAAGGTGCACTGCCGATAAATAGTCTATTTTTTTCATATTTTTTTTCATATATAAGGCGCACCGGATTATAAGGCACATTAAAGGAGTCATATTATTTTAATTATTGTCTAAATGGAAAACACTTCCTTGTGATCTACATAACATGTAGTGGTGGTTCTTTGGTCAAAATGTTGCATAGATTATGTTTTACAGATCACCGTCAAGCCGCTTTCTGACAGTCGCTTCCGGATGCACCGTTTTGTGGGCGATCTTATTTACGTGGCTCACCTTCGGCAGCGTCTTCTCCCCGTCATCTTTGTTGTAGCGGTGTAGCGTGCAAGGACGGGAGTGGAAGAAGTTTTAAAAGATGGAGCTAACTGTTTTAATGACATTCAGACTTTACTTAAATCAATACCGGAGCAGCATCTCCTCATCCGGAAACATCACCGGAAATGTGTCCCGTGACAATCCGTCCGACCAGAACTCTAATAACTAAAGTTCTTTGGGTGGATAATGTAAACTCACGACACCGGTATGTTTTAGCGCTTTCATGGCGAGTTGACTGACAGATATAAGTAAGAACTTTACACTACTTTATATTAGAAATGGCAACAGCGGAGGATGAATGTCACATAACAAGAAGACAGACAAAAAGAAGAAGCTTATTGACTACGGCGTGGACGCGTGCACATTTTAAGGACTTATACAGATCCAAAATACAGATCAGCAGGTACCAGAAGGTAAAAAAAGTTGCTTTTGCATAATACTGCGAAACAAAACGGCAGATAAATGATAAATGGGTTGTACTTGTATAGCGCTTTTCTACCTTCAAGGTACTCAAAGCGCTTTGACACTACTTCCACATTTACCCATTCACACACACATTCACACACTGATGGCGGGAGCTGCCATGCAAGGCGCTAACCAGCAGCCATCAGGAGCAAGGGTGAAGTGTCTTGCTCAGGACACAACGGACATGACGAGGTTGGTACTAGGTGGGGATTGAACCAGGGACCCTCGGGTTGCGCACGGCCACTCTCCCACTGCGCCACGCCGTCCCCAGATGATACGTCTTAGCCTATACACACACCATAATAATAATTGTATGTTTAATGTGCCGACTATCCTTCAAGCGGTGCGGCTTCATAGCTTACCAAAGTCATACTAAAACATTTTGATAGATTTTTGAACACGGTGAGTAATGTTCTATATTTTCAATGGAACATTTAAAATGTTGGTGTTGTTTACTTGAGACATATTGCCATCATAGTGCAGTCTACACGTATCTCTTATGTATGACTGCCATCTACTGGTCACACTTATCATTACACCATGTACCAAATAAAATAGCTTCGAGGTGGGTAAGCTCAACCAAACTTATTCCTCACATTAGGCGCACCGGGTTATAAGGGGCACTGTTGAGTTTTGAGGGAAAAAAATGGATTGGAAGTGTGCCTTATAGTCCGCAAAATACGGTAATTTGAATTCAAAAGTGTTGCGCAACTTCTCTATCAAAGTGCTGTCACTTGCAACTTTCTTTGGCCCCATGGTGGATTATTTTGCAGTGGTCGAAAAGAAAACGAGTCACAAACGCGTGGGATTCTTTGCTTTTGTCACTCGTTTCTGCGGAATGATGCACGGGCAAACGGACTGTCCAATGTTTGGCTCGACGAGATCCTAGAGACTGTACTAAAACTTGGCAAAAATTAGAGAAAAACTGAGGTACGACTGTAACAGCAAAACTTGAGAGAAACCATTCCAAAGTGTCACAATCTTGTCCTGTCATTACTAAGGTTTTCTTTTAAAATGGAGCCTTAAACATACATTTTTTGAGCCCCCTCTCCTTTTACAAAACTATTTCCACATTGTTTTATTTACGTAAAACAACTTTTAAATTTGATTTGATGCAGGTGTTGTACTAAAATGAATTCATGGAAAATAAATGTATTAGTCAAATGACGTATTCAAAGTTAATTAATTTGTTTAAATAAATAATTCAATTAATCTAATTAATTCAATTATTACATTATTTTTATTTTATGTGCAAAACAACAAATGTACTCTAAGTAATTCTTAAATTTACATATCTTCCAAACAGACCTCCGGCCCAGCAGTAATGTTGCATGACACAATGAGAATAAAAGAATGAGAATAAAAGTTGCCATTATTTTTTTAACAATACAGGAATATGTTTGTGGTAAAATTTAATTCCATTAATGTTATTACATGCGCTTTTCTTTTTTTTTAACGCAAAACGGGGCCTCCCATGCATTGTGGGGCCCTACGCACAGTGCATGATCTGCGTGTGAACTGGGAAGTGGACTGATAACAATATACAGTAGTAATTTAAAAGATAGTCTATATTAATAACTCTTTCTCAAGAACCATATTATGAGAAATAGCACAAGGAAAGCAAATCAATGCCAAGTTCCAATAATGACTACAAGTCACGGTGGAAGTACACAGGAGTCAAATCTGCGAGATGGCGGAATGGAATACGGTAATTCCAGCGGGGGGAAAAAATAGCAACTCTGGGGGCATAGAAAGCATAAACACAGGAAATTATTCATAGCCTCAAAGCTGTGTTCTTCACAGGCTTGGCACGAACACGGAGCGAACACGACTGAAAACACAAGCGCGCACACTTGCTCGGGAGAGGCGTCTCGAGAGTGCGAGCTCAGCCTTCCACTCTGCTCAATATTGCATGAGCCTCCCTTAAAGTTGAACCTGGCCTTTTGTTTTAGTTAAGCAGAAAAAATAAATAGCGCGTAGCTGCGGCATCATAGGGACAATTAAATAAACAGCGGTGTGAGCGCCAAGCAGGCGGTGTCGAGCTAATCGCTTTCATGATATAGTGTTAGTGTGTGAGTAGCAATGCAATGACTTTAAAGCCATGTATTAACTGTAAATGACAACACATCTGACAGTCCAAGACAGTATAAATGAGTGATCGGAGCGCTGAGCATGCCTATTACAGGAGGAAGGCACCAAATGGCAAATGGCCCCATTCGTTGCGGTTTACCTTACACATGAAACGTGACGAATTGGGGGCTTGCACAATCCACTTTAGTCGCCAGACGGCCGTTGAGTGTTGAATATCTTAAAATGTGTTTTGTGGCAATTCCAACTTTGACCACAGCGTCAGTTGCTATGTAAAGTGGCGCTTTCCATTAGGGGTGTGTGAAAAAATCGATTTGAATTCGAATCGCGATTCTCACGTTGTGCGATTCAGAATTGATTCTCATTTTTTTAAAATCGATTATTTATTTTTTTAATTTTTTTTATTTATTTTTTTAAAATGTTTTATTTTTTATTTTTTAATTAATCAATCCAACAAAACAATACACAGCAACACCATAACAATGCAATCCAATTCCAAAACCATACCCGACCCAGCAACGCTCAGAACAGCAATAAACAGAGCAATTGAGAGGAGACACAAACACGACACAGAACAAACCAAAAGTAATGAAACAAAAATGAATATTATCAACAACAGTATCAATATTAGTAACAATTTCAACATAGAAGTGATTAAAAATCCCTCATTGACATTATCATTAGACATTTATAAAAATAAAAAAAAAGAACAATAGTGTCACAGTGGCTTACACTTGCATCGCATCTCATAAGCTTGACAACACACTGTGTCCAATATTTCCACAAAGATAAAATAAGTCATAATTTTGGTTCATTTAATAGTTAAAACAAATTTACATTATTGCAATCAGTTGATAAAACAATGTCCTTTACAATTATAAAAGCTTTTTACAAAAATCTACTACTCTGCTTGCATGTCAGCAGACTGGGGTAAATCCTGCTGAAATCCTATGTATTGAATGAATAGAGAATCGTTTTGAATCGGAAAAATATCGTTTTTGAATCGAGAATCGCGTTGAATCGAAAAAAATCGATTTAAAATCGAATCGTGACCCCAATAATCGATATTGAATCGAATCGTGGGACACCCAAAGATTCACAGCCCTACTTTCCATCATTTTTAGCAAACTGCATTGCAAAATGATTAACCCCCCCTCTTCCTCTCACGGTAGATCCACCCAGGAATGGGGCCATATAAATGCCGCCCATGGGATTGTGTGGGTGTGTACGTGTGATTAGCTGCGTTTTTCATAACAGCGTATTTGAAATAATAACTGACGCAAAGTATGGGCTTGGAGAATGAATCATTCTGTTTTGCACCACAACCAGTGAGTCAGCCTCTACTTCTTAAAGCAAAGGCTTGTCGAGCTTTGCTAAATAATAACTTGCGTTCATCAATACGGCCTTGCATCATACACATTGGTACCGGTGTGCCACTTAGCATGTTTCCACCAGAAATTCCACACAGAATACCTGCAGATTGTCAACATTGTCAGATGGATTATGTTGCTAATGGCTTTATTTCATGAATGAACATCTTTAACTACCGTATTTTCCGCACTATAAGGCGCACCTAAAAACCACAATTTTTCTCAAAAGCTGACAGTGCGCCTAATAACCCGGTGCGCTTTATTACGATTCATTTTCATAAAGTTTCGGTCTCGCAACTTCGGTAAACAGCCGCCATCTTTTTTCCCGGTAGAACAGGAAGCGCTTCTTCTTCTACGCAAGCAACCGCCAAGGAAAGCACCCGCCCCCATAGAACAGGAAGCGCTTCACCCGCCCCCGGAAGAAGAAGAAAAAACGCGCGGATATCACCGTACGTTTCATTTCCTGTTTACATCTGTAAAGACCACAAAATGGCTCCTACAAAGGACAAGGATCCGGTTCATAAAAAGACGCAATCTCTCCATCCGCACACGGATTACTACCGTATTTCACAGCAACTGATATTCCTGTGAACTGCACTGTGGAACGGGAGCACGTACGGTGAATATTCGCACCACAGAGAATGAGAAGTCATCCTTCACTGTGGTTCTAGCTTGCCATGCTAACTTCCACCCAGGGTGATATTCAAAAGGAAGACCTTGCCAAAAGAGACCTTTCCAGCCGGCGTCATCATAAAAGCTAACTCGAAGGGATGGATGGATGAAGAAAAGATGAGCGAGTGGTTAAGGGAAGTTTACGCGAAGAGGCCGGGTGGCTTTTTTCACACAGCTCCGAAGGCGAACACACCTTCACTAAGACGGGCAGATAGCGCCGGTCGACATACGCCAACATCTGCCAGTGGATCGTAAATGCCTGGGCAGATAGTTTCGGTCACAACTGTGGTCCGAGCTTTCCGGAAGGCAGGATTCACAGAACTGCTGCACAACAACAGCGACACTGAATCCGATGACTTCGACGAGGCGGAGCCGGCCATTTTTGGATCCCACGCTTGCGCAACTTTTCAATTCGGACACCGAAGACGAAGAATTCGAAGGATTTACGAATGAAGAATAACTTCAGAAGGTGAGCGCTATGTTTATTTTGTGTGTTGTGACATTAACGTTCGAGCAACATTATGTTGCTATTTATTGCTCTACACCATTTTGAATTTTACTATGTTTGTGATTGCACATTTGCGTACATTTTGGGACAGAGTTGTTAGAACGCTGGTTTTCAATATATTATTAAAGTTTGACTGAACTATCTGACTGTTTTTTTGACATTCACTTTAGCGCAGCGTTTTTTTGACATTCACTTTAGCGCAGCGTAGGCGCGGCTTATAGTCCGGGGCGGCTTATTGGTGGACAAAATTATGAAATATGTAATTCATAGAAGGTGCGGCTAATAATCCGGTGCGCCTTATAGTGCGGAAAATACGGTAGCTCCCAGCAGGCACAAGACATTGTTACAACGATTGAATAAACGTTGTCAAAAAGCATGTTGTTTCGATGTTATATTTGTGTTGTCGAGGGACAAGCGGTAGAAAATGGATGGGTGGAATATTGGTTGGGAAATGACCAAAATGCAATGGTCAAATCAAAGTCAGAACCCAACTTTGATTAAACGTCATCAAAAAGTTGTTTCAACGTTATGTTTGAGTTGCTCAACGACAGGACCGAATTCAACAAGTTCTCAACGTTCGTTTTATGTCTTGTGCCTGCTAAGCTATTCCCTTTATAGTTCTTTCTCAGAGTTATCCTTACCCCCACCAGGTCTGATCTTGCATTGAGCTCCAGAGCATGTTTATGTTTAGTACCAGCAGCTAATTGTGTATCGCCATACACAGTGTGAAGCCACTAATAACAATCACCTCCATTACGGCAAATAAACTGCATTTCTTAGTATTTTATCTAGCTTTATCAAGTAGCATTATCATTGGAGGATAAGGCTAAACATTTTACAGACCCAGAGCAAGCCAGGAACAGGCATTCTAATAACTAAGAAATAAATGCTAGAGTTTAAGAAGTATAGATGGAACCACGTTACAACATAAAGTAAGCAGTTAATAAAATGGAAATTAATAAGTACATTAATAAAGGTTAGCGAGAAGATAATATAACAACAACTGTTGGTGGGTCAGTATTGTCACAGCCAGTACAGTCGATATCAAGGGTTATATCAGCATATGATCGATACTTGAGTGATTAGGTTGATATTTTAATTCTTCGAAAATATTTTTATGTTGTTTTTTTTTTTTTTTTCATGTTTTACAAACTATGGGAATTATTCCCTGGTCAAAAATTATTACAATAAGTAGTAGATAGTACTAGTAGTTGATTTTGTTTAGTTATTGTGTTTTGCGCCAAAACATTTGTGTAATGAAAGACAATAAGGAACCAGTTTAAATATTGTGTTGATAGTGTTAAACTGTCAATAGCACCCACTTTAATTACAAACACACAAAAATGCCACTCTAAATTAACTATCAAAACTCCAAATGCACATCGTTGATTTATCTGCCGTGTTTGAACATCTTGGTACTAACCGAAGTTCAATGCATACAACATTTTCATCTGGATCATTGAACTATGTGACTATTTAATAGAAAATGCATATTCAGTATAATGTAGTGTCTACCAATTGATTTGTTTGTGACAGCTAATTTCAAACTGTCAGGCTCCCCCGTTTAAACACACACGCATGAAAACACAAAAACAGCTGTCAAGCTCTTCTGATGCGTCACTGCTTTACAAACATTTGTACTAAACAGAACTCTTGACACAAAAAATAACATCAGGGTGGTTACAACAACTAGTAAATAAAGATTATTATTCAAATCCAGCCAGGAAGAAGAAGCTGTTGTAGCGTGCATACACACGCACTACATCACCACGGTGACACACGTTCACGTGACAATCACTGACTGGATTCATACGACCTTTTCAAATTCAAAGTATTATCCGTTTCATGGATTTCAATGACATTCACATGTTTTAAAGGGGAACATTATCACCAGACCTATGTAAGCGTCAATATATACCTTGATGTTGCAGAAAAAAGACCATATATTTTTTAACCGATTTCCGAACTCTAAATGGGTGAATTTTGTCGAATTAAACGCCTTTTTAATATTCGCTCTCGGACCGATGACGTCACAACGTGGCGTCACATCGGGAAGCAATCCGCCATTTTCTCAAACACCGAGTCAAATCAGCTCTGTTATTTTCCGTTTTTTCGACTGTTTTCCGTACCTTGGAGACATCATGCCTCGTCGGTGTGTTGTCGGAGGGTGTAACAACACGAACAGGGACGGATTCAAGTTGCACCAGTGGCCCAAAGATGCAAAAGTGGCAAGAAATTGGACGTTTGTTCCGCACACTTTACCGACGAAAACTATGCTACGACAGAGATGGCAAGAATGTGTGGATATCCTGCGACACTCAAAGCAGATGCATTTCCAACGATAAAGTCAAAGAAATCTGCCGCCAGACCCCCAATGAATCTGCCGGAGCAATTCAGGGACAAAGGAACCTCGGTAGCACGGCAAGCAATGGCGGCAGTTTGTTCCAGCAGACGAGCGAGCTAAACCCCCTATCGACCCTAGCTTCCCTGGCCTGCTGACATCAACTCCAAAACTGGACAGATCAGCTTTCAGGAAAAGAGCGCAGATGAGTGTATGTCTACAGAATACATTAATTGATGAAAATTGGGCTGTCTGCACTCTCAAAGTGCATGTTGTTGCCAAATGTATTTCATATGCTGTAAACCTAGTTCATAGTTGTTAGTTTCCTTTAATGCCAAACAAACACGTACCAATCGTTGGTTAGAAGGTGATCGCCAAATTCGTCCTCACTTTCTCCCGTGTCGCTGGCTGTCGTGTCGTTTTCGTCGGTTTTGCTTGCATACGGTTCAAACCGATATGGCTCAATAGCTTCAGTTTCTTCTTCAATTTCATTTTCGCTACCTGCCTCCACACTACAACCATCCGTTTCAATACATTTGTAATCTGTTGAATCGCTTAAGCCGCTGAAATCCGAGTCTGAATCCGAGCTAATGTCGCTATAGCTTGCTGTTCTTTCCGCCATGTTTGTTTGTGTTGGCTTCACTATGTGACGTCACAGGAAAATGGACGGGTGTTTATAACGATGGTTAAAATCAGGCACTTTGAAGCTTTTTTAGGGATATTGCGTGATGGGTAAAATTTTGAAAAAAACTTCGAAAAATATAATAAGCCACTGGGAACTGATTTTTAATGGTTTTAACAATTTTGAAATTGTGATAATGTTCCCCTTTAACAACATTTAATGATGAAACCATGCATAAAAGGCATTACTGCGAAGTATGCCTCTTTAGAATTGAGTCAGCTGTCATTCCAAACTTTAGCACTTTTGCCTAACATACACTGGGTGGGTGTGTCTGCAAAAAATGTCCAACTTTAAGCGCATAAAAAAAACATAATGCGCAACAACTAGTAAATGAAATTTCATCTACAGATTATCATTCAAATCTAGTCAGGAAGAAGAAGCTGTTGTAGCATGCATACACACGCATTAAAAAAAACCATCATGCGCAAGCGGGAGGATAAGGCCCTAAATGAGTAAACAAATACTCTGTCTTGTGTGGTTTCTAGGATGTCTTCATTCAGTGCACTCAGGACATGGCACCAAATCTGAAAAGTTGACATACGCACTATAGCGACAGACTCATATTTCCTGCACTTTATATGATCAGGAAACGTGCAAATATATGATGTTTTACTTAAGGGGATTTTCCCCTTTCATTCACAATGATTATGAAAGACAAGAACACACGTGTCTTTTTCTTTAGGGTTCTAAAGATTAAAAAAAAAAAAAACACTCGCAAGATGCGGCTAACATTGCGACTAATGGGAGTCCCCTATGTTGCCTTCAAGCCCTCTAAAACAACTCCAAAAACCTCCATCAGCGTTTATATACACTAAGTATATATATATATATATATATATATATATATATATATATATATATATATATATATATATATATATATATATATATATATATATATACTATATTGCCAAAAGTATTTGGCCACCTGCCTTGACTCACATATGAACTTGAAGTGCCATCCCATTCCTAACCCATAGGGTTCAATATGTTGTCGGTCCACCTTTTGCAGCTATTACAGCTTCAACTCTTCTGGGAAGGCTATCCACAGTGTGTTTATAGGAATGTTCAACTATTCTTCCAAAGGCGCATTGGTGAGGTCACACACTGATGTTGGTTGAGAAGGCCTGACTCTCAGTCTACGTTCTAATTCATCACAAAGGTGTTCTATCGGGTTCAGGTCAGGACTCTGTGCAGGCCAGTCATGTTCATCCACACCAGACTCTGTCATCAGAGTGTTGCCTTGCTTTGTGCACTGGTGCACAGTCATGTTGGTAAACGAAGGGGCCCGCTCCAAACTGTTCCCACAAGGTTGGGAGCATGGAATTGTCCAAAATGTTTTGGTATTCTGGAGCATTCAAAGTTACTTTCACTGGAACTAAGGGGCCAAGTCCAACTCCTGAAAAACAACGCCACACCATAATTCCTCCTCCACCCTCTCTGTCAGTTTACGTGGCCTACCACTTTGTGGCTGAGTTGCTGTTGTTCCCAAACTCTTCCATTGTCTTATAATAAAGCTGACAGTTGACTTTGGAATATTTAGGAGCGAGGAAATTTCACGACTGGATTTGTTGCACAGGTGGCATCCTATGACAGTTCCACGCTGGAAATCACTGAGCTCCTGAGAGCGGCCCATTCTTTCACAAATGTTTGTAGAAACAGTCTCCATGCCCAAGTGCTTGATTTTATACACCTGTGGCCGGGCCAAGTGATTAGGACACCTGATTCTGATCATTTGGATGGGTGGCCAAATACTTTTGGCAATATAGTGTATATGTGTTAATATATCAATTCAATGTAGTAATAGACATGTTAATAACAATATGTAATATGTACAATATTTACTGTATTTTGGTCATTGTAAGAATTACCGAAACTTATTTCCTGGGCACAATTATTTCAGTGCCCATATCAATTTGTACTTCCTACTTCTGGCAACAAACGAGTGTGTTTGCTATTCATGGCAATAGACGAAAAAGACGACTATTTTTGGACAAATGAGAATTCACATATTTTTGAAGCTGAGTATACGGAGGATGAACCGCTGGTTATAGAAGCTAAGCGAGCACAAAGAGATGGTGAAATGTTGGAGCAGACGGGGGAGTGAGAGTTTGGACCGGCCTGACTTGACGCTGCAAATGTAGAGCTTGGAGTCAAGCTATGTCGACATAAATGGAGAGCTTCTGCTGCACGGAGTGGCACACAATGGTATTATGGATAGAAAGGCTTTTGTAAAGGGGTAGGATCATACAAACTTTGCTTCTTCCTACTCCTTTTCGGATATGTTGAACTACTATGTACCTGTAAAGAGTGGATCGTTTTCACTGTTTCATTGTGCTTTGCAAATATTTGAACACGTTGGAGAAGAACAACCTTGAGAATCCAACCCTCGATGGCGCCGCAAAGTGGCGGCACTTCAGCGCAACTCCTCATCCTTGAGCTCAGGTATCCATCATCTCCGTCACGTGGTTGTATTTGCACCAAAGCAGACGCAACAAGTACATCATCATGGCTGTAATTAAGCAGAAACAAATACATTCCCTGCCACATGAGTCCCTTTGCAACGATGAACGCTCGATTCATTAGTATCCGCTGTAGGCGTATTAATCATGGAACGGGCAATTAGCAAGCTGTTAGCAATGGCAGCTGGTATGTAAATGTGTCCCTGGCTTAATATCCTCCTCAGATAATAAAGGAAACATTATGAAAATGAGCTTTGCCACCGTGCGAGTGATCTATGCCATCAATTGCGCTTCGCCGTTCAAAGTGTTTGGACGGGCCAATGGCGGTGTGATGAGTTGGCGCCGCATCCTGCCGGGAGAATGAAGCTCGCAGGCGTCCCGGTGCAGCCGGCATGACAAATTATGGGGTGTTCAAACGCCTCCCCCTTCCCTTCTGCATCATAGATGTTAGTAGAGGTATCCATGTGTGAACCATATTTACGGTTACATTATCACAATTTCAGAAGGGTTAAAACCATTAAAAATCAGTTCCCAATGGCTTATTTTATTTTTTGAAGTTTTTTTCTAAATTTTACCCATCACGCAATATCCCTAAAAAAAGCTTCAAAGTGCCTGATTTTAACCATCGTTATATACACCCGTCCATTTTCCTGTGACGTCACATAGTGAAGCCAATACAAACAAACATGGCGGATAGAACAGCAAGATATAGCGACATTAGCTCGGATTCAGACTCGGATTTCAGCGGCTTAAGCGATTCAACAGATTACGCATGTATTGAAACGGATGGTTGTAGTGTGGAGGCAGGTAGCGAAAACGAAATTGAAGAAGAAACTGAAGCTATTGAGCCATATCGGTTTGAACCGTATGCAAGTGAAACCAATGAAAACGACACGACAGCCAGCGACACGGGAGAAAGCGAGGACGAATTCGGCGATCGCCTTCTAACCAACGATTGGTATGTGTTTGTTTGGCATTAAAGGAAACTAGCAACTATGAACTAGGTTTACAGCATATGAAATACATTTGGCAACAACATGCACTTTGAGAGGGCAGACAGCCCAATTTTCATCAATTAATATATTCTGTAGACATACCCTCATCCGTGCTCTTTTCCTGAAAGCTGATCTGTCCAGTTTTGGAGTTAATGTCAGCAGGCCAGGGAAGCTAGGGTCGATAGGGGGTTTAGCTCGCTCGTCTGCGGGAACAAACTGCCGCCATTGCTTGCCGTGCTACCGAGGCCCTTTGTCCCTGAATTGCTCACACACTCCGGCAGATTCAATGGGGGTCTGGCGGCAGATTTCTTTGACTTCATCGTTAGAAATGCATCTGCTTTGAGTGTCGCAGGATATCCACACATTCATGCCATCTCTGTCGTAGCATAGCTTTCGTCGGTAAAGCCCATTTCAGGGCTGTCTGCATTTAAATGTTTTCAAGCTAAATTATTGGTAAACACAGTTTATGTATAATAATTTACGTAAATCCGCGAGTAACGAATACGTTTTTATCAATTAATGTATTCTGTAGATATACCCTCATCCGCTCTCTTTTCCTGAAAGCTGATCTGTCCAGTTTTGGAGTTGATGTCAGCATCTGCTTTGAGTGTCGCAGGATATCCACACATTCTTGCCATCTCTGTCGTAGCATAGCTTTCGTCGGTAAAGTGTGCGTAACAACCGACTGACCATTTCGTCGGCTTTCCCCACAGCCTCGTATTTTTAACAAATTTCGTCCAATTTCTTGCCACTTTCGCATCTTTGGGCCACTGGTGCAACTTGAATCCGTCCCTGTTCGTGTTGTTACACCCTCCGACAACACACCGACGAAAGTGAGAAAATTGCGGATTGCTTCCCGATGTGACGTCACAACATCGCTCCGAGAGAGAATAATAGAAAGGCGTTTAATTCGCCAAAATTCACCCATTTAGAGTTCGTAAATCAGTTAAAAAAATATATGGTCTTTTTTCTGCAACATCAAGGTATATATTGACGCTTACATAGGTCTGGTGATTATGTTCCCCTTTAAAAGTGCAAAAATGGCCACAAAATCCTAAAGATAATAGTTCATTTTGCATTTACTGCACATATGCACAAGCTATGACTGCATTATCGCTAAACAAGCCAGGGTTTCTTTTGGCAGATTTCAACAAGGCAAATGACATCCATCAGAGCAATACTCATAAAGCCTGAGCCAACATGTAGTTTCCCTTCGGTCGTTGGTGCTAATCTATGCAGCGCAGGCTCAGAGGAGCCATCCCAGCTCTGAAATCATGATGAGGCTCACAGATAATTGTCCTCCGCACACTCGGTTGGGGAGACAACCGGGGCTTTGAAGGACGAAGGACAGCATGATTGGAAAAAGGAGGCAGATTGTGATCGATTGACATTAAATTAGGGCCATTTGCTTGCTGTAATTCTCTCAAAATATTCTTGAATTGTCTGAAAACGTGGTTGGAGCAATGACAAGCTTGTTTCAAGGATAACTCTTGAAGCAAAGATGCCAGCTGGCTAAATAGAACTGTACTAATGTATGTTGTGAGCATACTTGCCAACCCTCTCGGATTTTCCGGAAGACTCCCGAAATTCAGCGCCTCTCCCGAAAACCTCCCGGGACAAATTTTCTCCCGAAAATCTCCCGAAATTCAGGCGGACCTGAGTGACGTGTCAACAGCCTGTTTTCACGTCCGCTTTCCCACAATATAAACAGTGTGCCTGCCCAATCACGTTATAACTGTAGAATGATCGAGGGCGAGTTCTTGGTTTCTTATGTGGGTTTGTTGTTAGGCAGTTTCATTAACGTCTTCCCACCGCGGTAACAACACACAACAACAGCAGTCACGTTTTCGTCTACCGTAAAGCAGTTTGTCTGCCGTAAACAGCAATGTTGTGACACTCTTAAACAGGACAATACTGCCATCTACTGTACATGCATAAGTGACAATAACATCTACGGCTTTTAGAGAGTGCAGTGCACAACTGCGCACACAACAAGGAGACGAAGCAGAATGCATCATCAGAGAAGGTGTTCAGCATGGTTAGAAAAATAGTGACAGAGAATAGAACAAGGATGGACAATTCAACCCTTAACTCAACAATGAGTAGATGAGTGTTATGTGTGTGTATATGTGTAAATAAATGAACACTGAAATTCAAGTATTTCTCTTATTTATATATATATATATATATATATATATATATATATATATATATATATATATATATATAAAATAAATATACATATATATATATATATACGTATATATATATATATACCGGAGGTCTCAAGGTTGGCAAGTATGGTTGTGAGTTCTACATGGAACATGTGCTTTGCAAGCAGTGCATTTGACTTTCTACTCAAAATGACAATATTGTGCTTGGAATTGGCTGAAAAAGCTGCTGTCTATTTTTATTGTAAATCTGATAATACACATATTCAACGATTTGATTATTTTTTTCTTTCTTTCCAAAACGTTCCTATAGCAAAGATGGTTCAATTGATATACAGCTCTGAAAGCAACAGGAGTGAGTTTTTATCACTGCTCAGTCATCCCTCGCCACATCACACTTTAAATATAATATTTTAAGCCCTATTCCTTAACATTGTCGCCCTGAATCAATCATTTGTAAGCATGAAAACAAAATGGAGGGTAAACCGTAAATAAAAAGACAATACAATGATTTGCAAATCCTTTTCAACCTACAGTATATTCAATTGAATGGACTGCAAAGACAAGATCCTTAACGTTCGAACTGGTAAACTTTGTTATTTTTTGCAAATATTAGCTCATTTGGAATTTGATGCCTGCAACATGTTTCAAAAAAGCTGGCAAAAGTGCCAAAAAAGACTGAGAAATTTGAGAAATGCTCATCAAACACTTATTTGGAACATCCCACAGGTGAACAGGCTAATTGGGAACAGGTGGGTGCCATGATTGGGTATAAAAACAGCTTCCATGAAATGCTCATTCATTCACAAACAAGGATGGGGCGAGGGTCACCACTTTGTGAACAGATGCGCGAGCAAATTTTTGAACGGTTTAAGAACAACATTTCTCAACGAGTTATTGCAAGGAATTTAGGGATTTCACCATCTACGGTCCGTAATATCATCAAAAGTTTCAAAGAATCGAGACAAATCACTGCACGTACGCGGCGAGGCCGAAAACCAACATTGAATGCCCGTGACCTTCGATCCCTCAGGCGGTGCTGCATCAAAAACAGACATCAGTGTGTAAAGGATATCATCACATGGGCTCAGGAACACTTCAGAAAACCACTGTCAGTAACTACATCTGTAAGCGTAAGTTAAAACTATACTATGCAAAGCAAAAGCCATATAACACCCTGAAACGCCGCCAGCTTCGCTGGGCCCGAGCTCATCTAGGATGGACTGATGCAAAGTGTAAAAGTGTTCTGTGGTCTGACGAGTCCACATTTCAAATTGTTTTTGGAAACTGTGGACGTCATGTCTTCCGGACCAAAGAGGAAAAGAACCATCCGGACTGATATAGGCGCAAAGTTCAAAAACCAGCATCTGTGATGGTATGGGGGTGTATTAGTGACCAACTTACACATCTGTGAAGTCATCATTAATGCTGAAAGGTACATACAGGTTTTGGAGCAACATATGTTGCCATCCAAGCAACGTTATCATGGAGGCCCCTGCTTATTTCAGCAAGACAATGCCAAGCCACGCGTTACAACAGCGTGGCTTCATAGTAAAAGAGTGCGGGTACTAGACTGGCCTACCTGTAGTCCAGACCATTGAAAATGTGTGGCGCATTATGAAGCCTAAAATACCACAACGGAGACCCCCGGACTGTTGAACATTAAAAGTTGTACATCAAGCAAGAAAGGGAAATAATTCCATCTGGAAAACTTCAAAAATTGGTCTCCTCAGTTCCCAAACGTTTACTGAGTGTTGTTAAAAGGAAAGGCCATGTAACACAGTGGTAAAAAATGCCCCTGTGCCAACTTTTTTGCAATGTGTTGCTGCCATTAAATTCATAGTTAATGATTATTTGCAAAAAACTAAAGAAGTTTCTCAGTTCGAACATTAAATATCTTGTCTTTGCAGTCTATTCAATTGAATATAGGTTGAAAAGGATTTGCAAATCATTGTATTTTGTTTTTATTTACGATTTACACAACGTGCCAACTTCACTGGTTTTGGGTTTTGTATGAATAAAGGGCCCTTTTCAATATCTCCCTAATTCTAAGGTTGGCAAGTATGCCTTGTGCACCAGCAGTATGTAAGGATTTTTCATTCTGAAGGAAAATCACACACTTTGGAAGCCTTTTGACAGTTCATGTGCAGCCCATTAGACGACATCAGCGAGACACATGTTAACTGTCTGCATCATTTAAGTGTCGTTAAATGTAGCAGTGATTTCTACAAGTGTGCAGCAGCCGCTGGTGTGCATCCAAATCAGCGGCAACACAGACTGCTTGTGTATTTAAATATGTATGTCCACCGGGCGTGTTATTCTCCCCACATGTTCCGGGGTCTGCCTGCAGCGCGTACTGATTTATTGACGCTCGCTGACATGGGAAGGCGATAGCAGATAGCGTAGCGGGAATCCGCCGCGCCACAACGGATGTGAAAAGCGGCCCGGCCTCTGAAATCATTTGCAGTCGCACTCCCAAGGCGGTGGTGATTCCAGGGGACATACTTCAGAGAGTTTTCGGATCTTGGCAATAAAACGTAGTCACATCACATTAAAACCAGAAGCATGCAAATGACCGCGGGGCTGAAGGAATCAATCACTGTTTCCAAGTCCCAATTGAAATCCAAGAAATTTAGAAGTGCATTACCGAGTTTGGTTCTGCAAGCTCTTCACGCTTCCATCACAGCAGGGTTGGCTCTCATTCAGTGGCCGACTTTTAGCGATCAAGCCAAATCATTCCGATGAAAATCCCCCCGTGAACCAAAAACCAAGCTCTTTTGTGACAACCGCATTCGACCGCTCCTCTTAAAATCCACTGCTGTGCAATCAATGAGGCGTTTGAGTAATGCCGGGCCCATTAGAGCCGACCAAATTGCAGCGGAAGGCAGGGAAAAGTGTGTCATCCATTGTGGGAAATGATTGCTTAATATAGCAGCTGGGGCTTGAAAGAACGCTTAGCCGAGCACAATCCACTAAAATCAATAGCAACAGCGAGGCTATATTGTTTCAGGGGGAGGAGGGGGGTTCGATAAAAAGCACTCAATATTGATGTCTGGGCGGGTAAGACGCTGAGTCACGAGTAGAGAGTAAGTCTTGAAGAAGTGCAGGAAAAAAAAGGGAGAGAAGAAAACTGATCAACTAAGATCTCAAAGTAAAGTAGTAAAGAAGGTAAACAAAAAAATGTGTATTCTTAGTGTATGGGAATGTTGCGTTGTAAGTGATCTACCAAGACTGCATGCGCAATAATTAAAAAATGCAAATATGGTGAATGAGAATTTTGCATGTACTATTTGGTGTTGCCATGAAAACAATCATTTAGTGCACATCCATGGCGTCATGCTCCAACCTGTGGAGTTTTGCTATGTTGTGGAATGAGCAGCAAACAACTACAATCATTTTCTGGGCTATTAGAAGCGCTCCTTCCACCGCCAAAGGTTGACGATCACACACACCAGCAATAATTGTGATGATGTGGTGGAAAGATCTAGTCGCAGTGTTGTGTGTACGTTTTATATATATATATATATATATATATATATATATATATATATATATATATATATATATATATATATATATATATATATATATATATATATATATATCTCCATCCATTTACTACCATTTATCCTGTGTATATATATATATATATATATATATATATATATATATATATATATATATATATATAAATATATATATATATATATATATAAATATAAATATATATATATATATATATATATATATATATATATATATATATATATATATATATATATATATATATATATATTAGAGATGATTGCCGATAAATGCTTTAAAATGTAATATCGGAAATTATCGGTATCGGTTTCAAAAAGTAAAATTCACAACTTTTTAAAACCCCGCTGTACGGAGTGGTACATGGACGTAGGGAGAAGTACAGAGCGCCAATAAACCTCAAAGGCACTGCCTTTGCATGCCGACCCAATCACATAATATCTACGTATTTTCACACACACAAGTGAATGCCCTGCATACTTGGTCAACAGCCATACAGGTCACACTGACCGTGGCCGTATAAACAACTTGAACACTGTTACAAATATGCGCCACACTGTGAACCCACACCAAAGAAGAATGACAAACACATTTCGGGAGAACATCCGCACCGTAACACAACATAAACACAACAGAACAAATACCCAGAACCCCTTGCAGCACTGACTCTTCCGGGACGCTACAATATACACCCCCCCCCGCTACCCCTTACCCCCCCCCCCCCCAACTCAACCCTGCCCCCCCCTAACCCCGCCCACCTCAAACTCCTCATGCTCTCTCAGGGAGAGCATGTCCCAAATTCCAAGCTGCTGTTTTGAGGGATGTTAAAAAAAAGAATGCCTTTTGTGACTTCAATAATAAATGTGCATTTTTTTCCATAACTTGAGTTGATTTATTTTGGAAAACCTTGTTACATTGTTTAATGCATCCAGCGGGGCATCACAACAAAATGTTAATTCCACGACTGTATATATCGGTATCGGTTAATATCAGAATCGGTAATTAAGAGTTGGACAATATCGGAATATTGGATATCGGCAAAAAAGCCATTATCGGACATCTCTAATATATATATATATATATATATCAGTATACACACACACACATACACTACAGTAATGAAGAAAATCAATTTTTTTAAGGAAAACTATCATAAACTTACAAAACCCAAAACCAGTGAAGTTGGCACGTTGTGTAAATAGTAAATAAAAACAGAATACAATGGTTTGCAAATCCTTTTCAACCTATATTCAATTGAATAGACTGCAAAGACAAGATACTTAAAGTTTGAACTGGAAAACGTTGTTATATTTTGCAAAAATTAGCTCATTTGGAATATGATGCCTGCAACATGTTTCAAAAAAGGCAAAAAAGACTGAGAAAGTTGAGGAATGCTCATCAAACACTTCTTTGGAACATCCCACAGGTGAACAGGCTAATTGGGAACAGGTGGGTGCCATGATTGGGTATAAAAGCAGCTTACATGAAATGCTCAGTCATTCACAAACAAGGATGGGGCGAGGGTCACCATTTTGTCAACAAATGCGTGAGCAAATTGTCCAACAGTTTAAGAACAACATTTCTCAATGGGCTATTGCAATGAATTTAGGGATTTCACCATCTACGGTCCGTAATATCATCAAAAGGTTCAGAGAATCTGGAGAAATAACTGCACGTAAGCGATGATATTATGGACCTTCGATCCCTCAGGTGGTACTTCATCAAAAAGCGACATCAGTGTGTAAAGGATATCACCACATGGACTCGGGAACACTTCAGAAACCCACTGTCAGTAACTACAGTTGGTCGCAACATCTGTAAGTGCAAGTTAAAACTCTGTTATGTAAAACGAAAGCCATTTATCAACAACACCCAGAAATGCCGCCGGCTTCACGGGACCCGAGCTCATCTAAGATGGACTGATGCAAAGTGGAGAAGTGTTCTGTGGTCTGACGAGTCCACAATTCAAATTGTTTTTGGAAACTGTGGACGTTGTGTCCTCCGGAACAAAGAGGAAAAGAACCATTCGGATTGTTATAGGCGCAAAGTTGAAAAGCCAGCATCTGTGATGGTATGGGGGTGTATTGGTGCCCAAGGCATGGGTAACTTACATATCTGTGAAGGCACCATTAATGCTGAAAGGTACATACAGGTTTTGGAGCAACATATGTTGCCATCCAAGCAACGTTATCATGGACGCCCCTGCTTATTTCAGCAAGACAATGCCAAGCCACGTGTTACAACAGCGTGGTACTAGACCGGCCTGCCTGCAGTCCAGACCTGTCTCCCATTGAAAATGTGTGTTACATTATGAAGCAGAAAATACGACAACGGAGACCCCGGACTGTTGAACAACTTAAGCTGTACATCAAGCAAGAATGGGAAAGAATTCCACCTGAAAAGCTTAAAAAATTGGTCTCCTCAGTTGGGTGTTGTTAAAAGGAAAGGCCATGTAACACAGTGGTAAAAATGCCCCTGTGCCAACTTTTTTGCAATGTGTTGCTGCCATTAAATTCTAAGTTAATGATTATTTGCAAAAACTACGTTTTCTCAGTTCGTACATTAAATATTTTGTCTTTACAGTCTATTCAATTGAATATAAGGATATAAAAGGATTTGCAAATCATTGTATTCTTTTTGTATTTATCACAATGTGCCAAATTCACTGGTTTTGGGTTTTGTCGAAGTCCATGTATGCTACAGGCCTGTTTTTTTTTTAAAAACAAAGTACAGTATAGCAGGGTTATAAAACACTTCATAGCAGCCTCTCGTTCATCCCGCATTCAGCCAGCCTTACTTTGTGTTTTGTGACTGAAGGGGAAGATCTCTTTGAGCTCCAGCCTATGGAGTCCGACTCTCCTCATCAGTATGGATGTGCCCTCGTCATCCCCAACAACAACAGAGGCAGCAGGATGAAAAAGTGAACGGGATCCCTTAATAAAACAGGACTGGGATGAAGCCTTGTGAAGCCACATTCCCTTCATTCTGCACCTGATATTTGTTGAGCGCAGACAGCAAACTCTTCAAAGGCAGGGAACATTCCCGGAGGCTTCCTCAGATCTCACACTGGCCTGGCCCTACTGCAGACACACACACACACACACACACACACATACACATACGCACCCATCCAAACACTAGTTCCAGCACATTTCCTTTGCTACTTGCAGTTCAGAAAAATAATGGTAGTTTTTATCAAGGGTCTGTTTTCATGACACTTCCAGATGTAGTAGTTTTGGTTTCTACCATCAGGAGTCACTCACACATACATGCCAACCCTCCCGGATTTTCCGGGAGACTCCCGAAATTCAGCGCCTCTCCAGAAAACCTCCCGGGACAAATTTTCTCCCGAAAATCTCCCGAAATTCAGGCGGAGCTGGAAGCCACGCCCCCTTCAGCTCCATGTTGACCTGAGTGACGTGTCGACAGCGGCCAGCCTGTTTTCACGTCCGCTTTCCCACAATATAAACAGCGTGCCTGCCCAATCATGTTATAACTGTAGAATGATCGAGGGCAAGTTCTTGGTTTCTTATGTGGGTTTATTGTGAGGCAGTTTCATAAACGTCCTCCCAGCGCGGTAACAACACACAACAACAGCAGTCACGTTTTCATCTACCGTAAAGCAGTTCGTCTGCCGTAAACAGCAATGTTGTGACACTCTTAAACAGGACAATACTGCCATCTACTGTACATGCATATGTGACAATAACATCTAGGGCTTTTAGAGAGTGCAGTGCACAACTGCTATACTATATATATATATATATATATATATATATATATATATATATATATATATATATATATATATATATATATATATATATATATATAATAAAATAAATATACATATATAGCTAGAATTCACTGAAAGTCAAGTATTTCATATATATATATATATATATATATATATGTATATATATATATATATATATATATGAAATACTTGAGTATATATATTTATATATATGAAATACTTGACTTGGTGAATTCTAGCTGTAAATATACTCCTCACCTCTTAATCACGCCCCCAACCACGCCCCCGCCCCAACCACGCCCCCCCCCCACCAGACCTATGTAAGCGTCAATATATACCTTGATGTTGCAGAAAAAAGACCATATATTTTTTTAACCGATTTCCGAACTCTAAATGGGTGAATTTTGGCGAATTAAACGCCTTTCTATTATTCGCTCTCCGAGCGATGACGTCACAATGTGACGTCACATTGGGAAGCAATCCGCCATTTTCTCAAACACCGAGTCAAATCAGCTCTGTTAGTTTCCGTTTTTTCGACTGTTTTCCGTACCTTGGAGACATCATGCCTCGTCGGTGTGTTGTCGGAGGGTGTAACAACACGAACAGGGACGGATTCAAGTTGCACCAGTGGCCCAAAGATGCGAAAGTGGCAAGAAATTGGACGTTTGTTCCGCACACTTTACCGACGAAAGCTATGCTACGACAGAGATGGCAAGAATGTGTGGATATCCTGCGACACTCAAAGCAGATGCATTTCCAACGATAAAGTCAAAGAAATCTACCGCCAGAATCTGAATCTGCCGGAGTGTGTGAGCAATTCAGGGACAAAGGACCTCGGTAGCACGGCAAGCAATTGCGGCAGTTTGTTCCCGCAGACGAGCGAGCTAAACCCCCTGGATGTCTTGGCTCACACCGTCCCTTATGCCACCAAAGATGATCAAGAGAAGAATATCGACCCTAGCTTCCCTGGCCTGCTGACATCAACTCCAAAACTGGACATATCAGCTTTCAGGAAAAGAGAGCGGATGAGGGTATGTCTACAGAATATATTAATTGATGAAAATTGGGCTGTCTGCACTCTCAAAGTGCATGTTGTTGCCAAATGTATTTCATATGCTGTAAACCTAGTTCATAGTTGTTAGTTTCCTTTAATGCCAAACAAACACATACCAATCGTTGGTTAGAAGGCGATCGCCGAATTTGTCCTCGCTTTCTCCCGTGTCGCTGGCTGTCGTGTAGTTTTCGTCGGTTTTGCTTGCATACGGTTCAAACCGATATGGCTCAATAGCTTCAGTTTCTTCTTCAATTTCGTTTTCGCTACCTGCCTCCACACTACAACCATCCGTTTCAATACATGCGTAATCTGTTGAATCGCTTAAGCCGCTGAAATCCGAGTTTGAATCGGAGCTAATGTCGCTATACCTTGCTGTTCTATCCGCCATGTTTGTTTGTGTTGGCATCACTTTGTGACGTCACAGGAAAATGGACGGGTGTATATAACGATGGTTAAAATCAGGCACTTTGAAGCTTTTTTTAGGGATATTGCGTGATGGGTAACATTTTGAAAAAAAACTTCGAAAAATAAAATAAGCCACTGGGAACTGATTTTTAATGGTTTTAACCCTTCTGAAATTGTGATAATGTTCCCCTTTAATGAAATCCTAATAAAAGTATATTTTACAAACAGAAAGTTACAGGAATGTACACATGATCCCATGTTTACATCTCATTGTGCAACATGTGAATGTTTTAGTGGGAACTAAATGCGATATCTGAAAGGGGTAAACATTATTTCCAAAGCAGGACACACCACCCAGACATACAGTATAATACTAGTACACAGCTCATGAAAAACAATATGTTATAGTCATTGTAAGTGAGCCAAAACACTTATATTAGAAAATAATCTCATGGAAATGACTGCTGTCATTTGATTATAATATTAAAACATTGAACTTGTTATTTAGTCAGGTTTGGGACAGGTGTGCTGCAGGTGTGACCACAGTGCATGTGCACGTCTGACGTCGCTCACATGTGCTCCACTGAATGCTCAAGGAGTTTTTGTGTTTATATGGAAAATTAGAGGGATAATTGTTTGGGGGTATCTATAATACGGCGACAGGGAGAAGTTTTTGTTTACACAATGAGTCGGGTGTGTCTTGACCTCCGCGGCGGAGGCTCTGCCGAACCCCTTTGGCCGACTCACCGAACCCCTAGGGTTCGATCGAACCCAGGTTAAGAACCACTGGTTTAACTTTTATTGTGGCCACTGGGTGTCACCAAAAGACAATTAACACAGCAAATTAAAGAGAGCATGAATCGGTTTCATTAACTCTGAGTCCTAATATTAACGCAATGCATGATGGTAGTTTGAATTTAAAAGGAGGTCATATTTGTGATTTGTTTTCCTACATTTAAAATACTTTGTTGTGGTCTACATAACATGTAATAGTGTTGTTTTGGTCAACATGTTGTATGCATTATGTTTTAAAGAGCATCTTCAAACTGCTTTCAGACCATCCCTTCAGGATGTACTGTTCTGTGAGCGCTCTTATTTGCGTGCCAAAGCCCTCTTCCAGGCCAAGCCCCCTTCGATTGAGTCTTCTCCTCGTCGGCTATGTTGTAGTTTAAGCGCTTCCATATGGAGTCTATTGACAGACATAGGTTAGAACAATACTGTACTTTTTATGAGAAATGGCAACAGCGAAGGATGCATGTGCATGTACAAGCTAGTCGGTCCCACAACAAGAGCATAGAGAAAAAAATGAGCTAATTACTACAACTGATTTAGACTTAGACTTAGACTTAGACTTAGACTTAGACAAACTTTAATGATCCACACGGGAAATTGTTCAACACAGTAGCTCAGTTACAATGATGGAAAGTGTAAGGATGGAAAGGACAATGCAGGTATAAATAGACTAATATAGCGATAAAAAATCGAACATATATACGAATATATACATAATATGTGTACAGTATATTATATATATAGATATATTATATTATGTCTATAACATATATACAATATATACCAATGACCATGTAAAATATTACAGTGTATACAGTATATGTGACAGCAGCAGCATAAAATAGAGAGTAGATCCAGCAGGAAATAGAAAATAGACATTATAAACATTATAAACAAAGAGAAGTAGCTAACATGTCAGGTGTCAGGTAATAGGTATTATTATTCCAAAGCAATTTTCCATCAGTTTGTTAGTAATAATAATATTCAAATGAAGGGGCAATTGTGTAAAAATCAGTCCCTCCAGGATTTTGCGGGCTTTGTTTTGTGATTGTTGCATCAATAAAAGACCTGAATTTGCCCCCAGTGATGCAAAGAGGCATTTGATTGGTTAGACCAGGGGTGCTCCAACTTTTTGCCTCCAAGGACCAAAGTGAAAATGTGCCTACGGATCGTGGGCCAAAGACGTCGATTTTAAGTAGGGGTGTCCCATAACAATTTTTGTTCACTTCCACAGAATTCCGACCGATATTGGACCCTTGAGTATTGGCCGACACCGATTTTGATTCAATACAATTCCAGCAAAAATCAGACATAATTGTGTTATTTGGCGGTGTGGGATGATATAAAAAAATGTTTCATCAAGTAAAATTTGTTAAACAGAACAATGGTCCCAAGAACACTAACCTATTTGTTTTTGCCGTCTGGAATGGACTTATTGCTGTGATCAAAATAATTCATTAAACTAAGCCAAGGACGCAAAAAGTTGAATGAGGCGGACATGTTTGTTACTGGATACTTTCTAATACACTTCTGCCATGGAAAATGTGTATGTGTAAGTAACATGGAACTTTAATTATTTAATACTTGTTTATATTGACAATTCTGCTGTTTTAGACTGCAATATCGGTCAACAAAGGACACTTTTTACCAGTGACGTGCGGTGAGGTTCATGGCTGGCGAGGCACTGACTTCATCACAGTCAGATTTACAAACATATGAACCCTAAAGACTTTCTTATTCACCATTTGATTGGCAGCAATTAACGGGTTACGTTTAAAAGCTCATACCAGCATTCTTCCCTGCTTGGCACTCAGCATCAAGGGTTGGAATTGGGGGTTAAATCACCAAAAATTATTCCCGGGCGCGGCGCCGCTGCTGCCCACTGCTCCCCTCACATCCCAGGGGGTGATCAAGGGATGGGTCAAATGCAGAGGACAAATTTCACCACACCTAGCGTGTGTGACAATCATTGGTACTTTAACTTAACTTTAACTTTACACATACAAACTGTAGCACACAAAAAAGCACATTTAAATAAAAAACAACTTGATTATGGTCTTACCTTTATGTAATATATTGGGTTGGAGGCAATAACCAGGCGAGGTGATGAAGTACGTCTCTTTACTGTAGACTTCAGAACAGACTCAACACACTTGACGTCAGGTGCGCAACACCACGTAAATCTTTGGCCAACCAAAAAGTAACCCCAGTACGCTATAGCCAACATTCACCAGGAGATGGCAACAGACAAGCATAGATCACTCTACTACATTCCTCCCCTTTTAGAAATGTAGAAGTTACTCAATAGAAATAAACAACCCAACCAAAAAACGCAGCAGCTCAATAAGAAGCCAAAAAGTGCAAAAACAATAATGTTCGTGTTGGAGGAGTTGTGACTGAATGAAATATGAAATCCGTGCTGCAGTCTGCAGGTGTATATAATGTTGTGGCCCTGCAGTCATTCACAACTCCTCCAACACGAACATTATTGTTTTTGCACGTTTTGGCTTCTTATTAAATACATTTTTTAAATAGATTCAATCTTGCACGTGGAAAGTTTAAGTGTGGACTTTAGTTGATATAACACTCCCGTCAAGGGGTGCATTCTACGGCGGGAGTGCATTCTCTACCACCAGGAGGCGGGATTACTGCGAGCCTCACATAGTGCGTCTTCGCAGCAGTTTTATGATTGCTCAGCACAAGAAATACGTTACACACATACAGTTGTTGACAAAATACACTGTACATTATATACCTCAGCTAACTAAACTATGGAAATGTATAATATAATTCATATAGCAATACGGTCTCACTGCACAGCAGGCCAGCAGTTAACCGAGTCCGCAATCCATGGTGAGGCACAACTGAGTGACGTGCCTCAACTGGCTGCTGATCACCGCACCGTCTCTTCTCAGTATTTGAACGGCAAATGTGAAAATTCAGCGATTTTGAATAAAAATAATCTAAAACTGGTGAAGTTAAATGGAAAATAACTTTATAGTATAATCACTGGATACATTTAACAATTTTATTTTATTTTTTTATTTTTACACTTTTTTTCTTTCCATGATGGCAGGTGAGGCGGGGCCTCTAGTGACTGCACGTCACTGATTTTTACATATGTCTAGCTTGTGTGCTATTGTGTGCTTAGCTGTTGTGTAGTTGCTAGCTTCTTGTAGCATATAGCCTACCATGTTTACCTTTTTTAAATGACTTAACTTAAATACAGGAAAAGACCAACCTTGTGTGCTAATTGGAGCTTAACTGGCTATCCAGCTTTGCACAAGTAAGCGTGCTGCAGGACTGCTTGTATCGGAGCTTATATCGGACATTTTATATGCAAGTCGATATCATCCGATACTTGTTTTTTTCTGATATCACAACTATGTCCTATATCAATATTGGATCGGGACAACCCCTAATTGTAAGCGTGAAACACAAACAACCGAAATGGAAATAATAAAGTTTCCACCCTTAAAGGCCTACTGAAACCCACGACTACCGACCACGCAGTCTGATAGTTTATATATCAATGATGAAATCTTAACATTGCAACACATGCCAATACGGCCGGGTTAGCTTACTAAAGTGCAATTTTAAATTTCGCGCAAAATATCCTGCTGAAAACGTCTCAGTATGATGACGCCTGCACGTGACGTCACGGATTGTAGACATTTTGGGACAGCATGGTGGTCAGCTATTAAGTCGTCTGTTTTCATCGCAAAATTCCACAGTATTCTGGACATCTGTGTTGGTGAATCTTTTGCAATTTGTTCAATGAACAACGGAGACAGAAAAGAAGAAAGCTGTAGGTGGGAAGAGGTGTATTGCGGCAAGTGTTGTGTCGGATAACGCACCCCCGCCGTAGAATGCACCCCCTGACTGTTGTGCCGGATAACACAGCCGGTGTTTCATTGTTTACATTCCCGGAAGATGACAGTTAAGCTTTACCATTGGCCTGTGGAGAACTGGGACAACAGAGACTCTTACCAGGAGGACTTTGAGTTGGATGCGCAGACGCGGTACCGTGAGTACGCATGCAGCTGCGGCTTCCAAACATTTGATCGCTTGCCCGTACGTGCGTGCCGCTATGTGCATGTCACGTACGTAACTTTGGGGACTTTGGGGAAATATATGTGCTGTATGAACTTTGGAGAGGTGAACGGTACTTTGGGCTGTGGGATTGAGTGTGTTGTGCAGGTGTTTGAGTTGTATTGGCGGGTTGTATGGACGGGAGGGGGGAGGTGTTTGTTATGCGGGATTCATTTGTGGCATATTAAATATAAGCCTGGTTGTGTTGTGGCTAATAGAGTATATATATGTCTTGTGTTTATTTACTGTTTTAGTCATTCCCAGCTGAATATCAGGTCCCACCCGCCTCGCACAGCATCTTCCCTATCTGAATCGCTCCCACTGCCCTCTAGTCCTTTACTCTCACTTTCCTCATCCACGAATCTTTCATCCTCGCTCAAATTAAAGGGGAAATTGTTGCTGTTTCTTGGTCCGAATCGCTCTCGCTGCTGGTGACCATGATTGTAAACAATGTGCAGATGTGAGGAGCTCCACAACCTGTGACGTCACGTGCATATCGTCTGCTACTTCCGGTACAGGCAAGGCTTTTTTATCAGCGACCAAAAGTTGCGAACTTTATCGTCGATGTTCTCTACTAAATCCTTTCAGCAAAAATATGGCAATATTGCGTAATGATCAAGTATGACACATAGAATGGACCTGCTATCCCCGTTTGAATAAGAAAATCGCATTTCAGTAGGCCTTTAAGCGGGCCAGACAAAATGACTCACCGTGGCAAATTTGGCCCAAGGGCCCCACTTTAGGCAGACCTGGGTTACACAGTTGCATTGCTTTTGAGTGCTGTTGGAATACATTTGATTGGTGAAAATATTGCTGATTGGCCGTTTTTTCCAGTTTATTTTGGGTAAGCAATCAATTTATGTCAAAATAGCTTGACTTCAAGTTCCACATTTGCACCGTCAAGTCACGCGGACCTCACTCTCTCGGCTTCCAACTGCTCCAACCCTTGTTTGTGTTCGCTTCTATAAGCAGCAGTTCATCCTCAATGTATTCAGCTTCAAAAACATGAGGTTGTGATCCCTCATTTGTCAAAAAATAGTCGTCTTTGTTATTGCTACCAAGTATGCCATGATTATAATACACCTGTGTTCATTTCCGCAAGTAGGAACACACATATGGCGTCACATTAGTGCCAAAAATCCGAGCGCATAAAAACTGTTATCGCGCGCTGATTCTCCACTTCGTGCGCATGCGCGACACCCTTTTGCGCGCGCGTGGTGCCTTTTTGCGCGCGCGCAGTGCCTTTCTGCGCGCGCGCGATGCCTTACTGCGCGCGCGATGCCTTACTGCGCACTCGCCGTCTCGGTCTGTGCGCTGTCATGTTTCGTTTTGGCACTTTGGGGGCGGGTATGCTTAGACGGCCCCTTCTTTCTGATTGGTCAGGCAAAAAATGCTCAGAGCCAATCAGAAGTATAGCAGGGCGGATCATCGTCAATATGTATCAAGATTTACGGAGGAAGAAGTGGATAAAAAAATGTTGCACGCTGATGAAGGTTATTTCATACCACATAAATACAATACAGGGTAATACAAAATGTGACCCAAATAAATAATAAGACAACAAACACCATAATCACATCTTTCAGCCAGAACTGGTCCACCAGCAATAACATCCAACCATAACATTATTTTATATTTTCACTTCTTCTTGAACATTTGTTTTCTAATTTATGGAATTTCTTTTGATTCAGCTATAAAATTAATGAAATAATCTTTGAATTTTGTTTTTAAAATGTTAAAAATAGCTTTTAATAATGTATTCTGAAACAGTTTAAAATAATCAGAGAACTGACTAACACTGACCCTACACAACTATGTTGCACAAATAAGTCTTTTTTTTTTAAAGCGAAAGAAGTAATTTCAACAGGTACAGCATCCTATGTCATATCTACATGTAATAAGATTTGTAACAAGGCAAACCGTTTGTAATTTGGTCGAAAATCGAGCAAGTTATGGTAATTTAATTAGTACATGTACCATTGACATCAATGCAATGATTGAGGCTAGATGTTGTCCGAGGTAAGATGGCTGCAACGTTGCTACGCTGGAGAATGATTAGTCATCTGAAAAATTCTCAGAGCCAATCAGAAAGGAGGGGCCGTCTAAGCATACCAACCCCCAAAGTGCCAAAAAAAAACATGAGAGCGCGAGGAGAGATGCCATGAGTACACAGAGAGCGCACAGACCGAGACGGCGCGCGCGCAGAAAGGCACCCCGCACGCGCAAAAAGGCACCACGCCTGCGCAAAAGGGTGTCGCGCGCGCGCACGAAGTGGAAAATCAGCGTGCGATAACAGTTTTTATGCGCTCTGATTTTTGGCACTTATGTAACGCCATACACACATTTGTTACCAGAAGTCAGACGTGCGTTGCTCTAGGAACGGAAATAAATGCGCTGAGGAAATCAGTTCCGGCAATGCTTAAATTGATCAAAATACGATAAATATTGTACATATTACATATTGTAATGAACGTGTATGTTACTACATTATAGCTAGACTTGCAGCGTGTGTATTAAACACTGATGGGGGGTTTTGAAGTTGTTTTAGAAGGCTTTGAAGGCTTTATCATCTTGAAAATCCTAAAATAATAAATAAATAAAAAAGACGTGTGTTTTTGTCTCTCATAAAGATTGTGAACGAGAGACAAAATTACAAAATAAAAGTGCAGTTCACCTTTAAGACCTCACTGTTGGGTTTGTGCATTCATGTTTCTTCTAGTGTCGTCCCAATACCAAAATTATGTTGATACTTTTTAGTACTTTTCGATACTTTTCTAAATAAGGAGGACCACAAAAAAATTGCATTATTGCCTTTTATTTTAGCAAAAGATCTTCGGGTACATTATAGATATGTTTCTTATTGCAAGTTTGTCCTTAAATAAAATAGTGACCATACAAAACAACTTGTCTTTTATTAGTAAGTAAGCAAACAAAGGCTCCTAATTTAGTCTGCTGACATATGCAGTAACATATTGCGTCATTTATCATTCTATTATTTTGTCAAAATTATTAAGGACAAGTGGTAGAAGATTACTGTTAATGTCTGCTTACTTTCTCTTTTAACATGTTCTATCTACACTTCTGTTAAAATGTAATAATAATTTATTGTTCTGTTGTTTGATACTTTACATTAGTTTTGGATGATACCACAAATTTGGGTATCAATATGAGGCCAAGTAGTTACAGGATCATACATTGGTGATATTCAAAGTCCTCATGTGTCCAAGGAAATATTTCCTGAGTTTATAAACATAATATAATTGTTTTAAAAATGAAAGAAGATGTCGTGATGACAAAAAATATGTATGTAATCATAGTAGTATCGACTAGATACGCTCTTGTACTTGGTATCATTACAGTGGATGTTAGGTGTAGATCCACCAATGGCGTTTGTTTACATTGTGACGCCGGTGAGCTGCGGTGTGTAGTGAAGCATGTTTAGCTATTCCTCGTCTTGCAGGGATGATACTTGCAAGAAACTTACTTTATTTGTCGCCATGGAGGCGAGGATTAGTGATTTAGAAGTAGCTAAAACACTGCCGACTGGGGCTGGACTTTAGTCGATAGCTAGCTATCCATGTCTTAAAGCACCTCTTCCTGAGGGCGTTTCAGTGTTATAACTTCACCTTTATCGTTAGTTTTTAAGCCAAAATGCGTCCGTTCTCCCTTTTCTGTCTACACACTGTGTCTGCTTGTACAAACCCCGTTTCCATGTGAGTTTGGAAATTGTGTTAGATGTAAATATATATGGAATACAATGATTTGCAAATCATTTTCAACCCATATTCAATTGAATGCACTACAAAGACAAGATATTTGATGTTCAAACTCAAAACTATCTTTTTTTGCAAATAACAATTAACTTAGAATTTCATGACTGCAAGACGTGCCAAAGTAGTTGGGAAAGGGCATGTTCACCACTGTGTTACATGGCCTTTCCTTTTAACAACACTCAGTAAACGTTTGGGAACTGAGGAGACACATTTTTTAAGCTTCTCAGGTGGAATTCTTTCCCATTCTTGCTTGATGTACAGCTTAAGTTGTTCAACACTCCGGGGGTCTCTGTTGTGGTATTTTAGGCTTCATAATGCGCCACACATTTTCAATGGGAGACAGGTCTGGACTACAGGCAGGCCAGTCTAGTACCCGCACTCTTTTACTATGAAGCCACGTTGATGTAACACGTGGCTTGGCATTGTCTTGCTGAAATAAGCAGGGGCGTCAATGGTAACGTTGCTTGGATGGCAACATATGTTGCTCCAAAACCTGTATGTACCTTTCAGCATTAACGGCGCCTTCACAGATGTGTAAGTTACCCATGTCTTGGGCACTAATACACCCCCATACCATCACAGATGCTGGCTTTTCAACTTCGCGCCTATAACAATCCGGATGGTTCTTTTCCTCTTTGGTCCGGAGGACACGACGTCCTCAGTTTCCAAATGTGGACTCGTCAGACCACAGAACACTTTTCCACTTTGTATCAGTCCATCTTAGATAAGCTCAGGCCCAGCGAAGCCGACGGCGTTTCTGGGTGTTGTTGATAAACGTTTTTCGCCTTGCATAGGAGAGTTTTAACTTGCACTTACAGATGTAGCGACCAACTGTAGTTACTGACAGTGGGTTTCTGAAGTGTTCCTGAGCCCATGTGGTGATATCCTTTACACACTGATGTCGCTTGTTGATGCAGTACAGCCTGAGGGATCGAAGGTCACGGGCTTAGCTGCTTACGTGCAGTGATTTCTACAGATTCTCTGAACCCTTTGATGATATTGCGGACCGTAGTTGGTGAAATCCCTGAATTCCTTGCAATAGCTGGTTGAGAAAGGTTTTTCTTAAACTGTTCAACAATTTGCTCACGCATTTGTTGACAAAGTGGTGACCCTCGCCCCATCCTTGTTTGTGAATGACTGAGCATTTCATGGAATCTACTTTTATACCCAATCATGGCACCCACCTGTTCCCAATTTGCCTGTTCACCTGTGGGATGTTCCAAATAAGTGTTTGATGAGCATTCCTCAATTTTATCAGTATTTATCGCCACCTTTCCGAATTTATTTGTCACGTGTTGCTGGCATAAAATTCTAAAGTTAATGGGACGGCGTGGCGCAGTGGAAGAGTGGCCGTGCGCGACCCGAGGGTCCCTGGTTCAATCCCCACCTAGTACCAACCTTGTCATGTCCGTTGTGTCCTGAGCAAGACACTTCACCCTTGCTCCTGATGGGTGCTGGTTAGCGCCTTGCATGGCAGCTCCCGCCATCAGTGTGTGAATGTGTGTGTGAATGGGTAAATGTGGAAGTAGTGTCAAAGCGCTTTGAGTACCTTGAAGGTAGAAAAGCGCTATACAAGTACAACCCATTTATCATTTATCATTTATAATGATTATTTGCAAAAAAAAAAAAAAGGTTTAACAGTTTGAACATCAAATATGTTGTCTTTGTAGCATATTCAACTGAATATGGGTTGAAAATGATTTGCAAATCATTGTATTCCGTTTATATTTACATCCAACACAATTTCCCAACTCACATGGAAATGGGGTTTGTAAGTACTCTGTGAATGTGCGCTGCCGAACATGCTCGTCTGCTCCTAAACCAGCAATGTCACGACGTGACGACGACGGAGGCGCGGGGGGAGGCGGTATTGTACCGAAGATTATTCATTAGTATCGCGGTACTATACTAATACCGGTATACTGTACAACTGTAGTTTCTTCTAAACCAAATTAATTCTAATCAACTTGTTTGTTAGGCTTTTATCCAAATGGGATTCGCTAAAAGAACCGAAACAATAAGCAGAATAGAAATCGTAAACATTGTAAGACTTACAATCCGAACCAATATAGAGCAAAACTTGACCTCAAGGGACGAAGAAGTCTCAAATATTGTCTGATAGCTAAATTGGCCCTAGTGTGTGGATGTGAGTGTGAATGTTGTCTGTCTATCTGTGTTGGCCCTGCGATGAGGTGGCGACTTGTCCAGGGTGTACCCTGCCTTCCGCCCGATTGTAGCTGAGATAGGCTCCACCGCCCCCCGCGACCCCAAAGGGAATAAGCGGTAGAAAATGGATGGATGGAAGGTACAATTTTTATCAATTCCACCCCCTTCTGGGGTCAACAAAGAGACAACATGGCAGCTCAGAGGATGAAAGAATGCGTGTATGTGGCGACATCAACATTTAAAATAACCCTGAATCCTGTCTGCAGGCATAACAAGGTCTTAGTGATGGGACTGAAGCAGAAAAGGACTCCTCATAACATGTCTGCCTCTGCTGTTTATCCCACAATCCCCTGTTGTGACCAGGGAGCGGATCCTGGGGGACGCACTGCACCGGCAACAGCAGGTAATTCAAACCAGGTGGCGTCCCCGCAGAACTGACCTTGATTCAAACCCAGGCGAGTTTATACCCTGGACAGGAAGACGGGCTTTATCATAAAGTGCACCGGCGACTCTTGCAGCGAGCAGGAAATGCTGTGCCGGGCTAGACAGGAGATGACGGAGGATTCCGGCATGGACGAGGACTGGGTATTATTTACAAGTGGGACAAGCCAGCTTTAATTTGCTGCTTGATAATTGACTTCCACTGCCATGTTCAAGATCCCCCCCCTGGGAGGTTTTTTGTGGTTTATGCCTGGCCTGCAAATGAGCCATCCAGAACAGCAACTTCCGGCCACATCTTGCATGTGTTCCGTTTTTTTTTTTTTTTTTTTTTTTTGTTCTCCTTCCATCTCAGCCCCATTCCTTTCCACGTCCGTCTGCCAGGAATAACCTTCAACTAACTGTGGTGAATAATTTAAAATCCTATTTTCATATCAATGGAGGAGTCAAGGCAGGCAATTATCTTTTATCTGTGTACTTTGCTGTCGGAGCAAATCATAATAAAGTCATCTCCAGAGAGAGAGAGAGAGAGAGAGAGAGAGAGAGAGAGAGAGAGAGAGATGAGGTAAATGCAGTGTGGAAAACCCACAGGCAGGCCAACAAGGCTCCGTGTGGGAAGAATAATAAAGTTGAGGAGAAACACACAACACTTTGGTTTGCTGCGAAGGAAAAGAACGAATAATGCACAAATAAGCGTCAGTCATGGAGTGAAAGTACAGGACGGTGGTTCTCAAACTTTTCCCACCGAGGAACCACCTCAGACAACACGTGGCTTTCCAAGTACCCCTTATAATGACCCACATTAAAATACAGTAGCATAGTAGGCTAAAAACAAGGCAATGGTTTTATTCATCCATCCATCCATTTTCTACCGCTTATTCCCTTTGGGGGTCGCGGGGGGCGCTGGAGCCTATCTCAGCTACAATCGGGCGGAAGGCGGGGTACACCCTGGACAAGTCGCCATCTCATCGCAGGGCCAACACAGATAGACAGACAACATTCACACTCACATCCACACACTAGGGCCAATTTAGTGTTGCCAATCAACTTATCCCCAGGTGCATGTCTTTGGAGGTGGGAGGAAGCCTGAGTACCCGGAGGGAACCCACGCAGTCACGGGGAGAACATGCAAACTCCACACAGAAAGATCCCGAGCCCGGGATTGAACCCAAGACTACTCAGGACCTTCGTATTGTGAGGCAGATGCACTAACCCCTCTTCCACCACTTCAACAAGTATATTTAACATTTTTAGCCACTGTAATGTTACACGCAGTTTGAACAGTAACACTGTGTTTGAATTAGTGTTGTCCCGATACCAAAATGTATTTCGATACTTTTCTAAGTATGCATTATTGGCTTTATTTTAATAAAAAATCTTAGGGTACATTAAACATAAGTTTCTTGTTGCAAGCTTGTCCTTAAAGGGGAACATTATCACCAGACTTATGTAAGCGTCAATATATACCTTGATGTTGCAGAAAAAAGATCATATGTTTTTTTAACCGATTTCCGAACTCTAAACGGGTGAATTTTGGCGAATTAAACGCCTTTCTATTATTCGCTCTCGGAGTGATGACGTCACGTTGTGACGTCACATCGGGAAGCAATCCGCCATTTTCTCACTTTCGTCTGTGTGTTGTTGGAGGGTGTAACAACACGAACAGGGACGGATTCAAGTTGCACCAGTGGCCCAAAGATGCGAAAGTGGCAAGAAATTGGACGAAATTTGTTCAAAATACGAGGCTGTGGGGAAAGCCGACGAAATGGTCAGTCGTTTGTTCCGCACACTTTACCGACGAAAGCTATGCTACGACAGAGATGGCAAGAATGTGTGGATATCCTGCGACACTCAAAGCAGATGCTGACATCAACTCCAAAACTGGACAGATCAGCTTTCAGGAAAAGAGAGCGGATGAGGGTATGTCTACAGAATATATTTGTGGAAGACCTTTGCTTCCGGGTGAGTTCTCAGGACCATCAACGGACGACATCGTCGGGAGCAGGTTTAGACTTCTTTATTTTTCAATATAAGAAAGTCTTTTGCTGGCCGCTTTTCAGCTCCGGCTCCACGTGCTGCTCGTTGTGACGTCACATCGGGAAGCAATCCGCCATTTTCTCAAACACATTACAAACACCGAGTCGAATCAGCTCTGTTATTTTCCGTTTTTTTTCGCTGTTTTCCGTACCTTGGAGACATCATGCCTCGTTGGTGTGTTGTCAGAGGGTGTAACAACACAAACAGGGACGGATTCAAGTTGCACAAGTGGCCCAAAGATGCGAAAGTGGCAAGAAATTGGACGTTTGTTCCGCACACTTTACCGACGAAAGCTATGCTACGACAGAGATGGCAAGAATGTGTGGATATCCTGCGACACTCAAAGCAGATGCATTTCCAACGATAAAGTCAAAGAAATCTGCCACCAGACCCCCAGGAAAAGAGAGCGGATGAGGGTATGTCTACAGAATATATTAATTGATGAAAACTTGGCTGTCTGCACTCTCAAAGTGCATGTTGTTGCCAAATGTATTTCATATGCTGTAAACCTAGTTCATAGTTGTTAGTTTCCTTTAATGCCAAACAAACACATACCAATCGTTGGTTAGAAGGCGATCGCCGAATTCGTCCTCGCTTTCTCCCGTGTCGCTGGCTGTCGTGTCGTTTTCGTCGGTTTCGCTTGCATACGGTTCAAACCGATATGGCTCAATAGCTTCAGTTTCTTCTTCAATTTCGTTTTCGCTACCTGCCTCCACACTACAACCATCCGTTTCAATACATGCGTGATCTGTTGAATCGCTTAAGCCGCTGAAATCCGAGTCTGAATCCGAGCTAATGTCGCTATATCTTGCTGTTCTATGCGCCATGTTTGTTTGTATCGGCATCACTATGTGACGTCACAGGAAAATGGACGGGTGTATATAACGATGGTTAAAATCAGGCACTTTGAAGCTTTTTTTAGGGATATTGCGTGATGGGTAAAATTTTGAAAAAAACTTCGAAAAATAAAATAAGCCACTGGGAACTCATTTTTAATGGTTTTAACCCTTCTGAAATTGTGATAATGTTCCCCTTTAAATAAAATAGTGAACGTACAAGACAACTTGTCTTTTAGTAGTAAGTAAACAAACAAAGGCTCCTAAATTAGTCTGCTGACATATGCAGTAACATATTGTGTCATTTATCGTTCTATTATTTTGTCAACAATATTAAGGACAAGTGGTAGAAAATGTATTATTAATCTACTTGTTCATTTACTGTTAATATCTGCTTACTTTCTCTTTTAACATGTTCTATCTACACTTCTGTTAAAATGTAATAATCACTTATTATTCTGTTGTTTGGATGCTTTACATTAGTTTTGGATGATACCACAAATTTGGGTATCAATCCGATACCAAGTCGTTACAGGATCATACATTGGTCATATTCAAAGTCCTCAAGTGTCCAGGTACATATTTCCTGAGTTTATAAACATAATATATATTTTTTTAAACGAAAGAAGATTTTGTGATGCTAAAAAATATTGATGTAATCATAGTAGTATCGACTAGATACACTATTATACTTGGTATCATTACAGTGGATGTCAGGTGTAGATCCACCAATGGCGTTTGTTGACATTTTGTCGCCGGTGAGCTACGTTGTGTAGTGATCAGTGTTGGGTTAGTTACTGAAAACCAGTAACTAGTTACAGTTACTAGTTACTTTATTTCAAAAGTAACTCAGTTACTAACTCAGTTACTTACACCAAAAAGTAATGCGTTACTGTGAAAAGTAACTATTTAGTTACTTATTTTTTTCTCCTTTTTTTTAAGGCTCCCATTAATGTCCTTTTAGCCTTCGTTTCAGTACTGTTATTGCACTGGAGAAAAATACAATGTGTTGATCAACTTGACATGCATTTGCATCACTGAACTCTGCTAAGCAATGTGCTCTACATACAACACACAAAGACAAAGATATGTTTCAAAGGGCCAATTTATTTCAGGCCACAACAAATTGACAAAACTATTTTAAATAGCTGCAACATAACATACATAAGTAACAAACCGCATAATAACAACATAGCTGTAAAGCTGGCTTCACCCAAGGAAGGCACACATGACATACACAAAGCCTAATCAGGCATTTTTTTTCTCTCAAGGAATTGTGAAATAAAATCATGTATTCAGGAGATCAACACTGTAGTGAAGCCCAGAAGACTCTACACATTTCCCCAGTTTTAGTTTAGAGAAAATGAAAGATTGGCCTGGCCCACTAGCATCCCTCTTTATGTTTGTGAACTTTATAGTCTATACATTTAGAGTGATGTGATAATCAAACACCCTAGAAGTCTAGAATGAAATAGTATATAAGAGAATTGACAGTGTGTACCTTCAATGATGAGCAGAGGCAGAGTTTGGAGTGTTTTATTTAGCTCGCTTTCCATGTTTATGTACTCACTGTCCAGGTACTTGGAACATGTTTTCTGTGCCATTTGTTGTTTGATGCCGGTATCATGCTATTTAGCTGCCAGAAAACGGGTGACTCCACTGTAGAAATAGCCTGCATGTCTTCTAGCACATACACTGCAATGGCTCTATCAATGTTGTCCTGGCTAGCAGTCCCTCCGTTAAAATCCTTAGGTGGAGGTGAAGTGGCATCGGAGTCTGTGTCTCTCTTTACTAGCTTCGTCAAAGCATGTTGCTTATGTGGCGTGGCGAAGTTGGGAGAGTGGCCGTGCCAGCAATCTGAGGGTTACTGGTTCAATCCCCACCTTCTACCATCCTAGTCACGTCCGTTGTGTCCTTGAGCAAGACACTTCACCCTTGCTCCTGATGGGTCCTGGTTAGTGCCTTGCATGGCAGCTCCCGCCATCAGTATGTGAATGTGTGTGTGAATGGGTGAATGTGGAAATAGTGTCAAAGCGCTTTGAGTTCCTGAAAAAGGTAGAAAAGCTATACAAGTATAACCCATTTACATTTATGTAGCTGTTTCAGCAGATTTGAATTGCTGTTTTGGGCAGTATTCCCGGGTGCGGTCACTGTTGCTACTCACTGCTCCCCTCACCTCCCAGGGGGTGATCAAGGGTGATGGGTCAAATGCAGAGAATAATTTCACCACACCTAGTGTGTGTGTGACAATCATTGTCACTTTAACTTTAAGTAGATGGGATCTTTGATCCAAGACACAACTTACATTTAACTAAAATGTTATTTTCTTTGTGCTCGACAAAAGAAAAGTAGTGACAATGTCTCCATGTAACTCGACTTCTGGCTTCGCCATGATGTCTTTTTAGTTGTTATGAGAGTAGCGTGTGTGTGTGTGTGTGTGTGTGTGTGTGTGTGTGTGTGTGTGTGTGTGTGTGTGGCCCTTTAAGATATGACAGCATGTGAGGTGAGTGACGTCAGTGAGTGAGTGGGCGAGAGAGGCGAGGGAGCGCAACAGTGGATGCGTGCAGGTGCTCTAGCTTGGTGGATGGCTGCGTGCAAGACACCAATAAAGTCACAAAATTGCAACAAACCGCCGGCCTCGTCATTCACCCTCGAGTCCGGAGCTGTAAAGACCCACTGCCGGGTAAAGTGAAGGGTGTTAGCCCCGAAGTACATAGGCCCTGGAGGAACGTCTCCCCTGCGCTCCGCTCCTCGGTCGAGGAAAGCACGCCTTTTCTTTTCCTTGTGAGACAGAAGGACGACACTTCTTCTGTTTCTAGCCGGTACTACATTAAAAAATAACGTAAAATAACGCAGTAACGCATCATGTAGTAACGGTAACTGAGTTACTGGATATAAAAAAATAACGCGTTAGATTACTAGTTACCGCCGAAACTAACGGCGTTACAGTAACGCGTTACTTAGTAACGCGTTAGTCCCAACACTGGTAGTGATACATGTTTAGCTATTCCTCGTCCTGCAGGGATGATACTTGTAAGAAACTCACTTTATTTGTCGCCATGGAGGCGAGTATTTGTGATTTAGAAGTAGCTAAAGCACTGCTGTCTGGGGCTGGACTTTAGCCGCTAGCTAGCTAGCCATGTCTTAAAGCACCTCTTCCTGAGGGCGTTTCAGTGTTATAACTTCACCTTTATCGTTAGTTTTTAAGCCAAAATGCGTCCGTTCTCCCTTTTCTGTCTACACACTGTGTCTGTGATTGTGCGCTGCCGAACATGCTCCTCTGCTCGTAAAACCAGCAATGACACAACGTGGCGACTACAGGGAAGCGGGGGGTGTGGTGGACCGGTACCTTTAAGAGGCGGTATAGTACCGAATATGATTAATTAGTATCGTGGTACTATACTATACCGTACAACCCTAGTTTAAATATAGGAAAATAAAACACTGTACTTCAATCAAGTTTTGTTTTTGTTTGTTTGGTGTACCACTAGTGGCAGAGTGGTGTATAAACTAAACAGCGGGCGCCATGACTCCTACCAGGGACGTGTGCGGCTGTGCCGGATGTGTCATGATCCGTGGCCCGGATCATGTTTTTGTGGTTTTTCTGTTATTTTTGGACTCCCTCAGTTCCTGTTTTGTGCACCCTTGAGTTTGTTTTAGTTACCATGGTTGCTTATTATTTTCACCTGCCTCTGATTGGTGTTTGGGACGCTCGCCTGTTTCCCGAGCACTAATCAGAGGCATTATTTAAGCCTGCCTTTGCCGGTCAGTCGGCCTGGCTTCATTGTTTGCTTTACTGTTACGTGAGTGTTCCTTGTCTGTTTGCCTATGCTAAGTGTTAGCCTTAACTTCGAATGCGATCGGCACATTTGTCCTCTGGCTTGTTTTCAGTTTTTTGTACTTGTTTGAGTTCTACAAATAAATCATGTTCCTACCTGCACGTCCTGTCCGGAGTGTTTCGTCCCCCCCCTACCCGCACGTAACAGGATGCATGCAATTGTTGTAATTTTGACGGTAGTTTTTCTAACAAAATAAACCAAAATATTACGTCTATATATACTTTTAAACATACTCCAGTTCATAAACTTTCAATCAAGCTTTTATTTTGTGAAAGTAGAATTTTCCGGGAGTATTTGATGCACTTGCTGCTACATTCCTGCAGTGTTTAGTGAGCAGCAGTCACTCCAGCACGCACTCGACAGTGCAATAAATGTTAAAACAAATACACATAACGACCAAAAAATGTACTTATTATCGTAATTTTGCCAAAATCTTTATTAGCTTTGGACCAGCAATCACGGAGAAATTCTGTGGCATATCCGGACTTTTTTTTCCAAGGGCGGCACCTAGTTCTGCAGGGGTGGCACCCATATGACAGTCAGTCAGCCGCAGCTACTATAGTAGTTTACCACGGTCACTCCAAGTATGGAGTGAACCTTCTTGTAAGACAATTGCTGACATGAAACAAGATTGCAAAGCATTGAGCTATTCCAGTACATCAGACAAAATACAAATACAGTATGTCAAATTTCCTCTTTAATAAAGTAAAATTGTAACATTAATAAACCTTTATTTAAATTTAAACAGATTAGGTCCTCATTCAAATCAACTCTTTACATTGCTGGCATTAAAATAATTGAGAATATTACACCATACTTGCCAACCCTCCCGGATTTTCCGCGAGACTCCCGAAATTCAGCGCCTCTCCCGAAAACCTCCCGGGACAAATCTTCTCCCGAAAATCTCCCGAAATTCTGGCGGAGCTGGAAGCCACGCCCCCTCCACCTCCATGCGGACCTGAGTGACATGTCAACAGCCTGTATTCATGTCCGCTTTCCCACAATATAAACAGCGTGCCTGCCCAATCTCGTTATAACTGTAGAATGATGGAGGGCGAGTTCTTGGTTTCTTATGTGGGTTTATTGTTAGGCAGTTTCATTAACGTCCTCCCAGCGCGGTAACAACACACAACAACAGCAGTCATGTTTTATTCTACCGTAAAGCAGTTCGTCTGCCGTAAACAGCAATGTTGTTGTAATATATTGAGTTGGAGGCAATACCAGGCGAGGTGATGAAGTGCGTCTCTTTACTGTAGACTTCAGAACAGACTCACACACTTGACGTCAGGTGCGCAACACCACGTAAATTGTTGGCCAACCAAAAAGTAACCCCAGTAAGCTATAGCCAACATTCACCAGGAGATGGCAACAGACAAACATAGATCACTCTATTACATTCCTCCCCTTTTAGAATTGTAGAAGTTACTCAAAATAAATAAACAACCCAACCAAAAAATGCAGCAGCTCAATTAAAAAACTGTACTTAAGCCACATTCTTTTTTTTTTTTTTTAGTACTGAACTCTTAACCCTCATTTGTAAACAATAACATGCTTATTATACAAACAGTATTTGTACACCTTTAACACAGATTTTTATACTGTCTTCAGAGATTCAATTTTTTTTAGTGGTACTCGAAACCTTTCTGGGTACCTGCGAAAGGGTGTTCAGCATGGTTAGAAAAATAGTGACAGAGACTAGAACAAGGATGGACAATTCAACCCTTAACTCAACAATGAGTAGATGAGTGTTATGTGTGTGTATATGTGTAAATAAATGAACACTGAAATTCAAGTATTTATTTTGTTTATATATATATATATATATATATATATATATATATATATAGCTAGAAATCACTGAAAGTCAAGTATTTCTTATATATATATATATATATATATATATGAAATACTTGACTTGGTGAATTCTAGCTGTAAATATACTCCTCCCCTCTTAGCCACGCCCCCAATCACGCCCCCGCCCCACCCCGATCACGCCGCCCACCCCCGCCCCCCACCTCCCGAAATCGGAGGTCTCAAGGTTGGCAAGTATGTAGTATTACACAGTGTGCTTCTAAAAGTATTTGGCAAAAAACGCATACATTAACTGGACTGAGTAGAACTAAAATCACGGCGGAATAACAAAAGATGGCTGAAATAACGTTCAAAACAGATGAATGTGCCTGTTCTTGTGTTGGCGGGGAAACACTTTAATAAAATCATCCATGTTCAAGTCCATAGCTCAGGGGTCGGCAACCCAAAATGTTGAAAGAGCCATATTGGACCAAAAATACAAAAGAAAAATCTGTCTGGAGCCGCAAAAAATGTAAAGTCTTATATAAGTCTTTTAATGAAGACAACTCATCATGTAAGTGTCTATATTAGCTAGATTAGCCTACTATCAAAGGCTGACGCAAATCTTCGTTGACCGAAATGTTGTATTTTCATTTTTTTTCCACAAATTTTTGCAACATTGGATATCATTAGTAAAATGGAGGCTTCTCACTGGATAAGATGACTTCTGGAAATGACTGTCTCAAAATGGCCAAATATATAAATGTGTGTGTCCAAGTTTAAGTAGACGACAGGCTGTCGTCTTCTAATGGATTTATTACAATCCTTGCAAGCTGGGTAACGTTTGCTGTGATCTGGAACAACATGGCACACAAACAACTATGAGGAATGCGGCCATTATTACGTACAGATAATGTGTCACGTGACATGCAAATATAAATCAAAAGGGGAACATTATCACAATTTCAGAATGGTTAAAACCATTAAAAATCAGTTCCCTGTGTCTTATTATATTTTTTAAAGTTTTTTTCAAAATGTTACCCATCACGCAATATCCTTAAAAAAAGCTTCAAAGTGCCTGATTTTAACCATCGTTATAAACACCCGTCCATTTTCCTGTGACATCACATAGTGAAGCCAACACAAACAAACATGGCGGAAAGAACAGCAAGCTATAGCGACATTAGCTCGGATTCAGACTCGGATTTCAGCGGCCTAAGCGATTCAACAGATTACGAATGTATTGAAACGGATGATTGTAGTGTGGAGGCAGGTAGCGAAAACGAAATTGAAGAAGAAACTGAAGCTATTGAGCCATATCGGTTTGAACCGTATGCAAGCGAAACCGACGAAAACGACACGACAGCCAGCGACACGGGAGAAAGCGAGGACGAATTCGGCGATCGCCTTCTAACCAACGATTGGTATGTGTTTGTTTGGCATTAAAGGAAACTAACAACTATGAACTAGGTTTACAGCATATGAAATACATTTGGCAACAACATGCACTTTGAGAGTGCAGACAGCCCAATTTTCATCAATTAATATATTCTGTAGACATACCCTCATCCGCGCTCTTTTCCTGAAAGCTGATCTGTCCAGTTTTGGAGTTGATGTCAGCAGGCCAGGGAAGCTAGGGTCGATATTCTTCTCTTGATCATCTTCGGTGGCATAAGGGACGGTGTGAGCCAAGACATCCAGGGGGTTTAGCTCGCTTGTCTGCGGGAACAAACTGCCGCCATTGCTTGCCGTGCTACCGAGGTCCTTTGTCCCTGAATTGCTCACACACTCCGGCAGATTCAATGGGGGTCTGGCGGCAGATTTCTTTGACTTTATCGTTGGAAATGCATCTGCTTTGAGTGTGGCAGGATATCCACACATTCTTGCCATCTCTGTCGTAGCATAGCTTTCTTCGGTAAGGTGTGCGGAACAAACGTCCAATTTCTTGCCACTTTCGCATCTTTGGGCCACTGGTGCAACTTGAATCCGTCCCTGTTCGTGTTGTTACACCCTCCGACAACACACCGACGAGGCATGATGTCTCCAAGGTACGGAAAACAGTCGAAAAAACGGAAAATAACAGAGCTGATTTGACTCGGTGTTTGAGAAAATGGCGGATTGCTTCCCGATGTGACGTCATCGCTCCGAGAGCGAATATTAGAAAGGCGTTTAATTCGCCAAAATTCACCCATTTAGAGTTCGGAAATCGGTTAAAAAAATATATGGTCTTTTTTCTGCAACATCAAGGCATATATTGACGCTTACATAGGTCTGGTGATAATGTTCCCCTTTAAATACACAAAGGGAATTAAATGAGCTCAAATGTACCTACAAACTAGGCATAATGATGCAATATGTACGTACAGCTAGCATAAATAGTGTCATGGCTTGACCAAATATGCCTGATAAGCACTCCAGCAAATCAATGAAGTCAACAAAGCTCACCTTTGTGCATTCACGCACAGCATAAAACGTTTGGTGGACAAAATGAGACAAAGAAGGAGTGGCACAAAACATCGGAGAAATGTGTACAAGTAAACAAACTACGATGAGTTCAAGGATCGCCGAAATTAGTAGGACCAAACGGTGCTTGCCAAATACTCTCATCAGTGAAACATGTATAACATAAACAGTGGGATTTCTAACAATTAGGAAGGTTTGTGTCATGTTTGTTCTTCTATAGAAAATATATTAAAACAAAAAAAATGTTTTTTTCTTCATCTTTTTCCATTTTCACAGATTAAAGTTAAAGTTAAAGTACCAATGATTGTCACACACACACACTAGATGTTGCGAAATTATTCCCGGCATTTGACCCATCACCCTTGATCACTCCCTGGGAGGTGAGGGGAGCAGTGAGCAGCAGCGGTGGCCACGCCCGGGGATAATTTTTGGTGATTTAACCCCCAATTCCAACCCTTGATGCTGAGTGCCAAGCAGGGAGGTAATGGGTCCCATTTTTATAGTGTTTGGTATAACTCGGCTGGGGTTTGAACTCACAACATACCGATCTCAGGGCGGACACTCTAACCACAGGGCCACTGAGCAGGTGGCCTTGTGACCTCTGAAAGAGGTCCAGGGAGCCACCAGGGCGGCGCTAAAGAGCCGGTTGCTGACCCCCGCCTTAGCTCTTTTGGACTCAATGCTTAGGATACCTAAATGGCGCCGCCTCGTGTCAACCGTATTTAAACGTAAATGAGTTTTTATGAGCATTAGAGCTGAAAAGCTGCATACACATGCAGCGTTGCTTACAGGAAGGGCTTCAGCTCTTTTTTTTCTTTACAAAATCTGAACAGTCCATGCAACACTTCCTGATAAGGTTGCAAAAACCGAGTTATGCACAACTCCGCCTATTGGTACACATATGGCAGTCGCAGAATCTCTGGTATCGGAGGAAAATTTGAGGGTTTGCTGAAATAACCTCATAGGGCCAGCTCGGACTTTTAGGTCACCCTTCACTCAGTCCAAAAATAATTCAGATGGCAGTGGTTTGGTGTCATGGAGCAGACAGAGAGAGAAGGAAAATGTAAAAGGAGCATCAGGAAAAAATGTGAAATTCCCTCTGGTACTCATTAAAATTCAGCAGTGTAGCAACAGCACCGTCCTTGTCTGCGCTTCCTTCCCTTCTTCCCGCTCTCATTTTCTTCCGCCTCCGTCTGCTCTGTGAGCCATCGTCTCACCTTCTTGCCTCGGTGGACTGTCCGTGATCACTGGGATGTTTTCATTAAAGCTGCAGCATTCCTGATTGAGGCGGGGGGGGGGGAGGAGCCTCTTTCACAACACTGCCAATCACATACAGTCACGGTGGCACATGTCGGTTGATGGCCTGACCCCACGATGCAGAGACAGAAAGAAAAAAATATTTAATTATTTACAAGGAGCGCAACAACTGCAGAAACAAAACGGGGAACGCACACTGACAACAGTTGAGATGGGATTGAAGGGAGCCGGATCATAGTGTTTTCATGTCCGTACCAACAAAGCAAGCATGCCTGATAGAAAACACTCAAACATACAGTACATTAAAGGCCTACTGAAATGCGATTTTCTTATTCAAACAGGGATAGCAGGTCCATTCTATGTGTCATACTTGATCATTCCGCGATATTGCCATATTTTTGCTGAAAGGATTTAGTAGAGAACATCGACGATAAAGTTCGCAACTTTTGGTCGCTGATAAAAAAGCCTTGCCTGTACCGGAAGTAGCAGACAATATGCGCGTGACGTCACAGGTTGTGGAGCTCCTCACATCTGCACATTGTTTACAATCATGGCCACCAGCAGCGAGAGCGATTCGGACCGAGAAAGCGACGATTTCCCCATTAATTTGAGCAAGGATGAAAGATTTGTGGATGAGGAAAGTGAGAGTGAAGGACTAGAGGGCAGTGGGAGCGATTCAGATAGGGAAGATGCTGTGAGAGGCGGGTGGGACCTGATATTCAGCTGGAAATGACTAAAACAGTAAATAAACACAAGACATATATATACTCTATTAGCCACAACACAACCAGGCTTATATTTAATATGCCACAAATTAATCCCGCATAACAAACACATCCCCCCTCCCGTCTATATAACCGGCCAATACAACTCAAACACCTGCACAACACACTCAATCCCACATCCCAAAGTACCGTTCACCTCCCCAAAGTTCATACAGCACATATATTTCCCCAAAGTCCCCAAAGTTACAAACATGACATGCACATAGCGGCACGCACGTACGGGCAAGCGATCAAATGTGAAGTGTACTCACGGTACCGCGTCTGCATATCCAACTCAAAGCCCTCCTGGTAAGAGTCTCTGTTGTCCCAGTTCTCCACAGGCCAATGGTAAAGCTTGACTGTCATCTTTCGGGAATGTAAACAATGAAACACCGGCTGTGTTTGTGTTACTGCATGCCGGCCGCAATACACCGCTTCCCACCTACAGCTTTCTTCTTTGCTGTCTCCATTGTTCATTGAACAAATTGCAAAAGATTCACCAACACAGATGTCCAGAATACTGTGGAATTTTGCGATGAAAACAGACGACTTAATAGCTGGCCACCATGCTGTCCCAAAATGTCCTCTACAATCCGTGACGTCATGCGAAGGCGTCATCATACCGAGACGTTTTCAGCAGGATATTTAGCGCAAAAAATAAAATTGCACTTTAGTAAGCTAACCCGGCCGTATTGGCATGTGTTGCAATGTTAAGATTTCATCATTGATATATAAACTATCAGACTGCGTGGTCGGTAGTAGTGGGTTTCAGTAGGCCTTTAAGGCTCATTGGATGTGCCATATAAATGCTAATTAGCTTTAGCAATTTTACATTGATTTGAACACTTCCAGATTTGGTAATCAAAACTACAACGAAGACGTCGGTGTGTAATAAGTACAAAACTTACAGAATACAGTGTTCCCTCGTCACTTTGCAGTTCACTCACTCAGTAGCTTGTAATAGAACTACACATGGAATAAGTTATTTTGCTGGTAATAATAATAATCAATGATACCAAATTAAAATGAAAACTACCTGAGCGCCATATTTGGACTAATGACAAATATTTGATGTTGACATGTGTGCCCGCCCTGGTATTCATCGTGTGTAACAGTCATAACCCTACAAAGGTGATAAGCCTGTTGTAGGAAAAAAAAAGTTCACTGGGTTAATTAAGAGGCTTAATTAAACGTAGTGCTCTTCATTTCAGGAAGTCAATCCAACAGAAGAGGCTTTAATTACCAGTCCCTTCTTTTCCGTTAGAGTAGGAAGCAGTGAGGTGAACCAAAAAGCCCCAAAAATAAAACCATCTGAAAGATTTGGATAATTTTGTCGATTACGCTTAACCCTTGTGTAATGTTCATATTGTTGTTACTCAGCCAGCGTTTGTGGGTCTGATGGACCCGTTGCATTTTGTGGCTTTTAATGCCTCACAATTAAACACTTTTATGTTAAAATACTGAACAGTATTTGCAATGGAACAATGTGCTTGGAACCATACTTGCCAACCTTGAGACCTTCGAATTCGGGAGATTGGGGGGTGGGGGGTTTGAAGTGTGGGGGGCGGGGTTTGGTGGTAGTGGGGGTGTATATTGTAGCCCGGAAGAGTTAGGGATGCAAGGGATTCTGGGTATTTGTTCTGTTGTGTTTATGTTGTGTTACGGTGCGGATGTTCTCCCGAAATGTGTTTGTCATTCTTGTTTGGTGTGGGTTCACAGTGTGGCGCATATTTGTAACAGTGTTAAAGTTGTTTATACGGCCACCCTCAGTGTGACCTGTATGGTTGTTGATCAAGTATGTCTTGCAGTCATTTTCGTGTGCATGCAGAAGCCGCATACAACATGTGACTGGGCCGGCCCGCTGTTTGTATGGTGACAAAGCAGATGCGTCGACAGGTTGTAGAGGACGCTAAAGGCAGTGCCATCACGGCACGCCCTTAATATTGTTGTCCAGGTGAAAATCGGGAGAAATTCGGGAGAATGGTTGCCCCGGGAGATTTTCGGGAGGGGCACTGAAATTCAGGAGTCTCCCGGAAAAATCGGGAGGGAAGTATCCTACACTTCTCTTTTGTAAAGTAAATCTGAACAGCCGACATGGGCATCTACATCAACTATATGATTTGCCTGAGAAGCTGGACAGGACAAAAAAAAAAAAAGAAGGAAAAAAAAAAAAAGAAAATAAAGGCTTTCTTTTCTATTCTTCGAATAAAAAGGACCTTGCATGCCGCCTGCCCTCTCTGCATCCTGGAATCATGCCAACAGCAACAATGCGCAGCCCTAACAAAATACTTTGGATCATGCATCAGGATCTCGGACTAAATTTGTGAGCTGATGAAGCATACTCCAATTAGGTGAAACAAGACAAGACAATCTAAACACTGGAATTGTGATCGAATCAATGCCCTAAGTAAACTATACTAGGTTTTTGTTTTAAACCTCATGGACTTCATTACTTTAGCTGTTAAGCCAGGAGGGAGCAATCTTGTATTATTATTAATAATGATGACTATTATTATATGGCCTTGGTGGCGCTTATCTGCACCACTAATTGTTGTGGTATTTAAAAAAATATATATATATTATCCATTTCAACCAAATGATGCCAAAATTTTGTAGAACAAAAAAAAAATATTTCTCCCTCTCTACAATGACATGCTAATTGAATGAATGGAACCAGGCTGCTTAGACATAATCATAATTAGGGATGGGTACCGAATGTGGTGCTTTTATAAGTAAGCGGTACTGCCGGATATTTTTTTACGTAAAACAAAACAGTGCCATATTTTGATACTTTTGTTGCATGTAAAGTCACGTCGGATGGCAAACTTGGCACTGGTCCAAGCACTTGGCCGGGAAACAAGCAGTCAGGCCTTCAGAGCAAACTCTGTTTGACTGCCTCTAGGTAATGTCACATGCCAACAAAGATAGAAAAAGACTCAAACGTACAGTAAAGCATCACTTTTCAAAGTGTGCTAGCTCGATGCTAATTTCCATTGAATTTGCCATAGACATGCTAAGGATTAGCATTGGCGATTTTACATGGCGATTTCAACACCTCTAAATTTGGTAATCAAGACTTCAACTAAGATGCATGTTACAATCAAACAGCTGGTGTGTAATGACTATAATACTTATGGTTTAAACCAGTGGTGCCCCAAACTTTTTGGAACCGCGGACAGGTCAACGCTTGAAAATTTGTCCCACGGACCGGGGAGGGGGTTGTTGTTTTTTGGGGGGTTTTTTTGGTCATAAAAAATACAATCATGTGTGCTTACGGACTGTATCCCTGCAGACTGTATTGATCTATATTGATATTTAATGTAGGTGCACTAATTGTAAGTGTGTCTTATGTTTTTTATGTTGATTTAATAAAAAATAAAAAATTAAAAATTTGGTGGTTGGGGACCACAGGTTTAAACAACAAAAGAAAACATTGGCACATTCAATTTAATGGCAAAGACTACTTCGGCTGTGTTTTCAATTCTTTAAACAGGCACAACACAAGGAAGCGCACGTGAAGTATAAGGCAAAAACTTAAATGTCTTTAGCAAGGTATTACATGAGCTATATGAAACATCTTTTGTTTAAATGTTTGTTTCATCTGACCATAGAACGTTCCTCCAGAAGTTCTTATCTTTGTCCATGTGATGTCAGATGAAACAAAAATTTAGCTGTTTGGCCACAATACCTAGCAATATGTTTAAAGGAGAAAATGTGAGGCTTTTAATCCCAGGAACACCATGCCTACCGTCAAGCATGGTGGTGGTAGTATTATGCTCTGGGCCTGTTTTGCTGCCAACGGAACTGGTGCTTTATAGAGGGTAAATGGGACAATGAAAAAGGAGGATTACCTCCAAATTCTTCAGGACAACCTAAAACCATCAGCCCGGAGATTGGGTGTTCCAACAGGACATTGACCCCAAACACACGTCAAAAGTGGTAAAGGAATGGCTAAATCAGGCTAGAATTAAGGTTTTAGAATGGCCTTCCCAAAGTACTGACTTAAACGTGTGGACAATGCTGAAGAAACAAGTCCATGTCAGAAAACCAACAAATGTAGCTGAACTGCACCAATTTTGTCAAGAGGAGAGGTCAAAAACCTTAACCAGAAGCTTGCCAGAAGCTTGTGGATGCCTACCAAAAGTGCCTTATTGCAGTGAAACTTGCCAAGGGACATGTAAGCAAATATTAACATCGCTGTATGTATACTTTTGACCCAGCAGATTTGGTCACATTTTCAGTAGACCCATAACAAATTCATAAAAGAACCAAACTTCATGAATGTTTTTGGTGACCGACAAGTATGTGCTCCAATCACTCTATCCCAAAAAAATAAGAGTTGTAGAAATGATTGGAAACTCAAGACAGCCATGACATTATGTTCTTTACAAGTGTATGTAAACTTTTGACCACGACTGTATATGAACACAAAAAAATGGAAATTGATACCATTGAGGTAATGGTAACGGTTACCACATCGATGTGAAAGATACCCATCCATAATTATGATTTTGGTCCATGTCAAACTTTGTGGGAAAATAACCCTGTTATGCGAAACAGAAACGTCCACTGCAGAGGACGCCGTTTCCCAGTAGGATGTAAGAAAATCATTTTCATAATTTCCCCTCACGAGCAGGTTGCCTAAAAAACACTGTGGTTCTTTAGGAAAGCACATTTAGACGATCACACTAAAAAGTATAAATATCATTAAGACATACTCGCAGCTAATTAATTTGCTCGTGCGGAGGAAGGAGACGGAAAAAATGAAAGAAGCGGGTAATGTTGCATGCAATTTTCTCTTTTGTTAATTTGCACAGTCCCCGCTGGGGGAGGTAAAATAACCCCCAGTCAGACTTTTCTTTTATGCCGCTAATAAGAATAGAGTTGCTTTTCCAAGCAAGGCAAACACAGTGTGATTAGCATAACGGAGAATGTACTGGAAATGGGCCAAAATGTCCTTGAAAGCTGCACAAGCTTCTCTGTAGTTGTGTTTTTTTCCTCCCTCTGAATATTATAATATGTTGTCAAAAAAAAAAACTTCTTTTTTGTATAGTCCTCCTTTGACAACACGTTCTTCCACCTCCCCGTACTCCGCTCTCCCACGGGAGAGATGCCCCGGCTTCTCCCCTGATAGCTCAGTTCCCTGCACATCTTCAAGGTGACGCTCCGCTTCAGTCCCCTTTGCCCCCTAAAGTACCCCCCCACTGTCACAAAGCAGCCATCTTCCTGAGATCAGACACCATCTGATTCCTAAATAGTTTATCAAACAACAACAAGGAACCAGTAAAAACGAGCTCTGGGCTTTTGTGTGCGTTGCAGACGCAACTTCTGGAATTGTAGTCCTGGGAGGAACAAGAAGGGGAATACAAGCTTTCATTTATTCAGCATTTCCTTGAAAAATAATTCTCAAAAAAAGTTGTTTTTATTGCACACAACCCATCTTGTTGCTAATATGTTATACACAATAATAAACTAAATTATACAGCAAGGATATTCAATAAACTGTTTTGGGGGTGTCGGAGGCAGATATTTACATATATCCGAATTTAAGTGTTACTTCTTTTATTTCATAGTCATATTTGAAATCAGCTTGTGTTTTTCCATTTGTTCTCTTTCTGTTTGTCTGCAAGTAAACTGTGTGTGTTAACCTTGAAGCTTTGGAATGTTAGAAAGAGCGATAATGGGCATTTGTTTTGGCTAGAGAGACATGACTGCCTGCGACTTAAGGGGGGAGAGGGTTTGGTCGGGGGAGTCAGACCATCTTTACGACGCGATAGAATGTTCTATGCTGGACTGGTCTGAATGTATATCTGCAAAGCTTTGCAAATATATTACAAAATACCTATTCTGTCTCTGGTGGTTTTTCAACTCAGCTTTAAGTGTCGTAAAGAGCTTGGGAGCGACTTGTGACTTGAATTCCCTGGGAGGAACAAATGGTCATCAAACGCAACAGGGGCCACATTTCCAGAAAGCTAAGGTCTGGGGACCTGGACTTCTCCCTGGTACCAGGTGGTGCGGTAGTGGAGTAACAGACCTCATATGAAATAACTTCAGATACATTATATTTATTACTTAGGCTAGAGCTAAAGTTAAGGTTTGCACCAGAGATCAGTGCGACCCCTTCACCTCTTTTAAGGGGACGAGCTACATGTGAACTTGTATAGTCAGGAGGAGATGCCTCGTTAAGCTGAAAAAATCATTCGGTTCATTTTTGCTTTAAGATACAGCTCTCAGTGTCATGCAAATACCATTCCATAAATGTTCAAAACATACACATAGTCTTCCTTCGTACCCAAGTTCTATTAATAACTGGTCATCAGCCAAGTTTACCATCCAGGTATATAAGTCAATCAATCAATCAATCAACGTTTATTTATATAGCCCTAAATCACAAGTGTTTCAAAGGGCTGCACAAGCCACAACGACATCCTTGGATCAGATCCCACATCAGGGCAAGAAAAAACTCAACCAAATGGGATTACAATGAGAAACCTTGGAGGGGACCGCAGATGTATTGGTACCGACCGAATTCCGTCGGTAATACTGGGTATTGATTGACGTAAAATCAAACAGTGGCGCATTTCAATACATTTGTTGCACGTGACAACGCCTCTAGTTGCAGACTTGGCAATGGCTCGAGCACTTGGTGGGGACACAGGCACTCAGTGCTGACTCATTTGGACTGTAATGTTACAGATTTCAATGCCAACAAAGCAAGTATGCCTGAGAGATGATACTCGAAAGTACAATAAGTCTACTTTTTTCAAAATGTGCTAGCCGGATGCTAATTTACACTGGATATGAGATATACAGTAGGGAAGGGATTCATACGGCCCCATTCTTGGGTGAATCTCACGTGAGAGGAAGGTGGGGTGGTTAATCATTTTGCAATGCAGTCTGCTGAAAAAGAAGGAAAGTTGGAATTGCCACAAAACACATTTTAAGACAATCAACACTCTACTGCCCTCTGGCGGCTAAAGTGAATAGTGAGTAGAATTTGTAGCGTTTCATGTGTCAGGTAAACCGGGACGAATGGGACCCTCTTCTGACTGTGACATGCTACGGACAATCATTAGCATTTTTACAGGGCGATTTCAACACACCCAAATTTGGTAATGAAAACCACAACTAAGATGCACGTCGTGTAATAAGCACAATACTTACAGTATATTTATATTTTTAATATATCACGACAAAAGACTAGATTCAGCTTACTGGTAAAGATTACTTCCTGATTAGGCAACACTACTGCTATCTAACGTCTTGGAATTGCAGCTGCATGCAAAGTCTACTACCGTATTTTTCGGAGTATAAGTCGCACCTGCTGAAAATGCATAATAAAGAAGGAAAAAAACATAAATATATCGTACTGGAGCCCGGCCAAACAATGAAAAAAACTGCGACTTATAGTCCGAAAAATACGGTAAATAATACTACCAATAATATACTGTATATAACACTAATAACTAATTAACACATTGCAACCTCATGGTTGGAGGAGGTAATCAGTTTGAGCCACTTCATAAATTGCTACTTCCCTTTGAGTTTCACAGACGTGAAACACACACACACACACACACACACACACACACACACACACACACACACACACACACACACACACACACCCTAGTATATTATAGACATTTCAGCCTGCTCTCATCCATCACATCCAATCAAGGTGAGACTGCAAGCTTGGAATGAAACACTTTTTTTTTTTTTCTCTCTCTTTCCACCTCATTCTCTATTCTCACCTCAGGTCTTGTCGGAGCAAGTTAGTGTGTGAGGCCAGTGTGTGAAAGCTGTGTGATGGCCCATGCATTATTCAGCACAATCTGCAAACAGGCAAATACAGCTCTATTGGAGAAGCACTAAGGCAAACAGCAAACAATTAAAATGTCATTAATTGCTTAATTGAGAGACAAAATAAACGGGAGTGGACAGGGGGAAGTTGTGGCAGCTGCTTAAAATGTCAAGTCTGCTGTGCAATGTTATAAGTATATATCAAGTATATATATGTGATTTTATTCCTGAGTGTACACAGTGTAGTGTACATATAGGCAATACAATCAATACCATATATAGTATCATACATACAGTATAAAACTAAATGCCTACCTATTTAAGGTTAGGTTCAAAAACATTTTTAAATTACTGATAGTTGCTGTGGTGACATGTTCACAAATGCAAAATGTAATACCATTGTTTATGCCCAAAAGAAACCATACTTTGTTTCACAAAGGGTGGAGTACAGAAGAAAAGTGGTATTATTGTCATATTAGTGTGTCGGTCTAATAAAAATGGGTCCCTAAGAAGAATTTTATCACAATTTGTTTCACCCTTTGTTTGTTTATGTTAAACGATTGTTATTAGGGATGTCCGATAATATTGGACTTCCGATATTATCGGCCGATAAATACTTTAAAATGTAATATTTAGGAAATTATCGGTATCGGTTTCAAAATTATCGGTATCGGTTTCAAAAAGTAAAATGTATGACTTTTTAAAACGCCGCTGTGTACACGGATGTAGGGAGAAGTACAGAGCGCCAATAAACCTTAAAGGCACTGCCTTTGCGGCCGGCCCAGTCACATAATACCTACGGCTTTTCACACACGCAAGTGAATGCACACCATACTTGGTCAACAGCCATACAGGTCACACTGAGGGTGGCCGTATAAATAACTTTAACACTGTTACAAATATGCGCCACACCGTGAACCCACACCAAACAAGAATGACAATCACATTTCGGGAGAACATCCGCACCGTAACACAAAATAAACACAACAGAACAAACACCCAGAACCCCTTGCAGCACTAACTCTTCCGGGACGCTACAATATACACCCCCCGCTACCACCTTTGTGGTTATTGTACCGGTGACTCTTCTGTAGCTTTTTATGGCTCGTATGGTTCCGGTGCCACTTTCCGTTTTCGCAACTTGTGATTGGATACTCACTTGGGACTCCCAAGTGAGTATCCAATCACAGCGTAAGGCCATCTAGAAGGCCTTACTGAAAACAACTCGTGATCTGATTGGCTTTCGCAACTGTCTGTCAACTGTATGTGTCCGTTCACTTACAGTGCAAAGACGCCCGCATTGTTGATTCTGAAGGCCCCCCGGCAGATTTTGTACAGCATGGCAACATAGGCTAGCTGAACTCTGATTGGATACATATTCTAAATTAAAGACAACAGCATTGGAAGGAGCATAATATGACATGGAGAGAATATGAATACTTGGTAACACTTTAGTATGGGGTACAAATTCACCATGAATTAGTTGCTTATCAACATGCAAATTAGTAACATATTGGCTCTTAAAGGCCTACTGAAATGCGATGTTCTTATTTAAACGGGGATAGCAGGTCCATTCTATGTGTCATACTTGATCATTTCGCGATATTGCCATATTTTTGCTGAAAGGATTTAGTAGAGAACATGGACGATAAAGTTCGCAACTTTTGGTCGCTGATAAAAAAGCCTTGCCTGTACCGGAAGTAGCAGACGATATGCGCGTGACGTCACAAGACATATATATACTCTATTAGCCACAACACAACCAGGCTTATATTTAATATGCCACAAATTAATCCCGCATAACAAACACTTCCCCCCTCCTGTCCATATAACCCGCCAATACAACTCAAACACCTGAACAACACACTCAATCCCACAGCCCAAAGTACCGTTCACCTCCTCAAAGTTCATACAGCACATATATTTCCCCAAAGTCCCCAAAGTTACGTACATGACATGCACATAGCGGCACGCACGTACGGGCAAGCGATCAAATGTTTGGAAGCCGCAGCTGCGTACTCACGGTACCGCGTCTGCGTATCCAACTCAAAGTCCTCCGGGTAAGAGTCTCTGTTTTCCCAGTTCTCCACAGGCCAATGGTAAAGCTTGACTGTCATCTTCCGGGAATGCAAACAATGAAACACCGGCTGTGTTTGTGTTGCTGCAACCGGCCGCAATACACCGCTTCCCACCTACAGCTTTCTTCTTTGCTGTCTCCATTGTACATTGAACAAATTGCAAAAGATTCACCAACACAGATGTCCATAATACTGTGGAATTTTGCGATGAAAACAGACGACTTAATAGCTGGCCATCATGCTGTCCCAAAATGTCCTCTACAATCCGTGACGTCACGCGCAGGCGTCATCATACCGAAACGTTTTCAGCAGGATATTTCGGCGCGAAATTTAAAATTGCACTTTAGTAAGCTAACCCGGCCGTATTGGCATGTGTTGCAATGTTAAGATTGCATCATTGATGTATAAACTATCAGACTGCGTGGTCGGTAGTAGTGGATTTCAGTAGGCCTTTAATTAGTCATTATTAAGTACTTATTAATGCCTTATTCTGCATGGCCTTATTATACAACCAACCCTAACCCTAACCCTCTAACCCTAACCCTAACCCTCTAACCCAGGGGTGCTCATTACGTCGATCGCGATCTACCGGTCGATCTCGGAGGGTGTGTCAGTCGATCACCAGCCAGGCATTAAAAAAATAGTCCTAAAAATGAGCGATCATAAATCTTCACTATGACATCACTTTTGTCACTTGATTGACATTCACGGCACCCGAGGGCTTCTGAGATGACGCTGGCTGCTGCCAGCTCATTAAAATTACCGACTGGAAGGCGAGAAACACTTTATTTCAACAGACTCTGGCGCCGTACCTGTCGTCAAAACTCCAAAGACCGACTGCACAGTTGCACAATAAAAGCTCTGCTTCATCCTGCCTGCGCTACCAAAATAAGAGTCTCAGAAAGCTGGCGTGCACAAGCTAGCAAGCTACGGAGTTTGCCGACAATGTATTTCTTGTAAAGTGTATACAAAGGAGTACGGAAGCTGGACAAATAAGATGCCAAAAACCAACCACTTTCATGTGGTATTGGACAGAAAGGAGGACTTTTTTTCTCCTCCATTCGAAAATGCGGACGTTATCAGCACCACTGTCTGATTCCAATCAATGCAAGTCATCACAATCAGGTAATACACCAACTTATATTCTTGTCTTCATGAAAGAAAGGAATCTATATGTGTTAAACATGCTTGTATTATCTTTAACCACCTTTAACTTGTTAACAATATTAACTATATGTGTTAAACATGCTTGTATTATCTTTAACCACCTTTAAGTTGTTAACAATATTAACTATATGTGTTAAACATGCTTGTATTATCTTTAACCACCTTTAAGTTGTTAACAATATTAACTATATGTGTTAAACATGCTTGTTTTATCTTTAACCACCTTTAAGTTGTTAACAATATTAACTATTTGTGTTAAACATGCTTGTATTATTTTTAACCACCTTTAACTTGTTAACAATATTAACTATATGTGTTAAACATGCTTGCATTATCTTTAAACACCTTTAACTTGTTAACAATATTTATTAACTATACGTATTAAACATACGTGTATTATCATTAAACACCTTTAATGTATTAACAATATTAACTATATGTGTTAAACATGCTTGCATTATCTTTAACCACCTTTAAGTTGTTAACAATATTAACTATATGTGTTAAACATGCTTGTTTTATCTTTAACCACCTTTAAGTTGTTAACAATATTAACTATTTGTGTTAAACATGCTTGTATTATTTTTAACCACCTTTAACTTGTTAACAATATTAACTATATGTGTTAAACATGCTTGCATTATCTTTAAACACCTTTAACTTGTTAACAATATTAACTATATGTATTAAACATACGTGTATTATCATTAAACACCTTTAATGTATTAACAATATTAACTATATGTGTTAAACATGCTTGCATTATCATTAAACACCTTTAACTTGTTAACAAAAACATATATTTCATAAATAAGTGAATATAAATTATATATATGAATGAGGTAGATCCCCACGACTTGATCAATTGAAAAGTAGCTCGCCTGCAGAAAAAGTGTGACCACCCCTGCTCTAACCCTTACCTTCTAACACTAACCCCAACCCCAACCCTAACCCTCTAACCCTTACCCTCTAAGCCTAACCCTAACCAAATAACTCAAAATGAAGTCTTTGTTACTTAGAAAATGTTCCCCATACTAAAGTGTTGCCGAATACTTTTATATATTTAGGGAAAGTAAATTAAAAATTACTTTTATCTTTAATTATGATCATGATTTCTGGTTATGTTAGGCCAGCAGAGAAGTCCCTGCTGGCCCTGACGGCACACCACTGGTCTGATTGTATTCCACAAGATGATGAAAGTGATATTTTTAGGAGCCATTTCCTTCGAGGCACTTTTATTCTTTTTCCTGTCTTCATGACCTTTAAGAACCACTTCTTTCGGGACTCTATCAAAGTTATTTCCTACGACTGGCACACCCAAGAACGGCATTTTCTGCTCGAACTCTACACTCACCCTCACTTGTTTTAATGCTATACACCAGTGGTTCTTAACCTTGTTGGAGGTACCGAACTCCACTGGTTTCATATGCACATTCACCAAACCCTTCTTTAGTGATAAATAAAATGTTTTTTTTTTTCTTTTCAAATTCAAGACAAAGTTATATGTTTTTTTTTATTGGTGCACAAAATGAACCGTGCATGAACATCACCTTGTTCAAAGAACAAAACAAACAGTGCATGAACTCACAACAAAATACACACCTGCAAATCAGATGGAAAATTAGAGGGAACATTGTTTGGGGGTATCCATAATACGCCGATAGGGAGAATTTTTTATTTACACAATGAGTTGGGTGTGTCTTGACCTCCGCGGCAGAGGCTCCGCCGAACCCCTGAGGCCGACTCACCGAACCCCTAGGGCAGTGTTTTTCAACCACTGTACCGTGAGATACAGACTGGTGTGCCGTGGGAGATTATGTAATTTCACCTAATTAGGTTAAAAACATTTTCTGCAAACCACTAATTATAATTAGCAAATAATGTGTTGTCGTTGAGTGTCGGTGCTGTCTAGAGCTCGGCAGAGTAACCGTGTAATACTCTTACATATCAGTAGGTGGCAGCAGGTAGCTAATTGCTTTGTGGATGTCGGGAACAGCGGGAGGCAGTGTGAAGGTAAAAAGGTATCTAATGCTTAAACCAAAAATAACAAAAGGCGAGTGCCGCTAAGAAAAGGCATTAAAGCTTAGGGATGGATATACAAAACAAAACTAAAACTTAACTTAAGAAAAACCTTTCTCAACCAGCTATTGCAAGGTATTTAGAGATTTCACCATCTACGGTCCATAATATTATCAAAGGGTTCAGAGAATCTGGAGAAATCACTGCACGTAAGCAGCTAAGCCCGTGACCTTCGATCCCTCAGGCTGTAATGCATCAACAAGTGACATCAGTGTGTAAAGGATATCACCACATGGGCTCAGGAACGCTTCAGAAACCCACTGTCAGTAACTACAGTTGGTCGCTACATCTGTAAGTGCAAGTTAAAACTCTCCTATGCAAGGCGAAAACCGTTTATCAACAACACCCAGAAACGCCGTCAGCTTCGCTGGGCCTGAGCTCATCTAAGATGGACTGATACAAAGTGGAAAAGTGTTCTGTGGTCTGACGAGTCCACATTTGAAATTGTTTTTGGAAACTGTGGACATCGTGTCCTCCGGACCAAAGAGGAAAAGAACCATCCGGATTGTTATAGGCGCAACGTTGAAAAGCCAGCCTGTGTGATGGTATGGGGGGTGTATTAGTGCCCAAGAGATGGGTAACTTACACATCTGTGAAGGCACCATTAAGGCTGAAAGGTACATACAGGTTTTGGAGCAACATATGTTGCCATCTAAGCAACGTTACCATGGACGCCCCTGCTTATTTCAGCAAGACAATGCCAAGCCACGTGTTACATCAACGTGGCTTCATAGTACAAGAGTGTGGGTACTAGACTGGCCTGCCTGTAGTCCAGATCTGTCTCCCATTGAAAATGTGTGGCGCAATATGAAGCCTAAAATACCACGACGGAGACCCCGGACTGTTGAACAACTTAAACTGTACATCAAGCAAGAATGAGAAAGAATTCCACCTGAGAAGCTTGAAAAATGTGTCTCCTCAGTTCCCAAACGTTTACTAAGGGCATGTAACACAGTGGTGAACATGCCCTTTCCCAACTACTTTGGCACGTGTTGCAGCCATGAAATTCTAAGTTAATTATTATTTGCAAAAAAAAACAAGTTTATGAGTTTGAACATCAAATATGCTGTCTTTGTAGTGCATTCAATTGAATATGGGTTGAAAATGATTCGCAAATCATTGTATTCCGTTTATATTTACATCTAACACAATTTCCCAACTCATTTGGAAACAGGGTTTGTAAACAAAAACAGAATGCTGAACGACAGCAAAGACTTACTGTGGAGCAGACGGCGTCCAGAAAGTACATCCGTACATGACATAACAATCAACAATGTCAAAGAAGGATAAAAACAACTTAAATAGTCTTGATTGCTAAAACAAAGCAGGTGCGGGGAATAGCGCTCAAAGGAAGACATGAAACTGCTACAGGAAAATACCAACAAAACAAGAAAAGCCACCAAAATAGGAGCGCCAGACAAGAACTAAAACAGCAAAAAACTCAAAATAAGTCACGGCGGGATGTGACAGGTCGTGACAGTACACCTACTTTGAGACAAGAGCTTTAGTGATGCATGCTTGGTTATGGTTTAAAGTCATATCTAACAATTGCGACAACGACTTTTTATTGTCTACTGAGTTTAATTTTTTAATAATTTCTGCTGGTGGTGTGCCTACGGATTTTTTCAATGAAAAAAATGTGCCTTGTCCTCAAATGGGGGTACGTGTACCCCTGGGGGTACGTGAGATTTTTTTTAAATATTCTAAAAATAGCAACAATTCAAAAATCCTTTAGAAATATATTTATTGAATAATACTTCAACAAAATATGAATGTAAGTTCAAGTAAGGCTATTCCATTCATTACAATGCAACAATGCAATATTCAGTGTTGACTGCTAGATTTTTTGTGGACATATTTATAATTGAATCACTTGTTTATTTTTCAACAAGTTTTTAGTTATTTTTATATCTTTTTTTCCAAATAGTTCAAGAAAGACCACTACAAATGAGCAATATTGTGCACTGTTATACAATTTAATAAATCAGAAACTGATGACATAGTGCTGTATTTTATATCTTTATCTCTTTTTTTCAACCAAAAATGCTTTGCTCTGATTAGGGGGTACTGGAATTAAAAAAATGTTCACAGGGGGTACATCACTGAAAAAAGGTTGAGAACCACTGCCCCAGGGTATCGAACCCAGGTTAAAAACCACTGCTCTACGCTCCAGCTGCTTGACCGTCATGATAATTAAGCCTGGGAAGTAGAAAAAAATGGATGCGACATCGTTTATTTCCAATAAAACATTTAAAGAGGGTGAGGGAAAAGGATCATTACAATCTCCAATTCTACCCACACTCCAATGACCTTTGTGGACAAGAAAACGTTATTTATTTATTTATTTTTTAAAGTCCTAAAGTCATCTCTGCAAGCTTCCGCCCTAATAAAGCTGTTGGTGCAGGAAAGGCTTATGTTCCAGCTGACAAGGTTTCTCCTCCCACCTGACAAGGCACTAATTTGGGAGCTGTTGTTCCTTTTGTTCCTCAGAGGACGGCGGCCTCCAGGTGGCGGCTGCAGCCTGTCGACTGATGTCATGTCACGCCGAAACACAACATCACCGCGCATTAGTGCATCCTGGCAAACACACACACACACACACACACACGGGGGAAGACACTTGTTCTTAAAAGACACTGATTTATATTCCAAAGTGCTGCGGCGTGTAAAAAGGATTTTATGACTAATAAATGAACATATTGTGTAGATCTTTTATGCAAATGGAATTTCAAACCAGGCCGTCTATTAAAATTGATGATTTATGTTATTAATAAGGTGCCGCGGAGGAGGAAGGGAAGCGAAAGTGATGAAACGGCTCCAGTCCTACCCGAGTCCCTCTTCCCCCCCCCCTGCGCTGGTCGTGCGGGTCCCTCGCCACTCTCCCTCGCCACGCTCTCGCGGCGACTTAATAATTGGCCCCATGCTCATTGTTATTCCGAACCCTTTAGGACCAATTATCAGCAGACCTCCTGACCTTTACTTGCTGTGTAATCGTCGTAACGAGACGAGCGAGGCAGCCGAGAACAAAGGTCTGAATAGTCTTTATGCTGATTAATTATTCTGTCAAGTGAATTCTTACTTTAACGCCACACTTTTTTTTCTTTTTTCTTTGGAACTGCTTTGATTTTTTGATTTTTTTTTTTCCAAAGATGGCGCGCGTGTTTCCAACCTGCTGGCTCGTTAAGTAAATGTTGGAGTAAAAGTGCGATGAAACCGAAGCTGTTTGCGTTTATTAATATTTTGTCTCCTTGGTACTGGTGATGGTGGTGCTGGACCACTACCATCATCTTGTTGTTGTTGTTATTGTGCCCCTTATGTACCCCTCTCAATCAATCAATCAATCAAACTTCATGTATAAAGCGCTTTTCATACATAAAAGAAATGCAACACAAAGTGCTTTACAAAGTTAAAAACAATACCCCAATGACCCATATCCCCCATTATCACATAAGTACGCACGGATACAGATACCAAACACAAACACAAACACACACACACAAATGCAACTACAAACCCCGTTTCCATATGAGTTGGGAAATTGTGTTAGTTATACAATGATTTGCAAATCATTTTCAACCCATATTCAGTTGAATATGCTACAAAGACAACATATTTGATGTTCAAACTGATAAACTTTTTTTTTTTTACAAATAATCATTAACTTTAGAATTTGATGCCAGCAACACGTGACAAAGAAGTTGGGAAAGGTGGCAATAAATACTGATAAAGTTGAGGAATGCTCATCAAACATTTATTTGGAACATCCCAAAGGTGAACAGGCAAATTGGGAACAGGTGGGTGCCATGATTGGGTAAAAAAGTAGATTCCATGAAATGCTAAGTCATTCACAAACAAGGATGGGGCGAGGGTCACCACTTTGTCAACAAATGCGTGAGCAAATTGTTGAACAGTTTAAGAAAAACCTTTCTCAACCAGCTATTGCAAGGAATTTAGGGATTTCACCATCTACGGTCCGTAATACCATCAAAGGGTTCAGAGAATCTGGAGAAATCACTGCACGTAAGCAGCTAAGCCCGTGACCTTCGATCCCTCAGGCTGTACTGCATCAACAAGCGACATCAGTGTGTAAAGGATATCACCACATGGGCTCAGGAACACTTCAGAAACCTTATGTCAGTTATTACAGTTGGTCGCTACATCTGTAAGTGCAAGTCAAAACTCTCCTATGCAAGGCGAAAACCGTTTACCTACAACACCCAGAAACGCCGTCGGCTTCGCTGGGCCTGAGCTCATCTAAGATGGACTGATACAAAGTGGAAAAGTGTTCTGTGGTCTGACGAGTCCACATTTCAAATTGTTTTTGGAAACTGTGGACGTCGTGTCCTCCGGACCAAAGAGGAAAAGAACCATCCGGATTGTTATAGGCGCAAAGTTGAAAAGCCAGCATCTGTGATGGTATGGGGGTGTATTAGTGCCCAAGACATGGATAACTTACACATCTGTGAAGGCGCCCTTAATGCTGAAAGGTACATACAGATTTTGGAGCAACATATTTTGCCATCCAAGCAACGTTACCATGGACGCCCCTGCTTATTTCAGCAAGACAATGCCAAGCCACATGTTACATCAACGTGGCTTCATAGTAAAAGAGTGCGGGTACTAGACTGGCCTGCCTGTAGTCCAGACTTGTCTCCCATTGAAAATGTGTGGCGCATTATGAAGCCTAAAATACCACAACGGAGACCCCCGGACTGTTGAACAACTTAAGCTGTACATCAAGCAAGAATGGGAAAGAATTCCACCTGAGAAAAAAATGTGTCTCCTCAGTTCCCAAACGTTTACTGAGAGTTGTTAAAAGGAAAGGCCATGTAACACAGTGGTGAACATCAAATATCTTGTCTTTGTAGTGCATTCAATTGAATATGGGTTGAAAAGGATTTGCAAATCATTGTATTCCGTTTATATTTACATCCAACACAATTTCCCAACTCATATGGAAACGGGGTTTGTATATGGACCAATGATTGCATGGCTGAGTACAGAGGAGACACGTGAGTAAACACTATCACAGGAGCCATCTGCACCAGGAGGTCATCAGACCATGACCACCAGGATGCTGACACAAAAGCGCCCCCACAAGCACGGCCGATAACCCCTGAAGCAGTTGGCTCATCTGAGGAACGTTGAAAAATAAAAATAATAAAACTTGTAAAATAGTAACAACCATGAGTAGAGATACAGAATAAAATACAAGTAAGACATATGAAGATTAATATATATTTATTTTAAATAAAAATAAATAAATAAATAAAAATCTAAATATATACAATAAATAAATACTAAATAAATATAACTAAATAAAATCTTGCGTAACTAATAGGATAAAAAGTAAAATACAAATGACTTCAATAAAATAATATCAGGTAAAAGCCAAATCAAAAAGATGGGTCTTAACCCTTGTATTATGTTGAATGCTCTTAAAAACATGAACATTCTCCTCTGTCCCTCAACTCCGGGGCTACTCAACTAGCGGCACCAGGGAGCCAAATCCTGGGAATGACACCACACTGGTCACCGAAGTACAGTTCAAAACGTGGAAGAGACTTTTTAAATTATTTCAGCAAATGAAATATAATTACACACAATAAAAACACTTATTTTTTAATAATTTGATTTAATTACTTCACAATTTATGTATTTGTTCATGTAATGATTTTATTACTTCATGAAATATTTAAGTATGTTTTATTTACTTAGATAATATTCAATTAATTAAATAATACAACTCTACGAGTCCAAAAAATAATAATCACAAATTAATGGAATTCATATTTAATTAAATCATGAAATAGATCAAGTAAATAATGAAATGTATTTTCGCAATAAATACATTCATGACCCATTTAATAACACATGTATGTATATATTTCAAAATACAATTAATTTTTAAAACATTTACCATACTTTTAAAGGCTATAGTAACAAACAGCTATTTAAGCCGCACCCACCACATTTGAGAAAAAATAAAATACTTCATATTTATATGAGCCGCAGATATATTGTATATACCGATACGAAATATTTTGTAAATGTTTATTTACAAATGGCGCCTGTAACACAGCAGTAAAACGGCTGATCTAACAAAAGAGAAGTCATTGTCAAATGTGTAATTTTATTTATTTATTTATTTTATTTTTTAGTCTGTCCTTTGCCTTCATTTCTTTGTGGTGTACAGCCCTTTGTTTTTCAACTGTGCTTGTTTTTAAAGGGCTTTATAAATAAAGTTGGTATGGTATGGTATGGTATGGTATGGTATTGTCATGGACCCGTTAGCTGTGGAAGCTAGCTCTCCAATCAGCTAAACTGACTTAATAAGTCCACAGTGACGTTTTGGTTAATTTACAAAACTAAAACTATGCAATTGTAAGTTCATAATACTAACACAGACACTTGTAAACGTGGTAGCATATTTGCTAATGTTAACGACGCTAGCTTGATTGCATCACGATAGCCCGTACAAATATGCATGAAAACACATGAAAACATGGGACGGTTTAGTGAGTATGAATTGTTTTAGTTATATTGTAAAACTTACAAACGTTGTGTGGAGTGATAAAGGAATGAAAGGCTAATTGGGTGATTAGGACACCTGATTCCGATCATTTGGATGGGTGGCCAAATACTTTTGGCAATATAGTGTATCAGGCTGATCAAAACATATTCCCATTCCACAGAAGCGCAAAGTTATCAGCCTCCATTTAATCCCAAGGAATACAAAACCCCATCAAAAAGTGTCTTAACTTTGGCAGTAGCAGCGTGTCATACATCTGCTACTCCTAAACCGGCTCCACCTCGGCCAAGGACATCTGAGGAGCCAAGAGCTCCCGCGCCCCCGCCATCAATAAGATCTAAACACCTCCTTTCATGAGCGCCTCTGCGGCCCACCATAAATCCTTAACGACAAACTCTATAAACCTCTCGGGCTATGAATATTTAGACGTGCCGGTGTTTCTCCAGAGTGCTGTTTTCTGTCTGGGGCTCCACTCATGACATTATTTCTCTGCCAGAAAGGTTGCGGTCCATTAAAGCTGTGATACGTATAGCAGCTTGCACGTATAGACAAGGTGGGCCCTCAGCCAAAAGGACCGTGCAGTAAAAAAGCAAACATATCAGAGGCAACACGACCATCTTGACTGTTTTTGTCCAGACTCTGCGACTGTCCATCTTGTTTTTGCAGTAAAATCACTTTATTTTTACGCTCCCATGACCCGAACCCCCTCTGGTCTTTGGCCACAGTATGTTTGTTAACGAGCAGCAGAACATAAACTAACGTGTAAGACATGCTGTATACGGATATCGGATAAAAAGTATGTTTTTTGTTCGAGGACAAACATGACACAAACCTTCCCAATTGTTAGAAAGCCCACCGTTTAATAAGAAAAGTTGGTTTTGCATAATATTGCAAAAAAAAACCTCCAGATAATGTCTCCTAATAGGTGCCATTTTGCGGTCCTTATACACAAACCATAATAACACCCGTATGTTGAAGCACAGTACGTCTGACTATGGTAGCCGTAATGCACCGCGTTCCATCAAGCGGTGTGGCTTCGTAGCTTACCAAAGTCGTACTAAAACATTTTGACCGATTTTTGAGTGCCATGTGTAATGTTCTATATTAGAGGTCCCCAAACTTTTTGACTCGGGGGCCGCATTGGGTTAAAACAATTTGGCCGGGGGCCAGGTTGTGTGTATATATATATATATATATATATATATATATATATATATATATATATATATATATATATATATATATATATATGTAACGGTGTAGAAACAGACGTTCATTATGCTTGATTAAATTATGAATGAAGTGTTGCAACAGCGCCTGTTGCTGGCGAGAAGTGGTATGTACGGTTACCTGCGTGAAGTGCTCAGAACTGTGAAGCCTTCTAACTGGTGAGACACGTTTTTGCATTGTCCGGGATTGATTACTAATTAGTGAATATTGACTGTTTATATTTTGATTAGTACTTTGTAACGTACACATAAACAGGTTCGCTAATTGGTATTGACCAAAACTGTATCTTAGAGTGATATTTTGAAGACAATAACGCACTTTTACTGTGTAAACTAATTGGTGATTGTTGATGTGTTATTTAGAGAATCCCGTGACCCAAGTGGACTCACAGTCTCACAGTTTGCACTGTTTTGCAGGTAATTATATTTCATGCCACTGTGATTGTTTGGTTGTTCATATTGCTGTCCTCACCTATTATTATGATGCTAATGGTAGCTTGGCTAGGCCGCAGCCTGGTTTATCAACCGCATGGTTTGAAGCAGCCATTTTGGATGCGAGGTGCGTTCAGGGACATCCTGTAAAATGTAGTGACTGTCAATTTACTGTGTATTTTGCATATAAAAAAAAGGATTATTGTAAATTTAAGTATACCAATATCAGTACAGGTGAAACCAACTGAGAGAACGAATATGATAATTAGTATGAAGATTTGGTTTAAACACTATACGATCACACTCAAATGTAACATGTTGTTTGTAAAATGAAACTGTGGTTTTATTATGTCAAACATCAGAACTGTGAAGCCTTCTAACTGAGAATCCCGTGACCCAAGTGGACTCACAGTCTCACAGTTTGCACTGTTTTGCAGGACACTGTAATAAAAGAAATTCATAATCCACCTGGTGCCAGTGATATGTTGAAGCGACAGCAGTGTGGAGCTGCATTTTGCCACATACAGTTGTGGACCGTCACATATATATACATATATATATATATATATATATATATATATATATATATATATATATATATATATATAGTCTAAAAATGCATTTTCCCATCGATAACGTGACATAATCGCGCTAGTGCCACAGTGTATATATATATATATATATAATATCGATAACGTGACATCATCGCGCAAGTGCCACAGTGTATATATATATATAATATCGATAACGTGACATCATTGCGCTAGTGCCACAGTGTATATATATATATAATATCGATAATGTGACATCATTGGGCTAGCGCCACAGTGTATATATATATATATATATATATTTATATACACTGTGGCGCTAGCCCGATGATGTTTGGAAGCCGCAGCTGCGTACTCACGGTACCGCGTCTGCGTATCCAACTCAAAGTCCTCCTAGTAAGAGTCTCTGTTGTCCCAGTTCTCCACCGGCCAATGGTGATGCCCGATGATGTCGCGCTAGTGCCACAGTGTATATATATATATAAAATCGATAACGTGACATCATCGGGCTACCGCCACAGTATATATATATATATATATATATATATATATATATATACACATCATCGGGCTAGCGCCACAGTATATATATATATATATATATATATATAAATATATATATACACTGTGGCGCTAGCCCGATGATGTCACGTTATCGATATTATTGCGAAACAAAACACCAGACAATGTCTCCTAATAGGTGCCATTTTGCGGTCCTTATACACACACCATAATAACACCCGTATGTTGAAGCACAGTACGTCTGACTATGGTAGCCGTAATGCGCCGCGTTCCATCAAGCGGTGTGGCTTCATGGTTTACCAAAGTCGTACTAAAACATTTTGACCGATTTATATATATATTTATACACTGCGGCGCTAGCGCGATGATGTCACGTTATCGATGGGAAAATGCATGTTTAGGCAGTAGGATTTTTCTGAGCGACTAGGAGACACCGAGAGTAAATCATAAATCCTTAAGACATGCTGTAGAAAGAAATTCGATAAAGAGTGTAAAGCACTCTATTTTGTTATCACTGGAGTGTTTAACAGCGACATGAGTATCGCTGCACCTGCATGAGCCTACACTGGTGGTCAGCAACCCGCTGCTCCCTGGAGCATTTTAAGAAAAGGATTGAAAATTGATAAAGATGGGGGGGGGAATATTTATTTTTGTTTTAGTATGTTTTTTTGTTTGAAGACAAACATGACACAAACCTTCCCAATTGTTAGAAAGCCCACTGTTTAATAGGAAAAGTTGATTTTGCATAATATTGCAAAACAAAACACCAGACAATGCCATTTTGCGGTCCTTATACACACACCATAATATCACCCGTATGTTGAAGCACAGTACGTCAGACTATGGTAGCCGTAATGCACCGCGTTCCATCAAGCGGTGCGGCTTTGTAGCTTACCAAAGTCGTACTAAAACATTTTGACAGATGTCTGAGCGCCGTGTGTAATGGGTCCCCAAACTTTTTGACTCGGGGGCCGCATTGGGTTTAAACAATTTGACCGGGGGCCGGGTTGTGTGTGTATATATATATATATATATATATATATATATATATATATATGATGTCACGTTATCGATGGGAAAATGCATTTTTAGACAATAGGATTTTCCTGAGCAACTCGGAGACACCGAGAGTAAATCATAAATCCTTAAGACATGCTGTAGAAAGAAATTCGATAAAGTGTGTATAACACTCTATTTTGTTGTCACTGGAGTGTTTTACAGTGACATGAGTATCGCTACATCCCTGGAGTATTTTATAAAAAAGGATTGAAAATGGAAAAAGATGGGGGAATTTTTTTTTTTTGTTTTAGTATATTTTCTGTGTGAGGTCAAACATGACACAAACCTTCCCAATTGTTAGAAAGCCCACTGTTGAATATGTATGTGTGTATGCTTCACTGACGAGAGTATTTGGTGATCGTTTTGTCCCATTAATTTTGGTGGATGTTGAACTCACCATAGTGTGGAATGTGATGCAACAGGTTTGTTTACATGCAAAATCTTCCAGTCCGTCTTTGTCTAATTTTGTCCACCAAAAGTTTTATGCTGTGCGTGAATGCACAAAGGTGCGCTTTGTTGATGTTATTGACTTGTTGGAGTGCTAATCAGGCATATTTGGTCAGTGCATGACTGCAAGTTAATCAATGCTAACCATGCCATTTAGGCTAGCTGTATGTACATATTGCATCATTATGCCTCATTTGTAGGTATGTTTGAGCTCATTTAATATTCTTTACTTTTATCCTCTTTGTATATAATTTACTTTTGCATGTCTCATGATGCATTATCTGTATGTAATATTGGCTGCATTTTGTGTGCCATGTTGTTCCAGACCACAACAAACATTACTTAGCTTGCCAAAGATTGTAATAATTCTATTAAAAGAAGACAGCTTTTCCTTTAACTTGGACACACACATCTATACCTTTGGCCATTAAAAGCCAGTAATTTCCAGGAGTTATCTCACCTTCTGAGTAGCCTGTGATTTACTAATAGTTTCTAATGTTAAGTTAAAAAGTTAAAGTACCAATGATTGCCACACACACACTAGGTGTGGCGAAATTATTCTCTGAATTTGACCCATCACCCTTTATCACCCCCTGGGAGGTGAGGGGAGCAGTGAAAAGCAGCGGTGGCCGCGCTCGGGAATCACTTTTGTTGTAGAAATGTGTAGAATAAATATTACATTTCAACATGTCTGTCAATGAAGATTTGCTTCAGGCTGCGACACAGTTATTTAGAATATTATAGCTAATATTGACACTCACGTCATGAGTTGCCTTCATTATAACACTTATATACAGCTTTTTATTTTTTGTGGCTCCAGAGAGATTAGTTTTTTGTATTTTTGGTGCAATATGGCTCTGTCAATGTTTTGGGTTGGCGACCCCTGTCCTACACAAACCCCACAGGAGCCCACTCCAAAACCAAAGAAGTTGTCAGGATTTCATCAAAGATGTGAAAAATAATCATGATTATAGATCATATTGGTGACTTGTCTTGTACACATTCTTTCTTTGCATGCTGTTCTTTAAAGGGGAACTGCAGTTTTTGTTTTTTGGGGAATTTTGCCTATCAATCTCAATCATTATGAGAGACAAGAAAACGAAAGTTTTTTTTTTTTTACTACCATATTTTTCAAGCTATAAGGCGCATTTAAAATCCTTTCATTTGCTCAAAAGTCAACAATGCACCTTATAACCTATTATAGGTAATAATTCTGGTTGTGCTTAACGACCTCAAAGCAATTTTATTTGGTACATGGTGTAATGATAATTGTGACCAGTAGATGGCAGTCACACATAAGAGATGCGTGTGGACTGCAAGTTGACGCCTGTTCAATAAATGACGCTAGCAAGTACCCGTAACCAAGCAACAACAAAAGTTTAATATTTCATTGAGAATATAGAACATTACACACGGCGCTCAAAAGTCTGTCGAAATGTTTTAGTACGACTTTGGTAAGCTACGAAGCTGCACCGTTTGCTGGAACGCGGTGCACCATGGCTTTGATTGATTGATTGAGACTTTTATTAGTAGATTGCACAGTACAGTACATATTCCGTACAATCGACCACTAAATGGTAACACCCGAATACATTTTTCAACTTGTTTAAGTCAGGGTCCACGTTAATCAATTCATGGCTACCGTAGTCAGACGTACTGTGCTTCAACATACGAGTATTATTATGATGTGTGTATAAGGACCTCGTAATGGCACTTGTTAGGACACATTATCTGGCATTTTGTTTCGCAATATTATCCAAAAAACAATATATATTTGTGTATTTGGGATCTGCATAAGTTCCGGAAATCTGTGCACATCCGCCATTGTAGTCTGCGCTATAATCAATAAACTCCTTCTTTTTCTCTATTCTCTTGTAAAGTAGTGTACTGTTCTAACGTATATGTGTCAGTAGACTTGTTATTGAAGAGCTAAAAGCTACCGCTACAACAAAGACGACGGGAAGAAGACGCTGTCTAGGTGGAGCCACGTAAATAGGACCGCCCACAAAACAGCGAATCTTGAAGCGACTGTCAGAAAGCGACTTGAAGATGATCTGTAAAACATAATCTATGCAACATTTTGACCAAAGAACCACCATTACATGTTATGTAGACCACAAGGAAGTGTTTTAAATGTAAAAAAAAAATCACACTATGACCCCGTGGAGGGGGGCGTGGCCTGCGAGCCTGCCACGGAACGGGGTGTGTCAGGACCGGCCTCGAAGACAGCGACAGGTGCGTAGATGGCCCAGGTGGGCCTTGTTATCTAATCACCTGTCGCCTTATTAGCAGCAGCCGTATTATAACCTGAATCCCTGGCAGTCTCTAGTGGGTTCTTCAGACCACCACAGACTGCAAGGGATTCAGGTTATAACATGTTTTATTTTTCCGATGGTCCAAAGTCTTTTGCTTTTTGCTTTGTTTTTCCAATGGTCCGAAGTATTTTGCTTTTCAGCACAGTGTCTTTTCTAATTCAATGGTGCAAAGTATTTTGCTTTTCAGCACAGTGTCTCTCGGCAGCACCTCCAACTACCACACCACGTTTCCTCACGGCTGCTGCTAATAAGGCGACAGGTGATTAGATAAGAAGGGCCACCTGGGCCATCTACGCACCTGTCGCTGTCTTCGAAGTCGGTCCTGACACACCCCAATCCGCGGCAGGCCCGCAGGCCACGCCCCCCCTCCACAGATCCCTTTAATGCGCCTTTTGTATGAAAACAGACCTTTATGGTCCGAAAAATACGGTAATTACTGAAGTTTTTGCTAACTTGACTTCCCAGTAGGACACTACGGTGGATACCAGTCACACACAACTGACAAACAGTAAATAGAAAGCCCGCTTGTGAAACACGGCACCAACTCTGCTATTTCCAGCACAAAGCTCCAGAGAAGATCAAACATTGTCGAGTTTATTAGGACGCCGAGTACGTCCGCTAACAACCACAGCATGGATTAATAATGTATAGCTTTTTTCCGTCTGCAGCCTCACCAAAACTGCAAAACATGTTGCCTGGGATTAGTTGGTCTCTGAAACACAAAAGTGTTGAAAATCATGAATTTGTAACAACACAGGGAGCAGTTGAATGAACAACACTGGTAAAACTCCTGACATTTAATACTAAAATTAAGGTAACATTGTGATTGATAACGTGTGACTCAAGCTGGCGCGCTAATCGATAGCGAGCTTTAACGCTAACATGAATACAAGACTAATTAACGTCTTCCAAGAAAATTAACATATCTAAACACTCAGGAAACAATAATATAGCTCTCACAAAGCAAAACAATATTTGATGTATCTTCTGCCAAAAATATATTGCTTGTATGTTTATTTACCTATTTCATTAAAAAAATAATAATAATAATAATAATAATAAAATAAAAAAGCATGGATAAAATATATTTTTAAATATGATATATATTAAAAGAAAAACATATATAATACTGATTTTTTTTTATTTTTTTTTACATAAAAGTTTACATAAAAACTATATTATACTGAAAAGGTCAGGTTATTTTTTTTGTAAGTCTCACATTGAAGTATGAAGAACGAAATGAAGTTCTCAGGTCCCGGTGAACATCATATATAAAAGACGGTGAAGATTAATACTAAGTAGCAACATTATACAGAATAAAAAACTAAAGATAAAAAACAAAACAAAATAAACTATGCAGTTTGTATGTGATGTACTTTTCAAAACTTTTTTCTTATAATATTATTATTTAATGCTCCTAATATTCTGGCATTTTTTTTGTAAAATGACTGCTTTTTTCATATCGTTTTATTTTATGTTTTGTTTTCTTATTTAATTGTAATTTTAGAATGTGCTGTGTACCAATAAAAAAAAAAAACATCCGCAGACTGCAAACATTTTGGCCACACCTGGATTATTGGCTTTCTCCACAATTAAACCGTACCATACCATACAAAAAAATGTAAAAAAAGAATTAGACCATATAATGCCATAAAAATGTTTAAAAAAATAAATAGATCATACCATATCATAAAAAATATGAGTAAAATATATAAAAAATATTAAGAACCATACCATACCATAAAATGTAAAAAAAATAAAATAAAAAATAAAAAGGTATAAAAAATAATAAGACCATAATAAAAATAAAGAAAGAAAACATAATTAAAAAAAAATATTAGGCCATACAATACAGTAGCATAAATTAAAATAAATAAATAAATGGTTTAAAGATAATAAAAATAAGAATAAGACGATATCATACCATTAAAAGAAACCAAAAAAACAGAACAAAGATTATTTAAAAACATAATTAGACTGTACTAGACTATAAAAATAATAAACAAAAGATAATTTAAAAAAACAGGCCATAAGAACATAAATGCAAAATCATTAAAAAAAATACATAAACCATACTATACCATAAAAAGATAAATGAATAAAGGGTAATTAAAAATAATTACACCATACCATACCATAAAAATAAAAGATATTTAAAAACAATAATAATTAGATAATTCAGCGTTTTCAAGTTGTGAGCAGTTTTGGGTGAGGGGCACAAGAACCAAGGCCTAACCCGATGCCGTGCTGTCACTTTGCGAGGACTTGAAGGAATCACCGAGCTGGTGGATGAACAGCACAGATTGTGCAGTGATCAAACAGCCTGTGGGTTAGCAACCCTCCACTCAGGACATGAAAAGGCCAACGTTGGAGAGACGGAGCATTAAAGAGGCTGAGCAACAACGACGGCGAGGAGAGAAAACTCATCTAATTAAGATCTTCAACACTCAATTAGCCTTGAGCACGAGAAACAAATGGCAAATTAATTATTTCATTACAACAACCGGCTTAACAGCTGTAAAATGAAGCACCGTGTGTGTGTGTGTGTGTGTGTGTGTGTGTGTGTAGGAATTTGGCGGCCTAGCAGAGGATTTCAGTGATGAGTGTGTCTGCACTGAGTCCTGAGTCTGGTTATGAGCGTGAAAGTGTACGAGTGCAATGGAGCAGCCGCCTGGTTTCTCCATGCACACATCCCTCACGTGCACACTTTTCTCATGAGAGCGCCATGTTCACACAGGAAATGAGGTCATCCCCACTCACACCACCCCCGAGAAAAAACACAAAAAAATTGTGAAATGCAGCAGAGGACGTCGCACCATATGTCCAGCAAACAGACAAAATGGGAGGTTTCTGCAAGCACTTCCTCATGCTGCTGGCCACGGAGGTCAAAGGTCAACCCCCAGCCAGAGAGTATATGGCTGCAACAGCAAACTTGTTGTTCTATTTCTATGCTAATGTTTTTCGCTCTGATATAATAAAAGACATTTAGCACCAAAAGTAACGTGTTCAGTGTTCCCCGCAAACATAAAGTGCTTATGGAGCGCGCACGTACATATTGGATGAGCCTATGGCGCCCTCTGCTGGACAATATTAGCACACGCTAACAACGTGCAGAGTTGGCATATTATAAAACAAAAAAAAGTGGATTTTCATTTATTGTGGAAATTTTGGAAGATTTGGGGAAGATTTATACACACATAAAAAATAATTTCATTATTGATTATCTTTCAATTGCTATTTTTATTACTTTAAAATATTAATTTAATAGATGATACAAATTATATGTGTGTAAAATATATATAATATAATTATGCATAATTTAATGCACAACATGTCTCTGTTCAAATAAAGTTGCCATAAAGGTTTTGTACTTAAATATCTATGTAAGCTGTTTAAAAAAATTGTCTATAGTTCTTGTTTAAGGAATGTATTATTTCATATAATATACAGTAACATTTTCCAAAAAGTTAGATTCAAATTCAAATGATTTAACAAAATATATATATATATATATATATACACACACACATACATACATTCAAAAATATATATACACATATACATAAATATATACATATACATATTTACAGGTATATATTTTTATTTATACACCTATAAATGTATATTTATATATATGTATGTGTATGTATACATATGTATACATACATATGTATATATATATATATAAATATATATATATATATATATATATATATTTATATATATATATACATATGTATGTATACATATACATACATATATATAAATATACATTTATAGGTGTATATATAAAAATATATATACAACTATATATATATATATATATATATATATATATATGTGTGTATGTATGTATATATATACATATGCATATATATATACATATATATAGACACACACACATAATACATACATATACACATATACATACATATAAACATATATATAGACATAATATATACATATACATATATACAGGTATATATATTTATACATACCTATATATATATATATATATATATATATGTATATATATGTGTGTACATTTATATATATTTACATATCAGTGACGTGCGGTCACTAGAGGCAGGTGAGGTGGGGCCTCACCCATCATGGAAAGAAAAAAAATGTAAAAAGAAAAAAAAATTATTAAATGTTATATGTATCCAGTGATTATACTATAATGTTATTTTCCATTTAACTTCACCAGTTTTAGATTATTTTTATTCAAAATCGCTGAATTTTCACATTTGCCGTTCAAATACTGAGAAGAGACGGTGCGGTGATCAGCAGCCAGTTGAGGCACGTCACTCACTTGTGCCTCACCATGGATTGCGGACTCGGCTAACTGCTGGCCTGCTGTGCAGTGAGAACGTATTGCTATATGAATTATATTATACATTTCCATAGTTTAGTTAGCTGAGGTATATAATGTACAGTGTATTTTGTCAACAACTGTATGTGTGTAACGTATTTCTTATGCTGAGCAATCATAAAACTGCTGCGAAGACGCACTGTGTGAGGCTGGCGTAATCCCGCCTCCTGGTGCCGGTTAATGCACCTCCGTCGCAGACTGCCCCGACGGGAACGCCACACCAACCAAAGCCCACACCCAAACCCTCCACGTGCAAGACCGAATCCACCCAAATAAAGTCACTTAACAAGATGCCAAAAAGTGCAAAAACAACGTTGCTCGCGCCGGAGGAGCCGTGAACGACTGCAGGGACACAACATTAGGTACACCTGCAGACTGCAGCACGGATTTCATATTTCATTCATTCACAACTCCTCCAACACGAACACCACTGTTCCCGCACTTATAAGTAAAGGTAAGACCATAATAACGTTTTTTTTTATTAAATGTGCTTTTTTGTGTGCTACAGTTTGTATGTGTGAAGTTAAACTTAAGTTAAAGTTAAGTTAAAGTACCAATGACGCTGCAGGGACACAACATTAGGTACACCTGCAGACTGCAGCACGGATTTCATATTTTATTCATTCACAACTCCTCCAACATGAACACCACTGTTCCCGCACTTATAAGTAAAGGTAAGACCATAATAACGTTTTTTTTATTAAATGTGCTTTTTTGTGTGCTACAGTTTGTATGAGTAAAGTTAAAGTTAAGTTAAAGTACCAATGATTGTCACATACACACTAGGTGTGGTGGAATTTGTCCTCTGCATTTGACCCATCCTCTTGCTCACCCCCTGAGATGTGAGGGGAGCAGTGGGCAGCAGCGGCGCCGCGCCCGGGAATAATTGTTGGTGATTTAACCCCCAATTCCAACCCTTGATGCTGAGTGCCAAGCAGGGAAGAATGCTGGTATGAGCTTTTGAACACAACCCGTTAATTGCTGCCAATCAAATGGTGAATAAGATACTCTTTATAGTTCATATGTTTGTAAATCTGACTGTGATGAAGTCAGTGCCTCACCAGTCATGAACCTCACCGCACGTCACGGATACATATGTATATATATCTGTCAGTCTCGGCTCTGGTCGTTGCTGGTGAGTGGTTTGCATGTGTATGTTTGGAGGCGTGTCAAATTGATCGGGGTGCGTGAGCCGCGTGATAACCAGGAAACATAGAAACATAGAAAAGAAAAAAAAAATCTACCGGCACAGCCGTGTTTTGCGTCGTCGTGGGTACAGAAAAGCAAGCCCAAATAAGCAACCACATGTTCAAAATTTTCAGAAAATAAGGAGCATGTGTTACGCGGACTTGGCATTCGCTGCTGATAATTTAGGTGATAACTCACAGAGATGACTTTGGTGTTGTGGAGAGAGCGACCTTTCTAGTGAAACTTGCCATTTTATTTATCTTTTCTTTCGGTCTTTAGTCGTGTCCTGTCAGGGGTGGCTACAGCCAATCAATCACAAATTTGATTTGGCTTAGTTTTTACACCAGATGTTCTTCCTGAGCTAACCCTACCACATTCCATCTATAATACAGATATAACAGTTTAATAATAGGGATATGTCTATGACACATGTATTTTAAATTCAATGTCATTCTTTCATATTGACAACATTTCAATATTAGCTTTTATCGCTTTTTTTTTGGCTGATTGCCGGCAAGGGAAAATAAACGAAACAGTTCTACACAGAAATCACTGTCAGTAACTACAGTTTGTCACTACATCTGTAAGTGCAAGGTAAAACTCTACTGTGCAAATCTAAAACCATTTTATCAACAACACCCAGAAACGCCGTTGGCTTCGCTGGGCCTGAGCTCATCTAAGATGGACTGATGCAAAGTGGAAAAGTGTTCTGTGGTCTGACGAGTTCACGTTTCAAATTGTTTTTGAAAACTGTGGACGTCGTGTCCTCCGGACCAAAGAGGAAAAGAACCATCCGGATTGTTATCGGGGCAAAGTTCAAAAGCCAGCATCTGTGATGGTATGGGGGTGTATTAGTGCCCAAGGCATGGGTAACTTACACATCTGTGAAGGCACCATTAATGCTGAAAGGTACATACAGGTTTTGGAACAACATATGTTGCCATCCAAGCAACGTTATCATGGACGCCCCTGCTTATTTCAGCAAGACAATGCCAAGCCACGTGTTACATCAACGTCATAGTAAAAGAGTGCAGGTACTAGACTGGCCTGCCTGTAGTCCAGACCTGTCTCCCATTGAAAATATGTGGCGCAATATGAAGCCTAAAATACAACAATGGAGACCCCGGACTGTTGAACAACTTAAGCTGTACATCAAGCAAGAATGGGAAAGAATTCCACCTGAGAAGCTTAAAAAATTGGTCTCCTCAGTTCCCAAACGTTTACTGAGTGTTGTTAAAAGGAAAGGCCATGTAACACAGAGGTAAAAATGCCATTAAATTATAAAATTACGTTTCTCAGTTTGAACATTAAATATCTTGTCTTTGCAGTCTCTTCAATTGAATATAAGTTGAAAAGGATTTGCAAATTGTATTCTCTTTTTATTTACGAATTACACAACGTGAATGTTGTCTATCTATTTGTGTTGGCCCTGCGATAAGGTGGCGACTTGTCCAGGGTGTACACCGCCTTCCGCCCGATTGTAGCTGAGATAGGCTCCAGCGCCCCCCGCGACCCCAAAGGGAATAAGCGGTAGAAAATGGATGGATGGATGGACAACGTGCCAACTTCACTGGTTTTGGGTTTTGTATTTGCGAGAGAAAAGACACATGAATAAGTACCTTTCACATTTGAACCAAATCATACAGATTCTCGGTACCTGTACTCAACTGTACAATGTTCGATACTTCTGTGGGTATTCATGTGTTAATGTTAATTGTTTAATAATAAAATATATTATTTTAACTTAACTTTTAGCAGTGCGCTGATTATGATAACTCTGCTGTTCCATGGTTATATCTCTTTTTTTTTACACTTGAGTCTCATTTGCAAGTATTAAATAGTTGACTCTGCATGCAGTTTTTGTAATGTAAGTATTGTACTTACTACACACTAGCCGTTCTTAGTTGCAGTTTTTTATGATTAATTTTGGATAGGTGTTGAAATCGCCATCTAAAATTGCTGATGCTAATCAGTAACCTGTCTATGGAAAATCCAACGTAAATTAGCATTGAGCTGATACATTTTGAAAAGGGGAGCCTTACTGTGCTTTTGAGCGTTTTCTATCAGGCATACTTGCTTTGTTGGCATGGAAAAGTGTAACATTACCTGGATTCAGTTTGGCTGAGTCCGCGCGAATGCTTGTTTCCTCGCCAAGTGTTTGCGTTGGCTTACTCAGCAACCGGACGTGAAATCGCGTGCAACAAAGGTATCGAAATATGACACTTTATGAGTTTGCTTGAATCGACACCCAGTACTGCTGACGGTGTTCAATCGGTGCCTATAAAAGTACGGAACACGGTGCCCATTTTGACTTTAGTTGAAGTTACCAAAAATGTATTTAAGCATAAAAATAAGCTAAAAAAAACAAAGTACTAAAGCTGAAGCCAACAAGTCGTGCACAAGTCACACAGGGACGTGCCTGATGTTCAGTGGTCAGCAGAAACACTTGAGATATATTTGCACATTTCAAGCGAGGGCGTCCATGGAATAGCTTTCACCTTGTGGGTCAGCTTCAATATTTGCCGTGCAGACGATTCATAAATATTTCCCTCTGCTCTCACCAAGGGCAACACTTTCTGTGATGCAACGCCATAAAGCCACGTATGAAATGTGAGCACACACGCTTCACACAAAAAGAGGCCACTGGGATACAAATAACCAGAGGTGGGTAGAGTAGCCAGAAATTGTACTCAAGTAAGAGTACTGCTACTTTAGAGATGTATTACTCAAGTAAAAGTAAGAAGTAGTCACCCAAATATTTACTTGAGTAAAAGTATAAAGTATGTTGTGAAAAATACTACTCAAGTACTGAGTAACTGATGAGTAACCTGTTCGTTTAATGATGACGGCAACAAATAATGCCTTTACGCAAACCATAAACTGATAGGTGTGGGCTGCACCTGAGAACATACTGTGCACTTCTGAATGGTGTTTGTATGCATGTGTGTGTGTGTGTGTGTGTGTGTGTGTATCTCTGTCTGTCTACGAGGCTGCAGTGCATTAATAAATGTCCCCACGCGATGTACATTTGACAGTGATTCATAGCAGGGACGCGAACATCAGCCTACGGTGACAGCCAAAATATCTACTAACGTTACTTACCGCGATGTGCTTCCTCAAATTTGACGTTGAGTTCATGTAAGCCAGGGGTGCCCACACTTTTTCAGCAGGCGAGCTACTTTTTAAATGACCAAGTCATATATACATATACATACACACACATATCACATATATATATATATATATATATATATATATATATATATATATATATATATATATATAAATATATATATATACAAACTCCGTTTCCATATGAGTTGGGAAATTGTGTTAGATGTAAATATAAACGGAATACAATAATTTGCAAACTCTTTTCAACCCATATTCAATTGAATGCACTACAAAGACAAGATATTTGATGTTCAAACTGATAAACATTTATGCAAATAATCATTAACTAAAGTGGTTGGTTTTTGGCATCTTATTTGTCCAGCTTCCATATTGGTTTTTATACACTTTACAAGAAATACATTGGCGGCAAACTCCGTAGCTTGCCAGCTTGTTTGCGCTGGCTTTCGGAGACACTTATTTTGTTAGCGCAGGCGCGATGGAGCGGCACTTTTATTGTGAAGACAGGAACTGTGCGGTCAGTCTTTAGGCTTTTCACGGGAGGTACGGTTTGAATAAAAAAGTGTCTTTTTTTCCTTCACACTTTTGATTGATTGATTGAAACTTGTATTAGTAGATTGCACAGTACAGTACATATTCCGTACAATTGACCACTAAATGGTAACACCCCAATACGTTTTTCAACTTGTTTAAGTCGGGGTCCACGTGTGATGGTCATGCATACTTGCCAACCCTCCCGGATTTTCCGGGTGACTCCCGAAATTCAGCGCCTCTCCCGAAAACCTCCCGGGACAAATTTTCTCCCGAAAATCTGCCGAAATTCAGGCCGAGCTGGAGGCCACGCCCCCTCCAGCTCCATGTGGACCTGGCCTGTTTTCACGTTCGCTATCCCACAATATAAACAGCGTGCCTGCCCAATCACGTTATAACTGTAGAATGATCAAGGGCGAGTTCTTGGTTTCTTATGTGGGTTTATTGTTAGGCAGTTTCATTAACGTCCTTCCAGCGCGGTAACAACACACAACAGCAGTCACGTCTTCGTCTACCGTAAAGCAGTTCGTCTGCCGTAAACAGCAATGTTGTGACACTCTTAAACAGGACAATACTGCCATCTACTGTACATGCATATGTGACAATAACATCTACGGCTTTTAGAGAGTGCAGTGCACAACTGTGCACACAACAAGGAGACGAAGCAGAAGAACGAGGAAGATACAGCCGTGGCGACGCCGACGACGAGTAAGATGAAGAAATACGCTTGTAAGTTCCAAGCCGCAGCTGCGATTGGACCTGGATAGCCTCCGGAAAGAAGTAGTGGAGAACCAAGTGCTTGGCAGTGAAGATCTTCCTCAGGAAGCAAAGATTGACCGGTTTTGGGCCATGCTAGGGAGAGATGGAAGATTCCAGACTCTAGTGCATTTGATGAAAGCACTTTTGTGCGTGCCACACAGCAATGCATCATCAGAGAGGGTGTTCAGCATGGTTAGAAAAATAGTGACAGAGAATAGAACAAGGATGGACAATTCAACCCTTAACTCAACAATGAGTAGATGAGTGTTATGTGTGTGTATATGTGTAAATAAATGAACACTGAAATTCAAGTATTTCTTTTATATATATATATATATACACACACAGGTAAAAGCCAGTAAATTAGAATATTTTGAAAAACTTGATTTATTTCAGTAATTGCATTCAAAAGGTGTAACTTGTACATTATATTTATTCATTGCACACAGACTGATGCATTCAAATGTTTATTTCATTTAATTTTGATGATTTGAAGTGGCAACAAATGAAAATCCAAAATTCCGTGTGTCACAAAATTAGAATATTACTTAAGGCTAATACAAAAAAGGGATTTTTAGAAATGTTGGCCAACTGAAAAGTATGAAAATGAAAAATATGAGCATGTGCAATACTCAATACTTGGTTGGAGCTCCTTTTGCCTCAATTACTGTGTTAATGCGGCGTGGCATGGAGTCGATGAGTTTCTGGCACTGCTCAGGTGTTATGAGAGCCCAGGTTGCTCTGATAGTGGCCTTCAACTCTTCTGCGTTTTTGGGTCTGGCATTCTGCATCTTCCTTTTCACAATACCCCACAGATTTTCTATGGGGCTAAGGTCAGGGGAGTTGGCGGGCCAATTTAGAACAGAAATACCATGGTCCGTAAACCAGGCACGGGTAGATTTTGCGCTGTGTGCAGGCGCCAAGTCCTGTTGGAACTTGAAATCTCCATCTCCATAGAGCAGGTCAGCAGCAGGAAGCATGAAGTGCTCTAAAACTTGCTGGTAGACGGCTGCGTTGACCCTGGATCTCAGGAAACAGAGTGGACCGACACCAGCAGATGACATGGCACCCCAAACCATCACTGATGGTGGAAACTTTACACTAGACTTCAGGCAACGTGGATCCTGTGCCTCTCCTGTCTTCCTCCAGACTCTGGGACCTCGATTTCCAAAGGAAATGCAAAATTTGCATGGTTGGGTGATGGTTTGGGGTGCCATGTCATCTGCTGGTGTCGGTCCACTCTGTTTCCTGAGATCCAGGGTCAACGCAGCCGTCTACCAGCAAGTTTTAGAGCACTTCATGCTTCCTGCTGCTGACCTGCTCTATGGAGATGGAGATTTCAAGTTCCAACAGGACTTGGCGCCTGCACACAGCGCAAAATCTACCCGTGCCTGGTTTACGGACCATGGTATTTCTGTTCTAAATTGGCCCGCCAACTCCCCTGACCTTAGCCCCATAGAAAATCTGTGGGGTATTGTGAAAAGGAAGATGCAAAATGCCAGACCCAAAAACGCAGAAGAGTTGAAGGCCACTATCAGAGCAACCTGGGCTCTCATAACACCTGAGCAGTGCCAGAAACTCATCGACTCCATGCCACGCCGCATTAACGCAGTAATTGAGGCAAAAGGAGCTCCAACCAAGTATTGAGTATTGTACATGCTCATATTTTTCATTTTCATACTTTTCAGTTGGCCAACATTTCTAAAAATCCCTTTTTTGCATTAGCCTTACACAATATTCTAATTTTGTGACACACGGAATTTTGGATTTTCATTTGTTGCCACTTCAAGTCATCAAAATTAAATGAAATAAACATTTGAATGCATCAGTCTGTGTGCAATGAATAAATATAATGTACAAGTTACACCTTTTGAATGCAATTACTGAAATAAATCAAGTTTTTCAAAATATTCTAATTTACTGGCTTTTACCTGTATATATATATATATATACATATATATATATATAAAGATATATATATATATATATATATATATATATATATAGATATATATATATATATATATATATATATATATATATATATATATACCGTATATTACCAAATAGTAGCCCGGGCGTTTATTCCACAAAATCGATTTTGGAGACAGGCGTTTAAAAGAAGCAGGCGGTTATTTGCACAAGGCTTTTATTTATTTTTGCACCAGCCTGCACCAGGCCATTATTTGGTTACAATGGTCACTGTCCGGTATTTTTTTTTCGTACAAAAAACTTTAAATGTAAAAGCTATTGTAAACATACAAACAAAAAAACAAGAGATCAACATGAGGTAGGCTATCAAAAGACAAGAGATCAACAAGGCCTCAACATGCCAGTAGTGCAACAATTGTCAAATAGAATATCAATACTAAAAATAAATAAACTTTTTTAAATAAAATTATGGTACCAAGTACTCAAGTATAAAATCCACCATCAAAACAGAACAATCTTACTGTCACTTAAATAAAATAAAGGCTACAGTACTCCAAGTTTTAAATAAAGGAAAAATAAAATTATGGTACCAAGTACTCTATAAAACCATCAAAACAATAATACTGCAGCAAACGCAACCCCAGTAGCATTTTAATCTAAATTATGCAAATAACAGCCCATGGGCGGCTATTTGGACATAGGCGGCTATTAGGAAGAGGCGGTTAATTCACAAAATGGAGTCATACCCCGGGCAGCTATTAGGACATGGGCGGTTATTTGCCCAAGGGCGTTTAATTGGTAATATACGGTATATGAAATACTTGACTTGGTGAATTCTTGCTGTAAATATACTCCTCCCCTCTTAACCACGCCCCCAACCACGCCCCCCGACCCACCCCCGACCACGCCCCCCACCCCCGAAATCAGAGGTCCCAAGGTTGGCAAGTATGCGGTCATGTGACCGCCTGGCTCTGTTTAATTGGTCAAACGGAGTTAAACGTCACCAGTGACTGTATTTGGTGAAACGCAGGCATGCGATAGATCCTACTTTGAAGGTCTGTCTTACAAACCAAAACAAACTTGGTTGGGGGCGTGGTTAAGAGGGGAGGAGTATATTTACAGCTAGAATTCACCAAGTGAAGTATTTCATATATAACAGTGGTTCTTAACCTTGTTGGAGGTACCGAACCCCACCAGTTTCATATGCGCATTCACCGAACCCTTCTTTAGTGAAAAATAAAATGTCGTTTTTTTTCAAATTCAAGACAAAGTTATATGTTTTTGGTAACACTTTAGAATGGGGAACATATTCTAAGTAACAAAGACTTAATTTAGAGTTTTTTGGACACTAGGGGAACAAGTTCTAAGTAACAAAGACTTATTTTAGAGTTATTTGGTTAGGGTTAGGGCGTTAGGGTCAGGGTTAGAGGGTTAGGGTTATAATAAGGCCATGCCGAATAAGGCATTAATAAGTACTTAATAATGACTAGTTAAGAGCCAATATGTTACTAATTTGCATGTTAATAAGCAACTAATTAATGGTGAATATGTTCCCCATACTAAAGTGTTACCATGTTTTTTTACTAGTGCAAAATGAACAGTGCATGAACATCACCTTGTTCAAACAACAAAACCAACACACAACAAATTACACACCTGCAAATCAGTCTGACTTCTGCTGTTGCCGTCTCACGCCCATAGGGAGAAGTTTTTATTTACACGATTAGACGGGTGTGTTTTGACCTCCGCCGAACCCCTGAGCCTGACTCACCGAACCCCTAGGGTTTGATCGAACCCAGGTTAAGAACCACTGATATATATGTATATATATATATGTCTATATAAATAAATAAAATAAATACTTTGAATTTCAGTGTTCATTTATTTACACATATACACACACATAACACTCATCTACTCATTGTTGAGTTAAGGGTTGAATTGTCCATCCTTGTTATATTCTCTGTCACTATTTTTCTAACCATGTTGAACACCCTCTCTGATGATGCATTGCTGTGTGGCACGCACAAAAGTGCTTTCATCAAATGCACTAGAGTCTGGAATCTTCCATCTCTCCCTAGCATGGCCCAAAACCGGTCAATCTTTGCTTCCTGAGGAAGATCTTCACTGCCAAGCACTTGGTAGTCCACTACTTCTTCCCTGAGGCTATCCAGGTCCAATCGCAGCTGCGGCTTGGAACTTGCAAGCGTATTTCTTCATCTTACTCATTGTCTGCGTCGCCACGGCTGTATCTTCCTCGTTCTTCTGCTTCGTCTCCTTGTTGTGTGCGCAGTTGTGCACTGCACTCTCTAAAAGCCCTAAATGCTATTGTCACATATGCATGTACAGTAGATGGCAGTATTGCCCTGTTTAAGAGTGTCACAACATTGCTGTTTACGGCAGACGAACTGCTTTACGGTAGACGAAAACGTGACTGCTGTTGTTGTGTGTTGTTACCGGGCTGGGAGGACGTTAATGAAACTGCTTAACAATAAACCCACATAAGAAACCAAGAACTTGCCCTCGATCATTCTACAGTTATAACGTGATTGGGCAGGCACGCTGTTTATATTGTGGGAAAGCAGACGTGAAAACAGGCTGTCCTCACTCAGGTCCGCATGGAACTGGAGGGGGCGTGGCCTCTAGCTCCGGTTGAATTTCGGGAGATTTTCAGGAGAAAATTTGTCCCGGGAGATTTTCGGAGGGGCGCTGAATTTCGGGAGTATGATTCCTGATTAATGACCCGACCTAATTCTCACTTCAAGACAGAGAGAAAACATTGAGCATCTGTTGTTGCTCAAGTACTAATGAAGGGTAAATACAAGCGTTAGGATCGATAGAAAAACTAACCTGAGTGTTCACTACAGTGGACAGCAAGTCATAGGTCTTCATGTCAAAGTTGTGCATCCCACAATGCCACCCATTGGTCAGCTGGGGCAAGTGCAAAGAGAAAAAAACCAAGTAGGCCAATGCAGGTACAGAGCAGGGGAGGAATATATGTCCAATCCTTCTGGTATGGGAGACCCTGCAGGCTAAAAAAAAATGTGGCAGCATCAAGCAACAACTAACGACTAAAACATTTGTCAACATTTCGGATTTTGTCATTTGAGTAAATTGGGAATAACCATGTGTCCACTAAATTAGACATAATCCACCATTGGCTATATTTTGATTGTAATTTATAATATAGCTGCCACTTTGCTGTTTAAATCAATACTTGATCAACAGTAACTTTTTGACTGCACAAAAAACTCATTTGTTATTTTAATGTAAATGTACTTTTCTTTTTTTTTTTCAGAATCTAACACTATTTGGGTTTCGTATTTGTGGTCTAAATTAAGCATTGTTTCCAAACATAATAAAGGCTAAATGAAATAAAAAATACATTAATACTACAGTAGTATTGGCCATTAGGACCAAACCAATCACTGTTCAGTATTGTGGCCACTGATTGGCTCAGCCTCAGCCATCATCACTATATTGGATTAAAACAGTGTAAAGGTGACTAAAGGATGTTATTTCATGTGTAAAAGGATCTCATCATGTTAAAAAAAACATTAATAGAATGATGTAACGTTTTTTTTACTGCTCTAGCTATGAAAATATTTGATTTATAAATAATAATTCCTACTTCACGGACATTTCTATACCATGGTCTATACCAGTGGTTCTCAAATGGGGGTACGCATACCCCTGGGGGTACATGAAGGTATGCCAAGGGGTACGTGAGATTTTTTTTAAATATTCTAAAAATAGCAACAATTTAAAAATCCTTTATAAATATATTTATTGAATAATACTTCAACAAAATATGAATGTAAGTTCATAAACTGAACATCAAATCAAGTAGATTATTCCATTCATTACCATAAACCCAGAGTTTCCCCCGTGCCATGATGGTTTGACCCTCACTAAAATGTCTGTCAAAAAGAACTGTGAAAAGAAATGCAACAATGCAATATTCAGTGTTGACAGCTAGCTTTTTTGTGGACATGTTCCATAAATATTGATGTTAAAGATTTATTTTTTTGTGAAGAAATGTTTAGAATTAAGTTCATGAAACCAGATTGATCTCTATTACAATCCCCAAAGAGGGCACTTTAAGTTGATGTAGAAATCTTTATTTATAATTGAATCACTTGTTTATTTTTCAACAAGTTTTTAGTTATTTGTATATCTTTTTTTCCAAATAGTTCAAGAAAGACCACTACAAATGAGCAATATTTTGCACTGTTATACAATTTAATAAATCAGAAACTGATGACATAGTGCTGTATTTTACTTTGTTATCTCTTTTTTTCAACCAAAAATGCTTTGCTCTGATTAGGGGGTACTTGAATTAAAAAAGGGGGTACATCACTGAAAAAAGGTTGAGAACCACTGGTCTATACCAACAAAAAGAGCTGCTTTTGTATTATTCACACATGAAAAGCATCTTAACCTGTCCGCCACTAATACTGATCGTCAAGTTAGCTATTAGTCCACATCACAATAGGATGAAATGAAAAGAGTTTCGTAGCTGGAGGGTTGTCAACCTTCTACTTAGCCACCAGCAGCAGCAGCCGGCCCTGCAAAGCTGTGTAAAGACAAGGACTTGATGGACAAGAGGAAGGTGAGAAGGTGGGGAAAGAAAAAGCAAGCAGATGAAGTCATCGACATGAAATCGTGGAAATGAGAGCCATGTTGAAGCCATTCGGGTCAAATCAGCACCATGTGTCCTCCAGAGCCTTTATATCCCATAAAGGAACTTTATTAAGGCAACAAAGTGTTTTGGAACCCTGCAAAAACATTCAAGCAGCCTCGCTTGTCTCGGCTCGGAGCCAAGAGGTTCCAATGTCTGAGTAACAGACTACTAATGAAAGGGAAAAAAAGAATGGAATTTAGCAGGAAGGATGGTCACTGAAGCCCTAATGAAGTTATATTGAATACAGAGTAGGACTGTCTTTGACTAAAGATTTTCATAGTCAGAATCCGATTAATTCGGTTTTGCCCATCGTTGACGATCAGTCAAATTCATGGTGTGGTTTTTTTTTAAGAGAAATAAACAGATGATGATATGTAGAAGTGCAGAGGTGTCCAAACGTTTTAACCCGGGGGCTGCATTGGGCTAAAAAAATGTGGCCAGTGGCCAAAAACCGAATGCATGTACATTAACAAAATATATGTGTGTGTGTGTGTGTGTGGCGTGGGTGTGTATAGTACAGTACTGGCCAAAAGTTTGGACAAACCTTCGCATTTCAATGTGTTTTCTTTATTTTCATGACTATTTACATTGTAGATTGTCACTGAAGGCATCAAAACTATGACACCTGTGAAGTGAAAACCCTTCCTCTTGAAGCTCATCAAGAGAATGCCAAGAGTGTGCAAAGCAGTAATCAGAGCAAAGGGTGGCTATTTTGAAGAAACTAGAATATAAAACATGTTTTCAGTTATTTCACCTTTTTCTGTTAAGTACATAACTCCACATGTGTTCATTCATAGTTTTGATGCCTTCAGTGACAATCTACAATGTAAATAGTCATGAAAATAAAGAAAACACATTGAATGAAAAGGTGTGTCCAAACTTTTGACCTGTACTGTATATTATGATTTTTACTGTATTGTATTTATTTATTTAATTTTCACTTCTTTTAAATCAAATTTTTCAAACCTGACCCGGGAAAAAAAAATCAAACATGTAATGTTATTGTTTTTGTATTATTATTTTTTGAACCTATAGAAGACCTTTCGATCAGATAATGTGACAGGTTTAAATTACTGTAGTAAAATTACTCAGTGATATAATGTGAGCAAAAGGCTTTCAAAGGGTTAAATAAAAAAATAATATTACATATTTCGTATTATTTGTTTAGAGCTGAAGTTGATGGAGAGATTCTAACAAGAAAAGTAAAATAAATATGAATCCAAAATGTTGTTATGCCCTTTGAAAAATTGACCTGTTTGACACTGTGTTATACATACACAGTAAAAAAAAATGATTTTACGTTAAAAAAAATCATTTATAATGTATGTATTTGTATTTTCTGGACCGCTTTTCATCAGTAATGACGGCAACATCATGTCCTCTGAGCCAGTGTTTCTTAACCATAGGGCCGGGGCCCGTTGTTGGGCCGCAAGTATCTGTTTCTCAGCTGTGGTCCGTATGGGCCGCGGCATTCTTCAGTTGTAATACACTCTTCCACCACTTGTGGCAGTAATGAAAATATCAAACAAAACAGACAAAGTCTGGAGCTAAACAAATAGAGAGGTTACTTAAGCGCAAAAATTATGACTCAAGTGGTAAAGGTGTAATTTCATTTGTACTTGAATGTTATTGACAATTTATTTAAGAAACATATGTATTATTATTATTTATTCACGCAACCCCGAAAGGGACTAGCAGTAGAACATAGATGAATGGATGGATTACTTTAGTTAGAATCTATTTATTTTAGCGCTGCGTAAGTAAATACATGTTTATTTATCAGTTTTTATGAGTTCCTTCTTTTGCAGTATATTTAATTAGTTATATTTTTGTAATCAGCCTGACCGAAGTCTTGATAATAATCTTGATAATTGTTGTAATGCAACAAAAGCTGCTTACAGCTCTGATAAAAATGTCTTCTACCTAAAACATTGTGACTACTATGGCGGCCATCATACTGTACATGCTACAGGTGGCGGTTGAGTCGTGAGGCCGCAAGTTGGTGTAAGACTGATTAGGACCCAGGCTAAATTGGGGCCCTAAGCAGAATTTTATTTTGAGTCCCCTTGCCCCCACACTTTTTTATGTACATGAACATTTTTTTAAACTTTTTTTAATCAAACTTGAATTTCATTTGATGTATATTTTATACTAAAACTAATTAATTTTGTGCAAAATATACAATTTAAATTAACAAAAAGATAAAGTTGCGAATGTTCCTGGTACAACCCCTACCAGAATTCAATCTCTGTAGGTCAAAATACAAGCCCAGCCCTAACGCCATAAATAAAGACAATACAAATCTCCAGAGAAATTTGCCATTATATTCTTATCAATGACATAGCAGGAATCAAATTTTATATGACGAGTCCTGTCATTCATTAGTTGACATTTTACATGTGCTTCTTCAAGCAATATGGGCCCCTTGGACGTATGCGTGGAACACATGGCTTAAGAAAGGAGTCCAAATATGAAAAGTTTTTGCCACCATTACTACAAAAAAAGCAACCATTGATGAGATCTCAGATTGTTTGAAATAGTAAAAAAGTATTTGGAATATCTGAGCATCCTGTAAAAGAGCCTAAAAGGAAAAATGAGCCTTGAGATGAAAAAAAAAAAAGAGACAAATTCAATAAAAGCTCAAAGAGAAAAAAGCAAGCACTGTGTGCCAAAAAGTACCAAAGAGTTACACGTTCTCATTCCTGGGTTGATGATATTTAAAGTGAAACCATATGAAACGTGCTGCTCCCATGAGCAGAGGTTGGTTGTGTGTATTCTTGTATTCTTGAGACATCAACAAGGAAAAGTACTTTCCACATGAGGACCGGTGAACAAGTTAGGACATAAATCATGGTCCCAATACAGAAAACCATTGCATCTAATAGAGAATGTCTCATTTGCACCCCTGCTGGTGAAATCTATCAAAATTAGGGTGGTCCCAAAAAGGAGGGCTTTTTCAAATTGACTGTGTGTTGGTTTTAAAAGTGCTCCCCCGATGGTCAACATATGAAATTACAAGGGTTTGTAAAAATTTGAAGTGTTCCCCCTCTGGCCAACATATGTAATAACAAATGTGTGTAAGAAATTGAAATGTGCCCCCTTTGGCCAAAATTAATACCAAAAAATAAATAAATATGTATATAGAGACATACTGTAATAACGAAGTAAATAATGAAGATTAAAAACCAAATACAAACAAACAATTAAAAAAATAACTAAAAGCTTACCTTTTTTATATTTGCATAGTATGTTTATATTATTAATGTTGTAAATACAAATCTTTATATATCTAGAAAGGGTGGTCCTCAAGAGGTAGGCATTTTTCGGCAGTCTCAAAAAGCTAACAAATACAAGAATGTGTGTGTGCGTGTACACATGCGTGTGCATGTGTGTGTGTGTGTGCAAGTGATCATAAAGCTTGGAGTAAATCTTGAGACCGAAAATGAAGCATCCTTATCAATAGGTGGATAATTCCACAAAATGCCACTTGCTCTTTCAACGCTCCTAAAATAAAGTTAAATTTTTGTCTTTGTTCAACTCTAAATCTGATTATACAATTTTTGAACCACTCAAAATGTGTTCCTAAGTTTGAGTAACAGGACTAAAAGTACCGTAAATTCCGGACAATAAGCTGCTACTTTTTTCCTACACTTTGAACCCTGTGGCGTATAAAACGGTGCGGCTAATTTATGGATCTTTCTTCGTTCATTGCCATAATGTTTTGTTTTTAATTGTTTTCATTAAACCCAAGCATAGGACTGAAATGGTGTGTTATTGTTTTTATTGCTTTATTTTTTTTTATTGCTTTATTTTGTACAATTTTCCATTTTGTCTATTATTTGTGCACTTGTATTTTTGAAGTTGTTCTTGATCACGGGCCGTGGCGGGAGGGGGAGGGGGGGGTGGCGTCCTCCTGGCCGTAGTTCCTGGTTGTCGCCTACATGGACTGGACTGGGGGGGGGGGGGGGCGGGGGGGGGGATGTCCGGGCCCTCTACTCCTCCTACTTATAGCACACACAGTCACACATATATAAGACTTTGGGGGATTGTCCTGCGGAGAGGCATGGCGGGGGGATGAGGATGCCTCCTGTGGGGCTCCAGTCCTCCTGTCTTGTCCCCTGCTCGTCCATCCCTCAATCTTAGCTGCATATTAGACACTTAAGATTTGGGGGGCTCGGCTTGGTTGGGACCCATCATGACCTTGATGTCCCCCAATTTTAATCGCATTATTAGTTCCCACAAGCATACATATCTCACTCACGCTACAGTACACACATCTATAGGGACTGGAGGTCAGCTGTAACGGCTGACCTCCTAATTTTAACTACACAGTATACACTCTGGGGGTCTTGTACACATGCATGGGGGGGTTGGGGTTCGGGAGTTCGGCGCACCCCTCATTGCCTCCTCGGCCGGCGCGGGTTGCGGGGACTGCGGTCTGGTGGCATGCCAGGCTTTTATTCATTTAATTTTTTAATTTTTTATTTATTTATTTATTTACATTTTGATATTTACTTATTTTATTTTATTTTTATTTGTTTTATTATTTTTAAAATCTTATTATTTATTTGTGGGTGGCGTCGTGCGGGTCTCGCTTCCTTTCGGGTGGGATCCGTGCCCGTGTGGCCCGACTTTACGCTGTGGGGTCTCTGTTGGTGACTTAATGCGGTGGCGGCGCGGCCCCCATGCCTGGTCTGGATGCTGTGTCTCGGTTGTTTGGGCGGTGGCGTGTTTGTGCGGGTTTGGGTTGGGATTGTGGGGTCTTTTGGTGGGGGAGGTGTTAGTGTCTCTTGTTTGCATGTTGGCGTTTGGGCTGACTGGCGGGCTGGCGCTGGCTGGTCTCCGTGATCCTGTTGGCGTGTGGTTGCCGGTCGCAGTTTTTTTCGATCGCTTTGATTTGATTGGGTGGTGCTGGCTGTCTGGGGGTATTGCAGCTGCTGTTTCTGCTGCAGTTTGTGGTGTGGGTGCCCATGGCTGCTGGGTCTGGTGCAGGGGGGTGGCTGATGTTGTGACTGGTGGCAGCGCGCGCGCTTGGTGGTTGTCGGGGCTGACGAACTTGCCGGCCTCATACTCGTTTATTGTCGTGTTGGTTGGCTTGTCGGATGTAGGTATGTATGTGTATGTATATGTGTGTGCATGTATGAATATAGGTATGTGTGTGTTCATAGATGTGTGTGTGTATATTAGAGATGCGCGGATAGGCAATTATTTAATCCGCAACCGCATCAGAAAGTCGTCAACCATCCGCCATCCACCCGATGTAACATTTGATCAGAACCGCACCCGCCCGCCATCCGCCCGCACCCGCCCGTTGTTATATATCTAATATAGACGATGCAAGGCATTAGTGAGGTTATAAAGCTTTTGCCTGTTAAAGAAAGGAGACTGATCCAATGCAGCACAGACATTCGCGTGCCACGCTGTCACGACCCAGACGCACACCAGTGCGCAATCATATGGGAGCCGCGCTGAGCGCACCTCCAAGCGCGTCTCGCTGCCGGCAACGGCCGGGTATGGGCCCAACGCTCCAGCGCCATCCATTTTCAGGGCTAGTTAATTCGGCAGGTGGGTTGTTACACACTCCTTAGCGGGTTCCGACGTCCATGGCCACCGTCCTGCTGTCTATATCAACCAGGGTGAGCCCCACCCCTTTCGTGAGCGCACTGCGCACGGAGTGACCCCTGTTACGCGCCCCCGGCAACAGGGGTGGCGGGCAGGTAAGCTGCGCGGGCGGAGCGCGCGGAGTGACCCCTGTTACGAGCCCCCGGCCACGGGGGTGGCGGGCAGGTAAGCTGCTTACCTGCTGCGCATGACGCCGGCTGCGGCGAAGGCGGACGAGGCGGGGTGTCGGTGCGGTGGGCGCGGTGGTGACCCTGGACGTGCGTCGGGCCCTTCTCGCGGATCGCCTCAGCTACGGCTCCCGGTGGGGCCCTCTCGGGGGAAGGGGCCTCGGTCCCGGACCCCGGCGAGGCGTCGGGGGCCTTCTCCGCTCCGTAAAAGTGTCCATCTCTTTTCTTTTTTTTTCTTCTGTTGTGGCATATGCTGCAGGTGCCTGCTCGTTTTTCGTATGTGGGTAACAACATTTAACTATGCATATATATTTCCGAATTGGTTTAACTGCCACCCGCCTGAATCTATTTAAAATCTAATTTTTTTTTATTTCAACCGCCCGACCCGACCCGCGGATAAAATCAAATTTTTTTAAATTTCATCCGCCCGATCCGCGGATAATCCGCGAACTCCGCGGTTGTGCCCGCAAAGCGCGCATCTCTAGTGTATATGTATATATGCATGTGTATATATGTATGTGTATATATGTATGTATGTGTGTGTATGTGTACACATACATATTTTTGTGTATGTATATGTATATATGTATGTATGTATATTTCTGGGGGTACGCTCTGGCCCTGCTTGTCAGGCGGGGGTCGGCGCCTCAGGCTACTGCATCCAGACTGCGTGTCTGGAGCTCCTGGGTCCCACCGTCCATCCCTTCCGGGTGCCCGTCTTGGTTGGGGCCTGCTGGGTCTAGTCCTTGCGTCTATTGTGGTAGCTTGGTGCTGCAAGGTATTCGGAAGTGCTGCGAGTCGGCCAGTTGCTGGGGTAGTGACCTTGTGTGTCAGCATGTCCGTGATCTTCTTTTAATTCTTTTTTATTTTTTTTATTTTGTTTATTTATTTATTTTATTTATTTTTTAAATATACATAATAATGATAATTATTATTATTACTATTTATTTAATTATTTATTTTTAAATATATTTTATTAATATTATTTTTCCCCTCCCTCAGGGGGGGAACTCCACAGGGTGATTGCTGGTTGTTCCATCTCCATCGTTGGGGTCCCTTCGGGTGGGGTGGGTGGTTCCTGTGGCCCCGTGCTGGGTGGTCCTGCGGCGGCCAATTTGGGTAGGGTGGCCGGGGGCGGGCCTCGCTGCGCTCTCCGGGGGTGGGGGATGGGCTGCGTTCGCCTTTGTAGTCCGTGACGACACCGTAGTCGATAAGCTTCTTCTTTTTCTCTATCTTCTTGTTATGGGACATTCTTCCTCCCCTGTTGCCATTTCTAATATAAAGTAGTGTAAAGTTCTTACTTATGTCTGTCAGTAAACTCGCCATGAAAGCACTAAAACATACCGGTGTAGTGAGTTTACATTATTCACCCAAGGAACTTTAGTTATAACGGACGCTTTTTCACGGGATACATTTCCAGTGTTGTTGTTTCCGGATGAGGAGATGCTGCTCCATTATTGATTGAAGTAAAGTCTGAATGTCATTAAAACAGTTAGCGCCATCTTTTGACACTTCTTCCACACCCGTCCTTGCACGCTACACCGCTACAACAAAGATGGCGGGGAGAAGACGCTGTCGAAGGTGAGCCGGGTAAATAAGACCGCCCATAAAACGACGCTTCTGTAAGCGACTGTCAGAAAACGGCTTGAAGATGATCTGTAAAACATAATCTATGCAACATTTTGACCAAAGAACCACCATTACATGTTATGTAGACCACAAGGAAGTGTTTTCCATTTAGAAAAAAATAATAATAATAATATGACTCCTTTAATCCATCCATCCATTTCCTACCGCTTGTCCCTTTTTTTGGGGTTGCGGGGGGTGCTGGAGCCTATCTCAGCTGCATTCGGGCGGAAGGCGGGGTACACCCTGGACTTTTAATTTTAATTTCAGAGAGTTCTGAGAATGTGCTTTTACCGCCATCTAGTTTCTATTTTAATTGGTGTGGTATAAAACGAGTAAAACATCACTGCATTATTTATTTTTTTGTTGAAATCCTGTGCGTTATGAGGTTAAGATAACCGTATTTTCGGACCATAGGGCGCACCGGATTATAAGGCGATGAATGGTCTATTTTTAATCTTTTTTTATATATATATATAAAGTGCACCGGATTATAGAGCACATAGTGTGGGTTCCCTCCAGGTACTCCAGCTTCCTCCCACTTCCAAAGACATGAACCTGGGGATAGGTTGATTGGCAACACTAAGTTGGCCCTAGTGTGTGAATGTTGTCAGTCTATCGGTGTTGGCCCTGCGATGAGATGGCGACTTGTCCAGGGTGTTCCCCGCCTTCCGCCCGATAGTAGCTGAGATAGACTCCAGCGCGACCCCGAAAGGGATAAGCGGTAGAAAATGGATGGATGGATGGACATACATATACACACATACATATATGTCTATTATTTGCTAACTATTACGTTTTTCTGCTGGTCAAATGTAGTAATTTTTAATTCCAGTATATGGCGAATGACAATTTTTATCAGTGCAGTGTCTATACAGCCAGTGGGAGTGCCACACACTGAGGCATCATGACTTCAGCTTGGATTTTAACTTAACTTTGTATTCAGGAAAATATACATATAGTTGGGAAAAGGAGTAACAAAATTATATTTAAAAAATAATTTTGAAGGATTTAAATGATTATATTACACAGTAAAAACAGATAAAGGCAACAAATGCCATTGTATTTTTCCAGTGTCCAAGATAGATTTAATAATATTTTAAAGATGTATTTATTAAATATGCAATCAGATCAATGTGCAGGACTCAAAAATATTTAACAGTTAATTTTTTTGTGCATTTCATAGAGTCCCAACTCTATTACGCATTGACAATGAGTGAGATCCTCCTGTAGGGGGCATACTTGTGTCAAAAATAGCACTCAAATGATTGTGATGATGCTCATTCCAATACATTTTTTAACTCGTCATTTATCCAAGATGAACAACAAATGAAACATCTTGGTCTGGGGGCTTGGTTGATAATATAAAAGCCCAGTACTGTAAACTGATGTGTTTGCATAATAACCGGATGTTGATTTAAAGCAGCACTCATATACTGAAATTTGCTGTACTGTTAAAATTGAAAATTTCTGTTGCGACACAACTTCTTAAGGCAGCATTAGTTTGCTTGAAACAAGGCAACAGGAGTTGAGAACACACAAGGAGCGATAGCTAGTGTGGCAAACTGCAAAAATGGACCAAACAATATTATAGTTTCTATGTTAGGCACTTTTATTGATTCAGAGTGACTCACAAACACAAATATCTTTTAGTCGAGACTTTAGATTAACAGTTGAGGGGTAGAAATATTTGTTTTCCTTACAGAAACGTCAGTAATTCCCAATTATCTGCAGAAATTTGGCCAAAGTATAAAAACAGAGCGCAACAAGCATTTTGTTAAGTGTGTTAGCTCGAAGGAAAAGACAGGAGTGCTTCATATAACACATTTTTAGGTCAACTAAAACATAAGTTGGAGGGGGATCTGCTCTATTCTTCTACTTCCAGACCTGCTGAATGTTGCAACTGTCACACTTTAAAGTCCAGTAATCAAAGTAGTACAAAGCAATGAAAAAAGTCAGTGAAAAGGCACGAGAGACTTGCTCCACAATCACAACACACACAGGTGGCTCAGGGGTTAATGCTTTTTAAAAACAATTTTGTTTTTAAATTTGTCTTGACAGCTGCAAGATTCCTCTGAATATTTTAGGTTTTCAAGTATGCAGTTTCCACAATGTGCATACATACCCCCTGGGCCACACTGCACCTGACAAATTCTATCAACTTGGCCTGCCAAGTCTGACCACTAGAGGACACTCAGGTTCCAACAAAGAGACCACCACCAGCAACCGCAAACTTAAGGACACAGCAAGAGGGCTCTTTTTCTCAAAACCTTCAGGACTCGAATCCAGCAGAACACAACAACCAACCAGTGTAAGTGTGAAATGAAAGCTCTGCTCAATGAAGCACAGTCGGGACTCGCGACCAAAATGATCATTTCAGATGTGGACCATGTCTTTCAACATACATACATACTCATAAAAAGTTGGGGATGTTCAGCTTCAGGGTGAATTTCAGGATGAGGCTTATTAGACCTCTCAACTTTTGAACGCAAATGTCCAAATGTTTCACTACTTTTTGCACAATTTCCTGTTCTCCAACAAGGAAGTGAACGGCAAAATCCCAGTCTCTATGTATAAATGTTGCACTGACACTAATGACACTCTAAGCTCAGTGGCTATTTACCTCTAAACACAATCAGTTTTAAACTTTTAATCAATTGTTAGGTGTGGTCTTGGTGTCAAAATGTGAACAACAGTTAATTTTTTCATTTTATTTTTAGCTGAACTAAAACATATTGATCCACAATGAGATCACACACCTGATGTGAATTTTGCAGTTCAGTCCCATGTTAGAGAAGAGTAAGTTGTGTAAATCGTAGTGAAACATTAAACAGTTGGACACAGTTTAGAAAAGGTCAAATTAAGTTCACCTCTAAGCAGGGATCTTCAACGTTTTCCAGGCTAAGGACCCCCAGCCTGTTTAAAACTATGTTATAAATTGAACTGGTCCTAAAGATACCTGCTTTTTGTGCAATAATAAGTTCTTCAAATAAAAAGTATGGCACCGCTAATAGCTAGCTGGCAACTAGCGTGCTAATCGCTATCTTTTTTATTCATGTTTTGTTTTAAACCTGCAAAGTACAGTTTTTCTTTACTTTATAGTGAAAGGTAGAGATAAGCTGATTGTAGAATGTTAATCAGTGGATATTGATAATAATACATTATCATTATAATTATAACCATTATTATTAGTTTATCTACTTGGCGTTAAAGTTTTTAAAAACTCGTCACGCCTCTGTTTTAAACTTTAAACAGGGTACCTTGAATGCAGCACAGTTATGTTCAATGAGATGTGAAACCATACAATGGCCATGCCACTGCCATTTCTAAACTATACTACAGTGTGTTGGATCAATGTTAATGTCTATTTAAAGTAATTTATATATGTGGAAAAATGACACGGAGTATTAAGAAATTTTTTTTTTTTTTAAAACCTAATCAACCAAAATTTCCCCTCTGCGGCATCGCTGCGGACCACTGCTTTTAAGTGCATTTGAGCTTCATACTGAAATTTCACCCAGAATCCAAATATCCCTAACTTTTTGGAAGTGTAAATAACTGCACTTAAACATGCATCTTCTGACTATATAGGACATCAATTGTACCTTTGATGTCCTTCTCAAAACGTCCTATTCGGCACTCCAAAAGGCACACACTTATTGATTTGAAACATTTTGTCAGCGAGGCTTCTTTCTACTAAGAGACATTAGCTGCAAATATAAGAGGATCCAGCTTATTTATACAGACATACATACATACATATATATATATATATATATATATATATATATATATATATACACATATATACACACACACATACGTATGTACACACATATACAGTATATTTTTTATATTATAAATATTTTATATATCCTGTATATATGTGAGTATATATGCAGTTTGACTGTGAATCAGAGAACAAACATCCCATTTGAAGGATGACTGTCGAGTTGGAATGTGAGAAGTGGTCAGAAGAAAGAAAGAGTTTGCAGTAAAAATTATCTACAGCAATTAGTCAAATAATTCCAATTCAATTAAGTTTCATAGTTGTGATCTTGACCTAATGTAGTGCTGTAGATTTAAATGTTCGGCCTCAGTTAGCAGTGTCTCTACATGCTACAGTTAATCTGCGTCAATACTCATTTTGAGGTTATGGAACGACTATAAATTGATTTAAATAACAGTCTGTTAGAAGAATTACTGTCTGGATAATACATTGGAAGCATGACTGTGCGGCAAGGATGTGAGAATGGTGAATTTGAGTCTGCAGGTTGCCTCGTATTATTCTGAAGAAAGCTTTAACACACAAACTCTTGTCTCATGCGGATGATCTGGAGCAAAGCGGCTTGGACATCCTCATCCATGTGGCCCTACAAACAAAATACAACTTTAGAATGATTCTGTACTCTAAACCTTCAGAGTAACTACTACAATATGTACAGATTTTTATATACACAGTGTACCCTCGATTATTGCGGGAATTAAGTTCCAAACCCATTCCAATGGATTAATTTCCGCGAAGTAGGGCTATTTATTGTATATGATTATATGCATTTAACATCTTTAGAAGCCTTTTACACAGTTATAAACACTTAAAACACTTCATACACTCTAAAACGAACATTATTTTACCATAAAACGTCAATGGGTACTCAAAGATACGTTAAAATCTATGATTCACTGAGACTGCAGTAAGAGAACCACACAATGATGAGGGGACACTGTATTATTAGTCCAAAATTTACTTAAGAGACATGGGGTTTGCTGATTACATACATTTATTCATGCTATTTCATTCTCTATCTACTGTTATTTGTATCTATTCTATAGTGTCTGTAATTCATATAGTTTGACACTTTTCTAAAATTCATGTTCATTTATGTCCTGGCATGTACCATGGGTGCCCTCTACAGGTAGGGCCCCCATACTGCTAGGAGTAAGTTCATCACTGGGCCTCAGCCCTTCGGGTAATCAAAAGGTAAAACAATACATTACAAAAAAAATTGCTTAAAAGTGAAACAAATTGCGTTTTTAATATTATATAGTATTGGAATATAGCGCAGGGCAGAAGTCTCAATTATGTTATTGCACTATGCAAATGTTAGTTTTAGCTTTGACAGCTCGTTGAGGTGTTGAAGGTGAAGGATGATGATTAAGTCTCGAAAGTCAAAGCCATTGTGTGCACAATTTAGAAATAAGAAAGAAAAACAAAATAATTAATAGGCAACATTTATAGAGATGTCATCACTTTATATGTGTCATATTGATGCATAAAAATAAGCTAATGTTACTTGGTAGCTATTGCAATACAACCACTGGTGGTTTCTTAGTAACTTGTAAACTATATAATATACAACTAAGATATGGAATAAATGATTGTGGGGGGGTGTGGAGGTTGGCAGGGTGCTCAAAGATGTCTCAAACCGCCACTGTCACCAGAGTTCCAACAAACAAACCAAAACAAGTAATGAGAACTTACCTGCGCTGCACTGAGGAGATGAGTTCGATAAATGGAAACCACCTCCCTGTGTTGTCTCTCAGCATCCTTTATGAAAGAAAAACAGACAGAAGGACGTTATTTAGCGCAGCTCGCTCACCCAGCTTTTACTCCAGCCATCACATTGTAAAATGTATTAGATTATATTTATTGTTGTTCAAGTAAAAGTCAACTGTTTTGGATCTGGTAACCATGGAATAGAGAGTATAGAAGATCCTGCAATAGACCGGTCAATGTCAAAGAGTGGCTTATTGACCGTGTCCTGTGTGGTATCCACAGTACTTTAATTTGTCATGTGTGTCCACTCACAGCCAGCTGTTGCTGTAGGTTCTTGATCTGGACCTGTAGGGCATCAATATGCTGCATCTGTCTTTTATTGGGAGCGTTGCTTGTGTACGCCAACTGGGACAACCCATTCAGTGCTTGCTTCAGTCGCTCTACGTCTATCAGCAACTCTGTGATCTGATCCGAGAAGAACCATTAAGAGAACATAAAAAGGGAATAGGCATTAAAGTTGCTTTAATAATGTGTACCTTCTTGTCTTTGGATTCAGTCAGCTGAGATGATGTCTGAATCCTCTTTTGAAGATTCCCAATGGTGCCAAGTGACTCATCATAGCGCTCTTTCAGCTCCATGATTTCTCTTTCAATGGCTTGTCCCTTCTTGTGGACAACCTCCATCTCTCTCCTGGTTTTGCTCTCCCCCTCCCTTGCCTGAGTTGCCTCCCGGTGGACTTCTTTGCATTCTTCCGTTAAGCTAAAGAGCTTGTTACTGAGATTAGCAGCTTCCTCCTCAAGATGCTGCTTCTCTTTTCTCAACTGGGTCATTTGACTTTCCTTGGAGCAACGCTCGTCAAGCGCTTGAGTGGCCTGGAGAAGCTCAGATTGCAGTGCTGAAACATCCTCGGCTCTCTGGCCACTGTTCTCCTCTTCTTCTCGGAGCGCCATCTGTAGCTCTGTTACTTCAGCCTCCAGGGCTTCCTTGGCTTTGGTGTGTTGCTGCAGCAGAGAAGCCTGTTCTCTGTGGAGTTCCTGAACTTCCTTCTGCAGGACACCAACCTTCTGATCCTCCAACAGTTGAGCATCTCGTGCTTTCTTGCAATCCGCCTGGGCTTGCTGCATGGCATCATTAAGGGCCTTGAGTTCTGTGTCATACGTTGAAATCCGAGTCAACTCGGATTTCAGACGATCCTGGAGATTCTGGATTTGAGTGTTGCACAGAGCATTCTGGGCTTCAAGCTCAATTTTCTGAAGATTTACCTTGTTGTGCTTCTCCTCCAGACTGGCCAACTTCAGTGATACCTCCTCGTAGCGGCCCTTAAACTCATCTTCACACTCCTTGTGCTTTTCACCAGTGACAAGAGCGGTGTCCAGTCTTCGCTGAACAGTTTCAATCTCAACTTTCAGTTTCTCTTTCTCCAGCCTGTTGTTCTCTCTGTCAGACTTCTCGTCATTATACTTCGCCTCCATCTCCAATAGTCTAACTTTCATCTCCTTTACTTGGCAACTGTAGGCGTTTTCTTTTTCCTCAACAGCTGTCAGAGGGATGAACTTGGACTGAATGGCTTGCTGTATAGTATCAAGTTCTTTCTTCTGAGCTTCCAGCTCTTGAGTCAGTGTCACATTTTCCTTCTGGGCTGTCACATGCATTTCTGACAGTTGGTTTGCTCTGTTATCTGCCTCCACCACAGCAGCACTCAACTTTTCTGTGACACATTTGTGATCCTTTAAACTTATATAGTCGTTTTCCCTCTCCAACAGTACCTTTTCCAACTTTTCTTGTAACTTGGCTTTACCTTCTATCACATACTTTAATTCCTTTAGATTTTCATTATCTCTGCACTCCAAATCTGCCATCTCAGCTTTGACCCTCTCTAAAGTGTCAGTTAACTCCGTTCTCAGTTGATCATGCTGATGTCTTGGCACATATTCTCCCTCAAGGCTCTGTTTCAGAGTATGACTCTTTGCTGTGAGCTGCTCACACTCCTTGTCTCGGTCTTCACATGTTGTCAGTAAAAGTTCAAGCTCCTTCTTCAGCTCAGCCTTGTCCCCTCGCAGGGATTCCATTTCACTTTGCTGCTTCTCAGTGGCACTTTGCAGACTGTTTATATCCTCATGGAGTGTCACCCTCTCAGTCTGAAGCTGTTGGACCTGGGCCTCTGCTTTTCCGAAGCGTTCGCTGGCTTCCACCAGTTTGTCCTCCAGTTCCTCCACAGCTGTTACCATGACCATCCGAGCTTCCTCATGTTGCTGGATGGGTATGAATTCGGTCTCGAGTCTGTTGTTCAGGTCTTCCAGTTTTTCTTGCAGTATTTCTCTCTCTTCCTCAGTGTCCTCCATCTCATGAATGAGTGCCTGGCTTTTAGCCGTGACGTCATGTAGTTTCCTTTTCAGCGAGACGTTCTGCTCTTCCAGGGCAGCCTGTATCCTTTGTTGTTCTTCAGAGAATATTACCCCCGTTTCACCCTGAGTGGGATTATCTAACTTTCGATTGAGCTGTGCCACCTCCTCTAGGACACGATCATAGTCGTCTCTAAGTTCAGCAAGCTGTCGTTCCTTTTCATCGACCGCATTGGTGAGCAGGTTTTTCATGTTGTCAAATTTCTCAGCGGGTACCACGCTGTCTTGCTTAGACTTGGTTTCCTTCAATTGGGTTTCCATTTCAAGGACAGTTTCTGCAAATTCATCTCTCTGTGTGATTACGGCCCCAAGTTCTTCGTTTAACCTTTCAGCCTCAGTTGCTAGCTGGCTTTCACTGTTTTTGTACTCCTCCAAAGCCTTCTCACTCTGTTTGAGGCGATTACGAACCCGGCCCACCTCGGCTGAAGCGCCTTCGTACTTGGCCTTCATATCTTGAAGCTGGGCACGCAGCTCTTCTGTGGCTTGGCCTCCTAAGTGCTCCTTTACTGCAACCACATGGGCCTGCAGCTGTTTAACCTTGCATTCCGAATCAAGCATTCTCTTTTGGACGTCCCCCAAGGCATCCTCAAGTTCTTGAATTTGCTGGTCAGCCTGTTTCTGGACAAGGTCTCTGCTCTGAACAAGTTCTTGGCATTCTCGGTTTTTCCGGCTAAGAGCAGAATGAAGTCGGGCCCTGTCCTCCTCGGTCGCTTGCTGTTTTCTTCTGAGCATTTCAAGTTCGTGTTGGAGAATGTCAGGCTCACCAGAGAGACCCTTCTCTGATGGTCTGGTCAGTGAACGTGACATTGCAGGATTCTGGAGTTTCTGCAGAGATAAACACAAATTACTAAAGACATGATTGAAAAAAAATGTTGCAGTTGTGTCTTATGGAACATATATTGGGGTTTTTGTAATGTTTTTTTTTCCTGATGGATATATTTATTATAATTTTTTTTAAATGACTGATGGTGTGTATGCTGACAGAAAATAGCAAATAAAGACTACCTGATCTAAATCCAAGCTATATGCTTGTTTGACCAAAACGTTCTCTTTGCCTGCAAAACAAGTACAAACAACATTTAATCTCAGGTCTTTTGCAAGTAAATCTCAATTTGTCAAATATTGTTGCTGCCACATGAAAAGCATGTATCTTTATTGTTATTGGGGGAAAAATCCTTGTTTTAGGTCATGTGTTAAAATACACTAAAATAAAAACATTTAGAGATACATGGTTTTCATCAGACATTGTAATTACATGCATTTTTGGTATATATTAGAAGAGGAACCCAAGTCAACCTTTTATCACTGACTGGCCCATGTAGTCCCCCTGAAAAAAAACAATACAATTTCAGCAGATGTACATGATAATTATGATAATTAAATGCTTACAGAACATCTGAGCAAATGCAGTGTATAATGGCTTCCTATAATAGGACATAAAATGATCTGTATACAGCCACAGACCATAGTGCTTTTGAGCTGGACCTTGACAGTCTCCAAGCCTCGTGACCCTTCTTGTTCTTTGGCACTAAGTAACACCCTTAATTGCTCCTTCTGATACAATGAAAAGAACAACAAAAAAAGAACAAAAATGAGTTTAATAGAAACCATTTCCAAATTAGCATTTGCATGCGTTAAGGTAAATTGATTACGATGTAAACCTGACTTCACACAGACTGACTTTTAAGACAACAATTTGAATCAAAAAAATCCATCTGACCATGCTCTAAGTTTATACAGCTTCTGCCAGTGGGATTATGTACAGGCCATCAGTGTTTTTTTAAAGGGAACTGTACTTTTTTGAGAAATGTTTCCTCCATCCATCCATTTTCTACCGCTTATTCCCTTATTTTCCTATCATTCACAATCCCCATGTACGACAATAGCACATATGTCTTTCTTTTTTTATGCATTCTAATTTGTAATATACGAGTAAGTACGAGCTGGCTAACAATGAAGCCAATGGTAGTAAACTATTGCGCCCATAAAGCCCTCTAAAAAAAACTTCCAAAAACCGCCAAACAATACTCTATTAACATGTTGTAACCTGCATATTAACCGAGTGTTAGAAATATTTTTATTATAAGTGCCAACGCAGAGGAACTACTTTTAGCGGCACCGTGATCACAGAGAGGTAACTAGCTTATGTAGCTATTGACATATTGAGCCAGTAAGATACTGCATCGCCTCTGAGTTGGTGAAAGTTAATTCCAGATTATAAATTATGCCTCCCAACTGGAAGTAGAAGGTTGTGGCCATAAACCGGGAAGTTGGTCAACTTTGCCATTAAACTTAGACCCGGAGCTCGCGAGAAACACAGAAAAGGACATCAGTTGGCAACCCTTTTTTTTTTTTTTTTTAAACCTGCATGAGGATTATGAATAATTCTTCATCTAAATGGAAAATATATACATTCCATCTGTCAGTATCCCACTGAGAGCAGACAATGTACAATAAGTTTATCATGTTCATAGTTAGTATTTCTTGTTTAGCACTGAGCAATACTGCTACTTGCTGGATCTGCTTATCAATCAGCTTCTAAAACTTGTCTCTCATCCGGCGTATGATTCAAGCTAAAAAATACAAGGTTCTGGATCATCACCTGTCCCATAGTAGCTGTTTCTAGCTTTTTATGAAGTTTGCCATGATTAGTAGTATTTGTTATTGTTGAAGAATCACAAATTACGACCTTGTAATGCGTCCGCAAAAAATAATGTGCACGCGTATAATTAAAATGAGCAAAATACGTAAATATTACATGTTATTGTGAATGTGCCTGTTACTACATTACATATATACTTACAGCATGTATAGAAAACATTGTTGGAGGTTTTTAAAGTTGTTTTTTTTTTTAGAGTGGGTTAAAGGCGGAATAGAGCGAATCCCATTGCTTCTATTGTTAGCTGACTCTTGCAAGCTTATGTTTAGAGTTAGAATGCATACAAACCGAAAAACATACAGTATGTGTGCTTGTATCACATAAGGATTGTGAATGATTCACATAATTGCAAAAAAGGTCCCTTTTAAGGAATAGGAATAAGCAGCTAAAATACATTACATGTTGCAAAAACATAGGTACAAGCTTAGGGATGTTTCTGTGACCAAAACTCTTTACGAATATCAGAATTTATTGTAATCATGCCACCAAATATGCTTCTGCATATAAATTCACATGAAATTTAAGGTTGTACAGTTTACCTGTACTGATGAAGTACCGCGGTGCTAATGAATTAAAAATTATACTATACTGCCTTTGAAAAATACTGGTACATATTTTTTTCATTCGCATGCTGCCGTTCGTAGGTGACATACAGAACCCAGGTGCATGTTATTTAGTGTGTTAAAACGCACACACAAATCGCATACAAGCAGAAACAGTGGGGACAGGAAGAATGGCAAAAAACAACAATTCTGCTGTTTAATAAAGAGTGAAGCGCAATATGGAGATATTTGGGCTTCAAAACTATCGATAAAGGTGACGCTTTAAACATGGAAGCGCCGCGATGCAAAGCAGTGCTTTAAAACATGACTCGCCAAAGTTGACAACTGACAAAGTATTACCACCTTTGTTTCAAACTTAGCTAAACAATTAAATAACAAGCAACAAGCAGTCAGATATGTACAAGCACTTTAAAGAGCAACAGGTAATGCAGTTAACATCAGCTTCCCACATATCGTTACGTAGACGCGCACACAGCTGGTTGGCTTAGTGCAAATTATTAGCGCAGTTGAAACCACCCACGTAATATAAACTAACGAAAATGAAATGACTGAATTTTGTAACAAATTTCTATAATCTTTAACAATGTGTATTTATTTTTATTTTTACCTGCCACACGCATAGGCTTCAGCCTCCCGAGTGACCCCGAAAGGGACACGCAATAGAAAATGGATGTCTTATACTGTATGTGTACTTTTAGCCATAGTACTATTTTTAGTATTTACTATTGATGGTATTTGTCTTAAAGCACAGACCAAGAGTGGCAAACATTAATCATGAAGCACTTAATACAATGTCAATAAAGCATTATATTCTTGTCTTACCTAATTCTAGATTACGGCAGTCTATACTGTACATGTGATATATACACTTGTAAATTGTTATTTGAGAGCAAAAAGAAAAGCCACCATGTGTTTAATGCCTTTTATTTTATTTTTGTTATTTTAATCTAAAACGGTTCTTTAAGTGCAATAGGAAACATTTGTTTTATGTATCGTAAACTGTTCAGAAAAAAGAAGCCAATATGAATTTTTTTGTGGCACCCTTTATTTTGAAAAGTATCGAAAAGTATCAAAAAGTATGGAAAAACATTTTGGTACTGGTACCAAAATGTTGGTATCGGGACAACCCCAATGAAATTACAAGAAAACAACATTTATTTGTAGAGGAATATATGAATGCTACTTGATAAGCACATCAGTTTGTGAGGTATTTACATTATTAAAAGTTAAATTGTTAGTTAATTTTTCTGAGAAACAGCATTTTCAAATTGATTTAAAGTGTACATTACTGTTTTACACTGGATGTTTACATTGTCACTTTAAAAATACTCCACTATAAGTTTGTGTTAATATTTGCTTGAAACAGTGGCTGTTCCTGCACAATTCTTTGCACTTAAAAATACATGTACTGTATGTACTTGTAGTAACATGTAGTAATGATTAGAAGATTTTAGCATATTCAATTACAGTAAGTGTGTCTAACTCAAACATTACTGCCACTTAATTTTACCCACAATTTTAAGTCTTTTTATTGGGACATATAGTACGATAATATCGTACTGTGGCCTTAATACAATAACATTGTACCGTGAGATTTTGATATCGTTACATCCCTAATGTGTGTATGTGTGTGTGTACATACATACATACGTGTATATATATATATATATATATATATATATATATATATATATATATATATATATATATATATATATATATATATATATATATCAAGTTATTTCATACAGTATGTGCTTTTTGAGATTAGTTGTTGCACACAGCAGCGTCTGCTGCAGCTAATGGGAATCCAAATAAAAAACTAACAAGTTTGCAAGCAATGGCAGCCACAGAAAGTGTGGATGCTACCATGGCTGCAATTTTGCCAGAACTTAATTGTTTACTAAAAAAAGAGCTAAGAATAAAGCTGAATGACTTTCTTCATTAAAAAAGAATGTTGTCACACTCTTCTCTACCTGGCTTGGTGCAAGACACTGGTTGACCGTTATACATCTCACCTGCTAGGTGATCTGACTGTCCCATAATACATGACACAGGATGTTTTTGAAACTTTATAATTTCTACTTATATATCCCTTTTCAACTATTTCAATGGTTTGTTTCCACTTAAAGTCCAAGATACAACTTCTTTTAACGGGTATCAAAAGTATATGTAAACCTAATCTGTGTCAACACATAAAACAATATTTCCAAATAACATGCAGGTATTTTTTGTTTCATACCTCCTTGTGACTGTCTTCTATAATCTTCTTGTCCTGCAAGTAGAACAAATTATTTTTGATAGTCAAATGAGGGACATGTGAGAGCTTTAGCACATACAGTAGCTGGGCAGAATATATATGTATATACAGTAAGATTTGTCTTCAAGTTACCTGTGTGAGCTGTTGTCGTAGCATGTTGACCTCATCTTGCAGCGCCCTCTGCTCGAGGTGGTAATTCCTGAGACTTTCCTGCAGGGACTCTTTCTGCCTTTCCAGGTCCTGAAACACAATGCCACACAAAATTAAATTGATCTGTCACTAAAATGTTCAAGACAAAAAGTGTCCCTCCAGGATTGTTTTTTTTTGTTTTGCGGCCAAAAATTCCCGGTTTTGTTCCAACTTTTTGAAAAGGTTGCAATGTTTCATCTATTTTTCTTTTTACATTAGCTTGTGATTTTACAAATGTATTATCAATATTCTAAGTGTTCTTTGTAACTATAACACACTGTAATGTGTGGTCACATTGAGTAATGTATTTGTATTTAGAAAATCTTATTTATTGAACATATATTGAACATATTGGGAGTTGTATCTCCGTTTTACCAGTAAGTCAGTTGGTAAGGCAAGCATTCTGTTCTCGCCTTCAGTCAGTTTAAAGTGAGAAAAGAAAATGGTAGCCATTGTCCGCCTTATCATTTCGGTGTTTTTTACAGGACGAAACATAATCTTCTATGAACCTTAAGTCCGTGGCCTGTTCCATGTTTAATCTAGGGCTGCAGGTATTGATTATTAATCTTTTGATTAATTTGTTAAATAAATCGAGGAATCGAATAAAACACACTTTCTAGCCGCAATGTGTGTTTTAGGAAAAATAGTTGACATAAACAAAGGATAAATGCACATAACATTGAAATTGCACTTTTACCACAGGAGCTATACTACTATGAATCACTTCTTTATAAAAAAAAAACATAACTGTGTAGCCTAAAACCAGGTAATAGATGATAAAGAAACAAAAATAACTAAAAGACTCTCCGATTAAGTATAATAAATTGGGTGACAATGTATTTAACATTTTAACACACGCTAACATGTTTAAATAAAACATTTGTTACACGAGTCAAACATATAATATGGCTTTAGCTGCCAAAATAGATGTTTAGCTTGTTTCTGCTATTAAATGTGACTGATGCTTTCTGGTAACGTGCTGCATTATTGACGTAGTGCTATTGTAAAAAGCCAGCTCCAATTTTTGACAGTGCAAACATTTCAAATGTCTGTCTTTTTCAGTATATATAATCTCAAAACTTCTCCCTCGTCTTTATTGGGCTCTTTGCTCTCTTTCCACCTTGTTGCCGAGCCATCTTTCTTGGCATTCTGGTAATCCCACCACACATACACAGGCCACATCACGACCTACATCACCATCGGTGTACTATCATTTGCAATCTATTTGATCAGTCTTGCAGACTTGTTATTATTTAAACTATTAATCCAATTCCATTCATCCATTTTCTACTGCTTGTCCCACTCTGGGTCGCAAGGGGGCTGGAGCCTATCCCAATAAATAAATCATTGCGGCTCTTTTTCCATCTTCTTGCATTTTTACTCATGTGACAGTGGTGCAACCATGTTATTTTACCGGCGTGCTTTTCTTTTGAAGATCTGACTTTACCGGCTACAGATGGTGTTACGCCCATGTTGACCAGTTAAAAAGTGCTCATCGGTCGCAAACCTTTCTTTACATTTTATCACACTGCATGTAGTTTACCCCCGTTTTCGTTGAGAATAATGGGAAACTGTTGAACCGGACCTACAGCAATAGTTTCGTTGGTTAATGAGAGCCCCTAAAGGGCCGCCAAAAATATCTGTTTCTCAACTGTGTAATACACTTTTACACCACTTGTGGCAGTAATGCATACTTGCCAACCCTCCCGGATTTTCCGGGAGACTCCCGAAATTCAGCGCCTCTCCCGAAAACCTCCCGGGACACATTTTTCTCCCGAAAATCTCCCGAAATTCAGGCGGACCTGGAGGCCATACCCCCTCCAGCTCCATGCGGACCTGGAGGGTCCGCATGGAGCAATGTTGTTGTAATATATTGAGTTGGAGGCAATAAACAGGCGAGGGGATGAAGTACGTCTCTTTACTGTAGACTTCAGTACAGACTCACACACTTGACGTCAGGTGCGCAACACCACGTAAATCGTTGGCCAACCAAAAAGTAACCACAGTACGCTATAGCCAACATTCACCAGGAGATGGCAACAGACAAACATCCATCCATCCATCCATCCATCCATTTTCTACCGCTTATTCCCTTCGGGGTCGCGGGGGGCGCTGGAGCTTATCTCAGCTACAATCGGGCGGAAGGCGGGGTATATCCTGGACAAGTCGCCACCTCATCGCAGGGCCAACACAGATAGACAGACAACATTCACACTCACATTCACACACTAGGGCCAATTTAGTGTTGCCAATCAACCTATCCCCAGGTGCATGTCTTTGGAGGTGGGAGGAAGCCGGAGTACCCAGAGGGAACCCACGCAGTCACGGGGAGAACATGCAAACTCCACACAGAAAGATCCCGAGCCCGGGATTGAACCCAAGACTACTCAGGACCTTCGTATTGTGAGGCAGATGCACTAACCCCTCTGCCACCGTGCTGCCACAGACAAACATAGATCACTCTATTACATTCCAGTCTGTCCATGTTTTCTCGCCATGGTAACATGTGATCCACATGCACTGTGCGCTGTCTCTGTCCCTCTTGATATATATATATATATATATATATATATATATATATATATATATATATATATATATATATATAAGAAAATGCTTCCCTTTCAGTGAATTCTAGCTATATATATATATATATGTATTTATTTTATCATATATATATATATATATATATATATATATATATATATACACATACAGTATATATATGTATATATTTATTTTATCATATATATATACATATATATATATATATATATACACATACATACAGTATATATATGTATATATTTATTTTATCATATATATATACATATATATATATATACATATATATATATATATATATATATATATATATATATATATGAAATACTTGACTTGGTGAATTCTAGCTGTAAATATACTCCTCCCCTCTTAGCCACGCCCCCAACCCCACCCCGACCACGCCCCCCCACCCCCCACCTCCCGAAATCGGAGGTCTCAAGGTTGGCAAGTATGCAGTAATGACAATGACAAAAAAAGAAGTCTGGAGCTAAAGTCATTGAGAAGTTTCTAAGCGCAAATATGACTAAAGTGGTGAAGTCGTAATTTAATTTGCTCTTAATTTTGACAGTTTATTTCAGCAACATATATTATCATTAATTTGTTGTAGCCCGCCTACTGCCCGAATGCAGATGAGATAGGCTCCAGCACCCTCCGCGACCCCGAAAGGGACAAGCGGTAGAAAATGGATGGATGGATAGTTGTAATTTATTTATTTTATCACTGAGTAATTGTATGTACATTTACTTTTACTCAGTTTTATGAATCTCTTCTTTTGCAGTATATTTGGTAAGTAGTTATTTTTGTAATCAACCTAACCTAACCTCGATAATAATATTTGCGATTAACATATGCTTTCATATCATACAGCAAAGTGTATCCTGTTAAATTGTAAGTAGGTTGGACATAATTATTGATTACGATTAAAATAAAGAGTAACATTACTAATTCAGCCTCGGGCCCCTCTGTAGTGTAAAAGTGGGGTCAAAATGATTAAGAAACCTTGAGTTCGACAGTAAGTCATGGACAAATCCGACAGGCGAAATGAGAGTGATTGGCCAGAATGTGGGCGAAAGTGTGGACTGGAAATAGCTGCAAGGCCACGTAAAAATTGCAGTTAATGGTTACATTTGCGTAAATTGGCCTAATTGCAACATCGCAAAATCCTGGAGGGTCTAAACAGCTTTGTGAATGTGCGTCATGTCAGAAGAGCAAATGCTTACATTTATCATGTGATCTTTTCTGTTAGACTCCATGGAGTCTGAGCGCTCCACCGACTGCTGAGGACAACACAAACATTCTAAAAATGTGCTAGAGGAAATCACTGGAACTGAAACACTCCTTACAAAATACAAGCAACAATGAACAGTCCATTCTCGAAGACAAGTTGAGAATAACAATGTGCAAAAGTTCTGTAATGTTTAATGTTTTGTCATGAATGTTGCCATTAAATGCCACTATACATCACCATAGTGGCATATGGGAAGAAAATAATGAGGATATGATAATGGATTTTGTTTTACCACACTGGTAATACTGTAATAATGCTTCTGAAATATGATGGGAAGTAGAAAAGAAAAATATCAAATTATGCCATACCTGTCGCTTCCACTGTTCTATTCTTGCAGCCTCTTTTTCTGTAAAAAGAAACGGAATTTCAGCTTGACTAATTCTTAAAATGACAAAATAATCAAAGAGTGTAAGTCTACTAAACAAGAACATAATATAAGCACACAATGTTTACAAAAGAGGCTCAGCATGACGATGAAATAGGCCCTATTGTTATATGTTAAAGCTATTAAACTAATGTGTTGCTGCAAATGAAACAGAAAACCACACATTTCACATACCGGTACACATAAATCTTCAGACAAGTCTATCAGGAAGGAGACTTTAAACATACAAACCCCGTTTCCATATGAGTTGAGAAATTGTGTTATACCGGTATATAAATATAAACGGAATACAATGATTTGCAAATCTTTTTCAACCCATATAAGATATTTGATGTTCAAACTCATAAACTTTTTTTTTTTGCAAATAATAATTAACTTAGAATTTCATGGCTGCAACACGTGCCAAAGTAGTTGGGAAAGGGCATGTTCACCACTGTGTTACATGGCCTTTCTTTTTAACAACACTCAGTAAACGTTTGGGAACTGAGGAGACACATTTTTTAAGCTTCTCAGGTGGAATTATTTCCCATTCTTGCTTGATGTACAGCTTAAGTTGTTCAACAGTCCGGGGGTCTCCGTTGTGGTATTTTAGGCTTCATAATGTGCCACACATTTTCAATGGGAGACAGGTCTGGACTATAGGCAGGCCAGTCTAGTACCCGCACTCTTTTACTATGAAGCCACGTTGATGTAACACGTGGCTTGGCATTGTCTTGCTGAAATAAGCAGGGGCGTCCATGGTAACGTTGCTTGGATGGCAACATACAGTATGTTGTTCCAAAACCTGTATGTACCTTTCAGCATTAATGGCGCCTTCACAGATGTGTAAGTTACCCATGTCTTGGGCACTAATACACCCCATACCATCACAGATGCTGGCTTTTCAACTTTACGCCTATAACAATCCGGATGGTTCTTTTCCTCTTTGGTCCGGAGGACACTATGTCCACAGTTTCCAAAAACAATTTGAAATGTGGACTCGTCAGACCACAGAACACTTTTCCACTTTGTATCAGTCCATCTTAGATGAGCTCAGGCCCAGCGAAGCCGACGGCATTTCTGGGTGTTGTTGATAAACGGTTTTCGCCTTGCATAGGAGAGTTTTAACTTGCACTTACAGATGTAGCGAACAACTTTAGTTACCGACAGTGGGTTTCTGAAGTGTTCCTGAGCCCATGTGGTGATATCCTTTACACACTGATGTCGCTTGTTGATGCAGTACAGCCTGAGGGATCGAAGGTCACAGGCTTAGCTGCTTACGTGCAGTGATTTCTCCAGATTCTCTGAACCCTTTGATGATATTACGGACCGTAGATGGTGAAATCCCTAAATTCCTTGCAATAGCTGGTTGAGAAAGGTTTTTCTTAAACTGTTCAACAATTTGCTCACGCATTTGTTGACAAAGTGGTGACCCTCGTCCCATCCTTGTTTGTGAATGACTGAGCATTTCATGGAATCTACTTTTATACCCAATCATAGCACCCACCTGTTCCCAATTTGCCTGTTCACCTGTGGGATGTTCCAAATAAGTGTTCGATGAGCATTCCTCAACTTTATCAGTATTTATTGCCACCTTTACCAACTTCTTTGTCACGTGTTGCTGGCATCAAATTCTAAAGTTAATGATAATTTGCAAAAAAAAAAATGTTTATGAGTTTGAACATCAAATATGTTGTCTTTGTAGCATATTCAACTGAATATGGGTTGAAAATGATTTGCAAATCATTGTATTTCGTTTATATTTACATCTAACACAATTTCCCAACTCATATGGAAACTGGGTTTGTATTTGACTTTTCATTTGTATTTGTGTGGGAGGAGTATATTTAGTCCCTGACAAAAATAGCGTTCTCACCTCTTGTGGCTTTGTCGAGGCAGACTTTAATCAACGCAACAAGCTCGTGGTTCTTGCTGAGGCGAGCATAGTGGAAAGCATCATGGCCCAAGCTGTCCTTCTCCTTGACATCGGCTCCATTCTTTAACAACACTTCCACTGCGTCCTTGCAACCATACTCACATCCGAGAATGAGTGCCGTTCTAAGGTTGGGGGGAAAAAAGAGAATCTGTTGCAACAAGATTAAATATAAACATAAACTGTAAAACAAAAGGTCTCAAACTCAAAGTGCGGGGGCCAGATACGGCCTACCACATAATTTGATGTGGCCCGTGAAATCACAAAAATAACGCGCTTCAATAAAGCATTCCTTATATGCTAAGTGTATTTGTTCTTTTAATTTTGCCAGGGAAAAATATTTATATGTAATTGCATATCTTCTAAACTTAATTATTTTCTGATCATGCAACAAGATATTCCAAGCATTTTTTGTTCTAAAAACAAAATACATACTTCGGGGTGTCCTGATACAACTCTTTCACGTCCAATACGAGAACGATATTAGAGTATTGGCTGATAGAGATATTAATCCGATACGGTATCAGCACAAATCATAGTACATACTTTTATTATGTTGCAGTGTGAAATGTTGGAAAAACTTTGAATAATTGAAATTACTCAGAGAACAATGGTAGCTTTGATAAACACTAACCTATTTATTATTAACCATATGACAGACTTATGTTGTCTTAAAGGGGAACTGCACTTTTTTTTTTTTTTTTTTTTTTGCTTGTGGTTCACAATCATAAGAAACACGAACACAGGTCTTTTTTTATTGTATTTTATTTTATAAATGATTAAAAAAACGCTTGCAAGATGCGACTAATGGGAGTCACCTTCAAATGAACATTTTATATACAACTGCAAGTCCATATATATTTGTCATAATCAAAATCATAACAATATGTAATATGTAAAATATTTACTGAATTTTGGTCATTTTATGCACAGTTGGAACGAATTCTTCAGCGCATTTATTTCCGTTTCCATAGCAGCGCACTTCCGACTTCCTGCAACAAATGTGTTCCTACTCCCGGAATGGCATGGCAGACTTGGTAAGAGACAACGAAGACAAATATTTTTGGACAAAGGAGGATTCACAATCTTATATTTTTGAAACTAAGTATACGGAGGATGAACTGCTGCTTATAAAAGCGAGCACAAAAAAGAGGCTGAAACATTGGAGCGGACAAAAGCCGAGAGAGTGCGACATGATCACGCCACAAATTTGGAACTTTGAGCCAAGCAATGCGGAATTAATGGATCGCTTAACCAAATCAAGTGGAAACATCCCCTGCAAGTAAGTCACTATACTATTGATCATTATACATGCAGCACATCACCGTACACTACAGTGCATACGCTGTCGAGCGAGCTGTGTACAAACAAAACATGAAATGTGGGCTGCCAACAAAACATGAAATGTGGGCTATACGATTGTTCATGTTTTTCAGCCCGTACAAATTGGTGTTCTATCGCAGTGTTGTACATTACATACTCAAACGCGTTTCGGTGCAGATGCAGAAGCTAGCTTTTCTCTTTCCGTAGTTAGTTTTTACGGCTAATACCGTAGCGTGTCGATGTGTTAGTACGCTAAAAAAAGAGTTTGCTCTTACAATAACAATGTCACTACAGCTTGGTTATTACACAGGTTACGAAACGTAAATGAAGTATTGTTGACGGTGTTTGAATGCATTTTAAAGTGATTTAGAGGTAGACTGGATTGCTCCCATTAGCTGCATTGCGAGCCACCAAGAACGAGACGATTTCTATATGTTAGGATGCAAAAGAATAGAAAAATAAAAATGTGTCTTGTCTTTCATAAGGATTGTGAACGATAGGCAAAATTCCAAAAAAGTGCAGTTCCCCTTTAAATAGAAGTAGAGTAGTAATTACTTTTTTGGTGACACCTAGTGGCCAATATAATTCATGAGGCAGTAAGTTGATTGATGCGGACAGGTTTGCTACTGGATACTTTCTAATATGTTTCTGCCTTGGAGACTTTGTATGTGTAAGTAATATGCAACTATAATCATTTGACAAATGTGCTGTTTTAGACTGCAATATTGCTCAATTAAGTACACTTATTATGTTTGCTTGTGTGCTATTGTGTGCTTAGCTGCTGTGAAGTTGCTAGCTCCTAGTAGCCTATAGCTGATGACTTCACTAAAATACAAGTGTGTTTATTGGAGGACATTTAGATGTTAACTGCCAGTCGAGCTTTGCACAAGTAAACGCATTGCAGGACTGCTTGTATCTGAGTTTATTTGTGGTATTTTACATGCAAGCCCATATAATTTGATACTTGTTTTTGTTTTTTGCTGATATCACACAGATAGCTATGATCAATATCGGATTGGGTTAACCCTAACTTAAGTATCTGCACTGACTTATGATTTCAAAGCAAATTATTCATCAATAAAAAAATATAATAAAAATAAATTTACATATACAGTATATCTGTTACATGCGGCCCTCCGAGGAAGTCATAACTGTGATGTGGCCCTCAATAAAAACAAGTTTGACAACACTAATGTAGCAAAAAACATAGCACAGAGAAAAATGAGGTCCTTGTTGCACTCAATACTATCTGCACAAACAACAACTTCCACTTAAAGCTGCTGTATGTCACAGTTAGGCAAATGCTAAGAGAGCGCTCGCGTTCAAACCTTCGAGTAACGAACAAGCACAAAGAAAAAGAACAAAACCACAGCGCGATGACAGTGTTTTATGGTCTCGCTCACCTGTTTAAACTAAATTTAAAGCCCTTGGCCGTTCAGCATCTAACATTTTTTCCTGGCAAAGTAATGGAGAACATGAACTACATTAACAGGATTATGATATCAGCTCAGTCTTTCCCTAATTAGTTTATCCATGCGGGCAACTCCTACTTTTTTTGCTTGTCCCGGACAGAGATATTGGCCCCTCGCTCTACAAGAAGCTGACAGATGCGTGGATGACACATTTGGGTTGCCAGCACCAGAGGAGTCCTGCCATCCTAAAGAACAAAGACACAACACACAGACATATTTTCACCAAACTGTTATATACTGTACATCACTGTGTGCCCGACAATACTTGTTATTCTTTTGTGAATGCTACCATTAAGTGTACAATTTAGCAAATCGTTGTGCTGGTCAGTCCTTGTTGCCACTGACATTTGAACTGCTCTTGACAGGTACACAACACAATTTGCTTTGCAACATCAATAACTTTACAGGTGGCAAACAAGACAATGTCTTAGAAGAATGCATGAAAACACACAGTGCCAAATGAAGTGGAAGGTCTTACAAAATCACTGGTATTGACTGAAGCACCGCTGTCGCAGAGAAGTTTCACGCTGGATGAGCAGCCTGCCATAACTGTTGAGAAAATAGTCCAATTCACCTTACAAATAAAAGCCAACACATGACATTCTGTTTAAAAGCTCAACAGGAGGGCCATTTCTATCACAGTGCCATCCATCCATCCATTTTCTACCGCTTATTCCCTTTGGGGTCGCGGGGGGCGCTGGAGCCTATCTCAGCTACAATCGGGCGGAAGGCGGGGTACACCCTGGACAAGTCGCCACCTCATCGCAGTGATGCCTTTAAAAATCTCAGCACTGTCCTGTTACCTAAATTGTATTTTTTATGTAGTCTTTATTTTAAAAATGTACCGGTATATTTTTTTGTTGAATCACTAAATGTACTTAATGTTAACATACTATTAGCATAAATGCCATCTGGAAATATTTCATGTGTATGCTGATTCTATTCTAAAAACTCAGTTCTTTATTCAGAATCAGAATCAGAAATACTTAATTAATCCCCGAGGGGAAATTAAAATTGTCAGTCCTGTTACTAAAATATATAAAAACTTCATACAAAAATCAGGGATGAGCGATATGGGCTAAAATCTAGATTGCGATATAGATTGCTGCCTCCTGCAATAGAAATATGAATCACAATATATTATTTGTAATATAAAATATAATAAAATCATTTCCAAACGAGTTACAAAGGCTCCTTATTTGGCTGCTGAATTATGCGGTAACATATTACATAATTTACTGTTATATTATTTTGTTAAAACTATTATTAATCTATTTGCTAATTTACTGCTAATATTTGGTTACTTTCTGTTTAAATCCTTTGATTTTTCCCTTTAAGTCCTGCTGTGTTCAGGGACTTATTTACTGAATTTGTTAACAATAACAAAACTGACAAAAACTATTTCTGATTATAAAGACTATCGATCTAATGATGTAGTATCGACCATATACTAACACTATAGTCAATATTGTTACTGTTTATATTTTTATCGATCTGCCCACCGCTGTTTACATTCAAGAGCTCTAGCTTAGCGGATAGCATGGCTTATTGTATCCTCCCACAGTGTAGCATGTTTAGTTATTCATCAGCCTCCAGTGATAATGTTATTGGAAAACAAACTTTTTTCTTTTTTTTTTGACGCCATGGTGGCAGGAATTAGTTAGCTCACTCGCAAGGATGCTACATTGCTTTTAAGACTCGGTTGTTTGCTTGTCGCTGTCGGGACACAGCAAGAATGTGTCGGCCAAATTTAAGTAATTTACATTGTATATCGTCTATATTGCACAACACTAGCAAGAATTACTTAAAATTGCCTGATATACATATTCTGATAAGTTTAATATACGTACCGGTATTATAAGATTTCGAGATGAAAAAAAATATATAAACTTAAGTTCACATTGAGAACCAATGGCACAACTTCGGTGGAATGCCCTATACATATATACAATCTTTAAGATCACCGTTACAAAGTTTAATACAATTTTTACTGTACTGTAACTGTATAGTTAGTACTTATGACTTTCTGAACAATTAGTGGTCAACTCGAGTAAAGAATGCAGATTGCAGTATAAAGTATGGAGACCTGATCCCATAAACACGTACCAGCATCATGGAGAGCTGTTCTTCCTTGTAGGTCCACATTTCCAACTGGACAGTTATGCTATTGAAAGTAAAAAAAAACAAAACAAGCTTACTAATGCTGATAACCCACAAAACTACAACAATGCACATTCTTCTACAGCTTTCTAAAAAGCAGAGAACTCAATTGCTCTGTTGATTGCTATTCAGAATGTTGCTGGACTGGAACTGGTTTGGAATTTGAATTGTTATTTTGTTAGACTTATTATAATCAAAAAACTAAATAAAAATACATTTAAAAAAAGCAGAGAACTTGTGTGGCAACTGTTAATTGATTCTGGTTTTATTTGAACATGTGTATTGTGATACAAGTGGCAGCAGCATCTGCAATTGGCAGTAATATAACATGAAACGCGAACTCGGCATATTTTAGGAATGAATAAGAAATATTTGCAAACAACAGCTCCTTTAACAGTGTCTAAATAATTAGGGGGGCAACAATACTGGATTTTGTTCAACAGCCTTCTTTTCCCAAAACTTCATCCACCAAAACAAGGCAAAGGCTGAAGGATAGGTGCCGAATTTGGTACTTTAATAGGCACCGACCAAGTCCCGCCGGTATTACTGGGTATCGTTTCACGTGAAATAAAATGGTGCCATATTTTGATACCTTTGTAGCACATGACATCACATCGCCAAACACTTGACGGGCAACCAAACCGTCAAGCAAAACTTGGAGCGGACTCAGTCAGACTGCCTTGAGATAATGTTGCATTTTCAATGCCAACAAGGCAAGTATGCCTGATAGAAAACACTGAAAGTACAGTCAGGCTCCACTTTTCAAAATGTGTTAGCTAAATGCTAATTCACATCGGATTTGCCATAGACATGCTCATGATTAGCATTAATGATTTTACGTGGCAATTTCAACACCTCCAAATTTATGGTTTATGGTTTAGGTTTATTTCAAACATACATACTGTTACAACATGATACATCACCATTTCCAGTTTCTTTTTTCAACATGTTCGAAAAGGAGTAAGAAGAGAGTTTATTTAATCCTACACCTTTTCCATTTAATAGCAATTACTGACACATTTGATTAATTTTCTGTTTTTAATTCGTAAATAATTTACACCATAAATAATAGTTTTCAAATAAATAAATAAATACATAGTAAAATATACTGTAATTCAGAAAGTGAGATGAACAAGATTATCACATGTTCAATAAGGTTCAAAATGTTTATTAGCGTATTCTTCTTTGTACTTTGTAAACACTTTGAGTTTGAACAGTTTCTTAAATTGGATACTATTAGTACACCGTTGGATTTCTTTGCTTAATCTATTCCATAATTTAATTCCACATACTGATATAAAGGTTTTAAGTGTTGTACGTGCATACAAATGTTTTAAATTACATTTTTCTCTGAGGTTATATTTCTCCTCTTTTGTTGAGAAGAATTGTTGTACATTTTTGGGAAGCAAGTAATAGTTTGCTTTATGGATACATTTAGCTGTTTGCAAATTCACTAAATTGCTGAATTTCAACATTTTTGATTCAATAAATAAAAGATTGGAATGTTTTTAAATATCAAATATTATGTGTTATTGTAACTGACCTTTTTTGTAACATGGTCTGTAGAGTTCCCATATTCCCACACAATAATTCAGATATGGTAATACAAGCAAACAGTAATTTTTTTGTCCAATACATATTTTGCTTTATTAATTATTGATGTATTTCTTGTCACCTTGTGTTGTTTTATTTGGTAATGAAAACTACAACTAATATGCACGTTATAATCAAACAACTACTGTATAATAATTAGGGGTGTAAAAATGTTTTAAGATTAATCGTGATTGTTATTTGTAACGATTTTTAATCGATTTTTTTATTTTTTTATTAAACAAAATATAAATATATATACATTACTTTTTTAATCTGTCATGTCCAGCCAATTAGACAAATCATATTGTGTTGGGTACTTCTCTTGTGGCCATAATTGTATTTGACTTCATTGGATGTTTGGGAAGCAATTTATTAAACAAAAAAATTGTTTTCTTTTAAAATGTTTTTAAGTAATATAGCAATTGATCAGAGCTGTTTATCTATTTTTTATGGAAGAATGTAGTTAATCATAGAACAGGCATCCAATGTTATTAAAAAAAGTATAGATTTTGAATGGAGAATTGTTTTGAATCGAGAATTGATTCTGAATTGAATAGTTACCCCCAAGAATCGCATCGAATCGTGTGGTGCCCAAAGATTCACAGACCTAATTTATAAGTACAATACTTACACTATGAACACTTTCTAGGGCGCAGTAAAAGACTAGATTTAGCTTTATGACAAAGACTAATCCGTGAATAGGCCACACACCATAGTCTATACACTACTGTCATCTAACATCTTGGAATTGCAGCTGCAGGCAACTCTACTATATTCTACTTACAAATTAGACTCAGTGTGATGTTAATTTGAAACAAATTAACATTTAGTAACATATGAAGTACTAAAAATTGGTACTGTTGACTACTTGCATCGATTCCCAGGTACAGGGAATTGATATTCAAATGTGAAAGGTACCCATTCCTACTAAATATTCTATTAGAAGTCACTAGTCATGGACTCTATTTTTCCTAACATATATGTAACAACCCAAAAGGTCAACTACAGTGCATTCAAATTTATAAATAAAGTTTGAATGGACAAGATACAGTATGACGTACTTCAAATATTAAGTATGTTCCAATTTTGTAGTTGCAGCACAAAATGTGCCAAAATAATCTATTTTTGGAGGATGGCGATAAAAATAAGGAAGCAAGCGTGTCAAATTAGGCCAAGTGGGGTTATTGATACCTTGCCTGGTGCTTCTCAGCACATTCAATCGTCACTGGACATACTGTTCTACTGTGGTGATGAGGGCATGCTATGACAGACACCAGGTTTGTAGATCTAATGTTGCTGGCTAGGTATGACATGAACTATAAAAACCTACTTCTCTGTAGCAACAAGAGCCAAAAATTAGCATCATGCTCAAATGACCGTGCGAGGGGGTGGGGGGGATTAGCAGGGGGAGCTGACGTTAGAGCATCTAGGGTTGATACCCTACACGACTAGGGTTTGTGCGGAGGAAGTTGTGGCATCATCAGATCATTGGCATCAGGCTGCTACAGTATGTTGAGAGTGATGACCGCACCCAGAATCGAGGAAAAAGTTTGCAAGGGTGTAAGACTTGTCAACACTGTTGAAAATCCACCGCCACACAAATGACCTCTGTTAGATCATTGCCACATTAGAAAACGGGGTTTAAGCGGGCGCAGGGCCATAGTTGTACAAGGGGACAATACTGCTGCCTCATTGTACACACACAAATGCTTCATTGCAGCAAGCCAACAGTAAGCACTGGGCCAAGCTGCCAGGGCTGTGTTGCAAGGAATATTTAAAGGCTGCGAAAAGAAAACTGCTGTGGCGGGGATGCGTCACTGTCAATCACACATATTACACAAATTTAACAACACATTTCGCGGCCACAATGTTCAGTACACCTGCAAAGTTTAACTGAATGGAAAAAACAAGCTGCTGAAAAAAAAAAACAGCACTATACTGGGAGGTTAGTGTTACCTCTATGACCAAGTCAATTACAATTATTACATATCTAAAGACAGATTTTTTATATGTTTATATTATTTTTGCATTGCTCCCTTTTAGGCCATGTCCACACGAACACAGATAGTTTCTAAACGCATATCCGGGGTTAAAATGATCTCTGTCCACACAAGTGTAGTTTCAAAATTGTCTCTGTCTACACACATACGTATACACGCGCTGTCATGCACATTTTGTCCAATCAGAAGCCTGGAAAAGCAACCGCAGCTGACTTGGTGGCATTTCACTTCTGTTATTTTTATGTTTATTTTGATATACTAGCTAACAATGCCACGTACATTATCTTTACTGCACTTACACCGAGCCCTGAACACGTGTGGAATTATAACACATTTAATCAGCAACATGGTGATATACAGTGAAGTGCCCATTAGTTCTAAAATCAGCGCACACTAACAAAGAAAAAAATTAAGCCTTTTGACAAGTTAATTCCTTAAAGCTGCAAAACTCTGGTGGAATTATAACGCATTTAATCGTCAATAAATGTATATCTTATATGTGCAATGACGTGTACATTGTTTTTAACATCAGTACACACTAACAAGGAGAAAGATACATAATAGGGGTGTAACGGTACGTGTTTTGTATTGAACCGTTTCGGTACGGGGGCTTCGGTTCGGTACGGGGGTGTACCGAACAAGTTTCTAAGCTAAAGTCTTAACAAGCTGCTTTGCTTCTTCTGCCTCTGTGTCAGCACCCAGCATTGCCCCACCCACACAACCATCTGATTGGTACACACAAAGCGGTAACAGCCAATCAGCAGTGCGTATTCAGAGCGCATGTAGTCAGCGCTTCAGCGTCGAGCAGATAGGTATTTATCAGGTGAGCATCAGGCAGCATACTCTCCCCAAATTATAATAAACACCTCCTAGTCAACTACTAGTAACATCACTATGAGCCCGTTGACCTTCTAGAAACGTAAACTGCAGCTCAGCCCGCTCGCAGTCCTGGCTTGAGGTGAAGGCTAAATAGCTTTTAGCGTAGCGTTTGCTCATTTTGCGGTGTGCGTGCACGTGCGTGTGTGTGTGTGTGTGGGTGTAGTCTCTCCTATTGCCATTGTACTATTTTTTCAGCTATAGTTACATTAATCCTTAGTAATGGAGCAGCCTAGTTTTGAATGGCAGGGTCCCTGCTATCACATGTTGATAAAAATATAACATTCACATAATAAAAATCAACTACAGGCTTCCCAAATGCTGTAATAAATTAAGCATGATGAGTTGACTTGAAACTGTTTAATATTGCACTTTTTATTTGTAGAAGAAAAGTTTTGTCGTTCTATTTAATCTGAGCAACAACTTGAGGCAATCTAATGTTGATTAACGTGGGCAGAATTATTATAGTGTTCCCAATGTTAAAAGGATAAAGCCATTGTTTACAAATTTGGTAAATAAATAACCAAAACATTTATATTTTTTTGTTTTCTTACTGTACCGAAAATGAACCGAACCGTGACCTCTGAACCGAGGTACGTACCGAACCAAAATTTGTGTGTATCGTTACACCCCTAATACATAATGGGGTTTTTTGTCGCTCAGGCGCATTATATGCACGTGCACAGTCGCGCCCGGCTCCATTGACAAAAATGGAAGCAACACACTTAAGTTAACTTCATGATCTGTTGTTAAAGGATTAAAACCATGAGATAATCTTGATGGTCAAAGTTGTTCCATCAGCTGGAGGTTCGACAGCGATTGTATCCAAAACAGCTGACTGTCATTGACGCCGGCGGGAGTGTCGCGAGCTAATTTTGATGTGTCTTTTTTTATCAATGTTGTCTCAAAGTAGCAGCATGTTTACGTTCAAACATACAGTAAGTCTGTGTGTTTAAAGACAGCGAGGCAGTATTGTTGGGCTTCGTAAATGACAAGGCACAGCTGTGACGTCATCAGAGGAGTACAAGTCTCCATTTGAGCAGACAACACGCATACGCTGACTGGAGAGTTTTGGAACTCTATACTTTGGCCAGTGTTTGCAAAAGTCGTTTTTAAGGACAAAAGTATGCGTTTGCATGTGGACAAGAGGCCTAAACGCAGAGATAAGTATGCATTTATCAAGATTCGTGTTCATGTGGACATGGCCTTAGACTGTTTTTGTGTCATACGGTTAAGCGTTTTGTGTCTGTAAGGGTAAATAAATAAATAAATAAATAAATAAATAAATAAATAAGAAGTGCTTAGTTTTAACAAAAAAAGTTTGTCACACAGTATAAGACATTCTACTAAATTAGGACTGGAGGCGGAAAGACGAAAACACTTTACCTGAAGAAGTTTTTGCACACACAGCGAGTGTCCATTTCTTGAAGCCAGATGAAGAGCATTTTTACCTATCAGTATTACACCAGAAAGAGAAAATTAGATCACGGTCAGAAATGTTTGTATATAGAAGCAGCATAAATATTAGTGCAAGTTTTACCAAGAATAATTCAAGCAACTGCAAAGAATATGTTATATCATATCAAATGTCGTCGCCATGGTATATTTTGCTTTTACCAACAGACAATACAAATATGTTTTCTAAAAAGCACACATTTTCAATAGGGGTATAGCGGTACATCCATCCATTTACTTCCTATACCGCTTATCTTCTTTAGGGTAGCGGGTAACCTGGAGCCTATCTCAGTTGACTTCGGGCGAGAGGCGGGGAACACCCAAGACTGGTCGCAAGCTAATCGCAAGGCACATATAGATAATCATACCTATGGACAATTTAGAATCTCCAATTAACCTTTAACTTCAACATATTTTTTAAAGATACATTTACAGATTGTTTTGTGTGGAACATTTGGTGTACAGAGGTGTACATCACATGGTACACATTTAGTGGGGGACAAAGTATAACTGCCCGTAGTAATGCATCAAAATATTCAATAAAGAAATACCAACTCTTTACTAATGTACAATAATAATTCAGCCTTTTTAAACTGTTACTGTTGCATTTGAAAATACATGTTAACTATTATGTATTATGTTATGTTTATTGTTTCTTATCATTTTGCTGAGGACATCGATCGTACCTGGAATATGAATGTTGTCATAGAAGATGTTTCGCCTTTTTATAGGAGCAGGATTTATCCTTTAAGATAGCGGTAACTGTAACCCCTAATAAAAAAAAAGGGTGTGGGGTTCCACAAGGATCAATTTTAGGTCCCATTCTTTTTAATATTTACATGCTGCCTTCTGGGGATGTCATTGGGAGACACTGACGATACACAGGTGTAGATTGCTGTGTCTCCTGATGACATCAATATACTGATAGATACCCTTTTTTAACTGCATTTTAGATATAAAGTCATAGATGTGAGCGACTTTGGACAAAACAGATGTAAAAGTATATATACACAAACCTAATGTATATGAGTACCGGTATATCTGCAGTTTGATTGTGAATCACAACACAAACATCCCATTTGAAGGATGACTGTCGAGTCGGAATGTAAGAAGTGGTCAGTTTGTTAAAGATGGAGTTAGCAGTAAAAAGGATCTCCAGTAACTTGCCAAATGGGTCAGTCTGTCAAATTAAGTTCATCAATTAAGTTTCATAGATGTAATCTTGACATAATGTAGCATTAAAGTAGATTTAAATGTTTGGCTACATTTACATCTTTTTATTCAAGATTTTACTGATCATTTTAAACTCCTCTTACATTTTAATTTTTTTATTCTGTTATTTTCTATTTATTTATTACAGCCATTATCCTCACTTTTTTGTAAACAAATATTTTTAATATATATTTCATTATTATTATTATTTTAATGTAAATTTTTTAGTTATTCTTCAGTGTGGACACCTCAAAGGTGGTCCTCAATTCTTCCTCAACTCATTGCCATGCCATGTATTGTTATTGTTAATAGTGCCGACAGTGCGTTCATGCATGTGTCTGTGTTTTCTTTCTTCTTTTTACTGATGTAAACCACTTTGTGATGCAACATGCCTGCGCATGAACACTGTCATATAAATAAAGTTTGATTGAATGATTGAAAACAACGCTTTCACCCTTATGTGAAGAAGGACACTAAAACAATTTTTGATATGGGTTACAGTTACTGCTACCTCGCAGGACAAATACTATGAATCGGACACAATCACCTCAGACTTCAGCTGTCCTTGCTAACCTAGTATGGGAGCATGAACTGATGAAGCCAAGACAAGACCCAATACAAGGTAGAATTAAATCCACGCAAAGGGCTAGGTCTTTCTTAAAAATTACTAATGAATGTGTGGCTAATTTATTACAGTAGTATGTGCCCTTAAAGGCCTACTGAAACCCACTACTACCGACCACGCAGTCTGATAGTTTATATATCAATGATGAAATCTTAACATTGCAACACATGCCAATACAGCCGGGTTAGCTTACTAAAGTGCAATTTTAAATTTTGCGCGAAATATCCTGCTAAAAACGTCTCGGTATGATGACGTCAGCGCGTGACGTCACGGATTGTGGAGGACATATTGGGACAGCATGGTGGCCAGCTATTAAGTCGTCTGTTTTCATAGCAAAACTCCACAGTATTCTGGACATCTGTGTTGGTGAATCTTTTGCAATTTGTTCAATGAACAATGGAGACAGCAAAGAAGAAAGCTGTAGGTGGGAAGCGGTGTATTACGGCCGACTGCAGCAACACAAACACAGCCGGTGTTTCATTGTTTACATTCCCGGAAGATGACAGTCAAGCTTTACCATTGGCCTGTGGAGAACTGGGACAACAGAGACTCTTACCAGGAGGACTTTGAGTTGGATGCGCAGACGCGGTACCGTGAGTACGCATGCAGCTGCGGCTTCCAAACATTTGATCGCTTGCCCGCACGTGCGTGCCACTATGTGCATGTCACGTACGTAACTTTGGGGACTTTGGGAAAATATATGTGCTGTATGAACTTTGGGGAGGTGAACGGTACTTTGGGCTGTGGGATTGAGTGTGTTGTGCAGGTGTTTGAGTAGTATTGGCGGGTTATATCGACAGGAGGGTGAAGGTGTTTGTTATGCGGTATTAATTTGTGGCATATTAAATATAAGCCTGGTTGTGTTGTGGCTAATAGAGTATATATATATATATGTCTTGTATTTATTTACTGTTTTAGTCATTCCCAGCTGAATATCAGGTCCCACCCGCCTCTCACAGCATCTTCCCTATCTGAATCGCTCCCACTGCCCTCAAGTCCTTCACTCTCACTTTCCTCATCCACGAATCTTTCATCCTCGCTCAAGTTAATGGGGAAATCGTCGCTTTCTCAGTCCGAATCGCTCTCGCTGCTGGTGGCCATGATTGTAAACAATGTGCAGAAGTAAGGAGCTGCACAACCTGTGACGTCACGCTACTCGTCTGCTACTTCCGGTACAGGCAAGGCTTTTTTATCAGCGACCAAAAGTTGCAAACTTTATCGTCGATGTTCTCTACTAAATCCTTTCAGCGAAAATATGTCAATATCGCGAAATTATCACGTATGACACATAGAATGGACCTGCTATCCCCGTTTAAATAAGAAAATCGCATTTCAGTAGGCCTTTAAGTTTAATACAGGGTTTATTTAATCTGCAAAAAAAAGTACAAACCGAATATGTCATTAAGGTGTCATCATGTTCATCAAGCAAAGCAAAAATCTTTGACAAGTGTAGCACATTGCAGTCACCATGCATGTACTAACCTGTGGCATCAGTTGCTGTGACATCAGGATTGTGTGATAGTATGAGATTGAGACAGTCCAGGTGTCCTCGTGTTGCAGCCAAATGGAACCTTTGACACAGGAAGAAATGAGTTTAAAATCATGGTAACGAAAAAAGCTACTTGAGCATGGTCACTTTATTAGTACAACACCATGTACAGTATAAACTGATGTATTTCACTAGGCATGTCAACTTTTTCGTTTTAGTCCAGAGAAATCCAGAAGCGATAAGGATAAAAAACTGATACATTTTTTGTAAATGATGTCTTTAATCACATCCTTGTGCAGTAGAAATTTGGGACCGTCTGCTGCCTACTTGTGTGTAACTGACCTCAGTCCTTAACATATCAAGTCACATTTATCCGTTTACATACTAACCCAAAGGTATCTGCCAAGGCGACAGCATGGCTGTCACCTCAACACCAATGTGGGTATTAAAAGCGGTGTTGATGGCCCTGAGAAGCTGGTTCTTCAGTGAGCACAGAAGGGGCCTGACCACCCAGGGGTAAACAGCCTACAGTAAAAAGTAGTACGTGGAAAAAGTCATGTGATGTAAATAGATGTGGTTTAAGACCACATTTTTAATTATCATCGCGTCATGCACAATTAGGGATGTAACAATAAACGGTAAAAATTATGACCACGGCAAAACTCGCGACTAATAGTATTACCATTTTAAATTACAATCATCGAAAAACCCTGATTCATGACTGCACTTTGATAAACTCATGGACTGACTGGCTACAGCTAGCTAGCTTAAATGTGAACATGAAAACAAGTGATATTAACGTATTTCCCTATTAAAGTACCAGTAGAGTGGAAAAACAAGTTGACTATATATATGCTTAATTGTGTTTCATTGTATCCATTAAAGCGTATCCAATTGTATTTACAATCCGCAAAGTATGTGAAAACACTGTTTAAACATCCCAAAATGCCACCAATTCAGTCAGCTATTTTGAATATTGCGCTCCGAATATCTTCCGCTATTTCCGAAGATTGAAGTCACAGTAGTAACACTTCTGCACTCTGTGACCATGTTATCAGATCAGTCATACTAGAAGTTCGCCAAAAAATTGAAAGAGATGTGCTGTTTATCATTCAAAATCCTTGTGTAAGACATGAACACATATGTTTTTCTTTTTTTATACATTCTAAGTCATAAATGAATAAATAAATAAAAAGTTTGCTAACATTGGAGTCTACAGGGGCTCTCCATTTTACCCACAAAATCCTCTTAATAACCATCCAAAACCCGTAAACAATACTCTAGTTACATCTCGTGACCTGAATATTAACCAAATATTTATAATGTTGGCATTATAAGCGCTAACTCAGACAAACTATTTTTAGCATTGATAACCGAGAGCTAACTATAGTTTATGGTTAATTTCACCACACCTAGTGTGTGTGTGAGACTATCAGTGGTACTTTAACTTTAACTTTACTTCAATTTTATGCTGCACTGGACTCAAGGAGAGTTTTAAATGTAATTATAAAATTAAACTGAAGATGTCAGTAATGCAACATATATGGATGCGAACTGCCTTAAAACTAGGAAGAAGAAGCTTATGCAGCACTGGCCAGCAGCATATTGAGCCGGTGTGCTGCTTCTGCTACCACTGCATCGTGTTCGGCTCATCAAAGTTATTCTAGATTATAAATTATGACCGTCATTTGGATAATTGGAGGATTAAGCCATGAATCTAGAGGCTGTTCATCTGTGACATTCAGTTGATAACCAGAGGTGGAGACAAACACACACAAGCGAAGACAGTGTGACTGTCAGCAGCAACTTTTTTAACCCTTTGTCTGGATTAACATTAGTTCTTCATCTGAACAGGAAGATATGGACATCCTATCAGTCGTCATCGAAATAAGAGCAGACATTGTACAGTAAACTATAGTTGAATTATGTTAGTTTGTATTTATTGTTTGGCACTGAACAATACTGCTACATGATGCTTAGTGTTTCACTAAAGCTAGATCTGTTTAGCAGAGCTTCTAAAACTTGTAGCTCATCCTCCTTATATTCAGGATCAAAACTATGAGGTTCTGAACCATCATTTGCCCCAAAGTAGTCATTATTGGCTCCCACAAAGTCTGCATGATTTGCATTGTTGTTGGTCGGGAAGGGATCTGCGGTGCCTACGTCTAGGTCACGCGATCACGTCTGGCTAGCTTATTATCTCTCAAAATGGCTAGGGAATCTCTGTGAGATTGATACTATTTTGATCATATCTATTTACTCTGAAAGTTTGTAAGTCTTTCGATGTCATACATCACATGTATATGATAATAGCTTCAAAATAGAGGCAACATTTTTCCTCTCTACTGGTACTTTAAAAAAGGACATAGATCAATCTAAACTTATATGTACAAATTGCTATCTGAGCAACTAAGATATTCAATTGTGCACATTAAACCAAGCTCTCCAAGAAGAGAATGACCATTATATCATTTTATGATCGTTCGAGACGGAGGTGTTTTTACGGTGAGAGCAAGGACCGCTGAAAAGAGGACGCTACAATGCCTGCCAGAAATAATGAATAATAATAATATCAGATTTTGTTACACACTTTTCATTTTAATAAATCTTTAAGTGCTACAGTACAAACCAATATTTAAAACAATAAAATCTTAGCTACTAAAACAGATAAAATACTAAGACTAAAACACTGTTAGTGAAACAAACACAAATCGGACAAAATACTGGGTTTTCTAACAGTGTGTCAATTTGTTTTGGTTATTTTAGAAGAAAACCTAACTTTGTTAAAATATTACACTGTGTATAAGTACTTTTTGAGCACATTCAACAATATCGCGATAATAATGATAACCGTGATCATTTTGGTCACGATAACAGTAATATAACATTTTCATATCGTTACATCCCTATCCATATGTCATTTAGTTATTTTTTAAATTGGCAGTCTATATACTGTATACAGTATAAAGACTTTATTTGTACTTGAACAATACATAAGTCTCGAGCTTAAATAATCAAAATATTCAACAGGGACTAAGAAATATGACAAAATATACATAACCCTTGGGTTTTCTGTGAATAAGTTAGGTAACAAGGATATATACTGTACATCCTTAAGTAGAGTAAGATTTTTAATTGGAGTATGAGCGAGTCAAGTACCTTGACGCATACAGATATTTAAATTCATTTTATTAGGTTTTGACTGTTAGCTCCAAGTGGGAAAATTAACAATTATCACTAGGCCTGGGCCGATAACCAACTTTGCTCGATGATATATTGACCTACAAATTATTGCAGATAAACAATATTATTGTCAACAATATCCAAAGAGTCCAAATTAACCATTGGCATAACGATACTGATATTGATGCAAGTATACTCTTTAAAATGCATTAAACTCTTAATTATCATACATTTTAACATAAACTTTTGGAATATAAACTTAAATATCTAAATTAATGAAACCTAATAATACAAATAAAATATACTCTGTTAGCAAAATGTTGCACTTGAATAAAATTCCCAACCAAAAAGCAATAAAATAGTTTCTGTCTCTGTTAAAGAGAAGGTGGTGGACCCTCAAAATGGCTAAATTAAGTTATTGTGACCAACATGATCACGGTTACCATTATTATCTTGGTATTGTTGTATGTGTTCAAAAATAACATAAACATACACTAAAATCTTTTCACCAAGTTGTAGTTTTTTCAGCAATTAAAATGAATAGCCACACAATATACTTGGCAGAGGAAACATATTGAAGTATTATTGTTGCAAAATTATTTGCGAACGTGTATCTTTATCTGTGCGTGTGTAATCCAATTCACATGTCTGTGTACTAATGTGTGTGTCTGTATGTCAATCTGTGTACGTGCAATAAGATCCCCGTGTGTGTACATACATACACTCGCATGTACAAACCCCGTTTCCATATGAGTTGGGAAATTGTGTTAGATGTAAATATAAACAGAATACAATGATTTTCAAATCCTTTTCAACCCATATTCAATTGAATGCACTACAAAGACAAGATATTTGATGTTCAAACTCAGAAACTTTATTTTTTTTTTGCAAAATAATAACTACGGTAACTTAGAATTTCATGGCTGCAACACGTGCCAAAGTAGTTGGGAAAGGGCATGTTCACCACTGTGTTACATCACCTTTTCTTTTAACAACACTCAATAAACGATTGGGAACTGAGGAAACTAATTGTTGAAGCTTTGAAAGTGGAATTATTTCCCATTCTTGTTTTATGTAGAGCTTCAGTCGTTCAACAGACCGGGGTCTCTGCAGCCGTATTTTCTTCATAATGTGCCACACATTTTCGATGAGAGACAGGTCTGGACTGCAGGCGGGCCAGGAAAGTACCCGCACTCTTTTTTTACGAAGCCACGCTGTTGTAACACGTGCTGAATGTGGCTTGGCATTGTCTTGCATGAAAAAGACGGCGCTTAGATGGCAGCATATGTTGTTCCAAAACCTGTATGTACCTTTCAGCATTAATGGTGCCTTCACAGATGTGTAAGTTGCCCATGCCTTGGGTACTCATGCACCCCCATACCATTACAGATGCTGGCTTTTGAACTTTGCGTCGATAACAGTCTGGATGGTTTGCTTCCCCTTTGGTCCGGATGACACAATGTCGAATATTTCCAAAAACAATTTGAAATGTTGACTCGTCAGACCACAGAACACTTTTCCACTTTGCATGAGTCCATTTTAGATGATCTTGGGCCCAGAGAAGCCGGCGGCGTTTCTGAATGCTGTTGATGAATGGCTTTCGCTTTGCATAGGAGAACTTGCACTTACAGATGTAGCGACAAACTGTATTTAGTGACAGTGGTTTTCTGAAGTGTTCCTGAGCCCATGTGGTGATATCCTTTAGAGATTGATGTCGGTTTTTGATACAGTGCTGTCTGAGGGATCGAAGGTCACGGTCATTCAATGTTGGTTTCCAGCTATGCCGCTTACGTGGAGTGATTTCTCCAGATTCTCTGAACCTTTTGATGATATTATGGACCGTAGATGTTGAAATCCCTAAATTTCTTGCAATTGCACTTTGAGAAACGTTGTTCTTAAACTGTTTGACTATTTGCTCACGCAGTTGTGGACAAAGGGGTGTACCTCGCCCCATCCTTTCTTGTGAAAGACTGAGCATTTTTGGGAAGCTGTTTTTATACCCAATCATGGCACCCACCTATTCCCAATTAGCCTGCACACCTGTGGGATGTTCCAAATAAGTGTTTGATGAGCATTCCTCAACTTTATCAGTATTTATTGCCACCTTTCCCAACTTCTTTGTCACGTGTTGCTGGCATCAAATTCTAAAGTTAATGATTATTTGCAAAAAAAATGTGTATCAGTTTGAACATCAAATATGTTGTCTTTGTAGCATATTCAACTGAATATGGGTTGAAAATGATTTGCAAATCATTGTATTCCGTTTATATTTACATCTAACACAATTTCCCAACTCATATGGAAACGGGGTTTGTACATACACAAATATAGTACATACATAAACACACACAAACAGAACATACATCCACACGTACTTTCACTGTACAAACATACATATATACATACTGAAAACACACAAGCACATATACATACATACATACACTCATGCATATAAATACGGTAAGTTTCATCGAAGGGCAAACTGGGTCAAACACAGCAAGCACACTGATAAAGCTTAACCTATCTACACGATAACAATCTACAAGGTTAATATAGTTTGCTTCTCTCCCCCCCATTTATCTGCCTTCTTTTGGAATTCAGGTTTTCGTTACATTTATGTATTGTTGCATTTGAAATAGTTGTATTGTTGACAATAGAGGAAGAGAGGAGAACATGTTAACTGCGGCACTAAGCAAGTTTGAATGTTAAGTAGCAACACAACAAAAGAATAAATGCTTTGTACACTTTAACAGAAGTCTAACTGGAACTGCGTTACAGCGGAGAGTAACCACCTGAGACGATGACATTAGCAAATAGATTAATACATCGGGAAATACAATAATATCCACAATGCCGCCAACACTTTCAGCCATACATATTAATGAGCAGATAAACGACACAGGTCTTTGAGCAGCAGGTTTATTGAAACTGGAGGCAAAGTGTCTGAACATTGTAGTTTTAGAAGTCAAAAACATTAAATGAAGGATGCATGCTTACCAAGCAGAGACGTGTATTTAGTTTTTCCACTTTTTCCACATCTACAGTTCTCACGTACGTAGTTTTTCATATATATTTGCTGTGGGCACTAACATCCAAAAACCTGATATGACGTAGTAGAGGAACCCTTTATACATATTATTAATAATTCAATATACTACATTTATAACATATAATAATATTAATAATACTAATATGCAATATATTATAGGATATCTTGCACTTTAAGTCTATATTTCACTATAATTATTTACTTTGAGTGATAAAGTAAAACCACTAATTCCCTAGTAATCTATGTTTTTTTTTGTTATAATTTAATATAATAACTTTTGGAATTAAGTTAAAATCAAGTTGTGAACTCAACTGTGTAAAGCAGACCATATAAGAAATAATTGTACCAGCACCCCCCGTGACCCCAAAAGGGACAAGCGGTAGAATATGGATGGATGGATGTTTGACTAGTCGACTAATCGAAAAAATAATTGCCGAGTAGTTGAATATTAATATATCAAAGTTCGTTTAGCCTAAAATCACAAATGCCTCAAAGGCCTTCACAAACCACAACGACATGCTTGGATTAGAATAATTGATAGTGGCAACCCTAGTTCTGAGACTACCTGCTAATGGTGAGAAGCTGTGAATAATTGAGACGACTACTCATGTAGAATCAAGCTTAACTACTGCAGTACCTCTAAAATTGCTGTTCGTCTCCAACTGCTTGATATGCAATTCAAGCGTTATCAATGTAGGGCAAATAACATGAAATGTTGCCTAAAATTAGCCTTAATATTAAAGTTGAAATCAGGAAAAAACTGTTTTTTCCTCAAAAAAAAAAAAAAGAAAGATCTGTGAATATAAATGCGGAATAGTGAAAATACGGGGATTTACTGTATAAAGGAGTCAGCTCAGGGCATTCAATCGATTGCAACTGGACTGTTTGCTTTGTCTTTGAAGACGTTTCGCCTCATCAGAGTAGGCTCCATCAAAGTTCATGCTCATCGACTTAGATTGGAGGTCCCATCTAAGTTTATGAACCTGAACTGATGAAGCCTACTGAGGTATTGCCACAAGCCGCTAGACTAGATCTGACCAATCTAGTCTATGAACATGAACTGATGAAGCCTATTTGGATGAGAGGCAAAACGCGAAACGTCTTCTAAGACAAACCAAACAGTTCATTTGAGATCGATTGAATGCCCTAAGAAAATGACCTGGATGAGTAAGAACATCCATAGACAGGTATAAAGGAGCTTTTGCATAACAATTGTTATATGACTCAGCTACAACATGTGAGTGTGAGTGGGTTCCTGAAGCCCACCTGCCTCCTAAAACCTGTGAAGCAACGAGTAAACACAATTATTGTCCAACATCACATAGATCTGTGAAACTATTGTGTTGTTCTTAAAATAATAATGCTAATTATTAGTCACAATGGAAAAAATGTGTCATGAGTATGAGGTATGACAAGTGAGCATCTCAACTGCTGTCAAATTGATTTTAGCAGCTGACTTTCTCAGTTTGTTAACACATCAGGAACTTATTGAGCAGGTGTGGTGAATCAGCCAGATAATGCCATTGGCAGACACAAACTTTAAACTGTTTACTCAGCTGGAAGCCTGTGACAGTTCGAGATAAATTAACACAGTGATGCTAATCCAACACGCAGAAAATTTAATTGATGGGTTAGCGGTTTGTAATTAGTGTCCCCCCTCGAGGTCTTCAATAACTAGAGGTCACCATTCAACATTCCTCTCCCAGCTTTTGCAGCAGCCAGAATACCATAGACACACGTTAGTCTGTGTGTGGCACAGTGGACTAAATGTAGACTTGCTGAGTTGCAATTGTGGTTAATTTTTGTTTTGGGCAGACCAAGCAACATCTTAAACTCTTTTCCTATATGAACATCCAGCATCTGAAGAATTGTGGCACATTACAAGAAGTTAGAGAAGAACGCCCTGCATATATTGTTTACTTTCTTTGAATATTGCCACAAAACATTTAATACATGACTGAAATACTTAGCATGTCACGATTACTTTTCAGAATACTGCAAGGCTTCAGAGAAAAATCTAACCATGCATAATGTATATTTAATATGATCATTTGGGATGTCAGCTCATCCCAATAATAGCCTCTATCTGAGCCACAATGTCTGGTTTGATGTTGTGCACACCACAGTGGTTCCGAGCTGAATTTTCAGGCAGTCATTTCCTGTGAGAACTATCCAAACAGCCCTTTGGCCAGTGTGGTCAAGCCTCGAGAGGCCACAAACATTTTTTAGACCAACTCCCACACTGACCTCCACAAGCAGATGGCTGATTTAAAGGGCCATATTGCATATATAAATCTCCGAACTAATATTCAACTGTGACACCCCTAAAATGTAAAGCAGCTGGAACGAGGTTCAAAGTTGAAATGTGACACACCTCCATAACTATGAACATTTTATTGGAATTTTTTGGAGGGTCAGGCAGGGAGATGGAGCCTTGAGGTCATAAAGGGAGGTATCAAACTATTTTTGAGTCAGCATGAGCTAACAGAAAAAGAATTCTGTATGAGAAAGGGACCTACAAACTACTACTCGGTGTATCAGTACGGACCGTTGAGCATGTTTTGTAAAGGGTCTATTTCTGTATGTCACAGCTCATCCACACACAGTAACTGGGCGTGAGCATGTTTGTGTATGCACATGTGGGTGTCCATTTACTTACGCAGATCGTCCCTCCACATCAGGTTTGGTAGGGACTATACCCTTCTTGCCAAGAACTGCAGCCACCTTGTCCACCTCCCCACGTTCCACTGCTTTCATCAGCCGATCATCATACTTGTTCCAGTCTGTGTTCTGACAAACACAACACGAAACAATCAGATTCATAATCGAAGATAATACTAATAACAATAAAAACATCTAAACTGTAAATTTGATCAGTGAATAGATTATGTTTTAGTATGTAAATTAGAAACAAAGCATGGTAACACACTATTCCTAAATCAGTAGGGAGCTTCGAAGCCAACAAGCAACTGACAGAAAACATTTTGTGCTACATTACCATGAAGCAATTATTGAGTTACAGGCAAATCCATATTCAGCCTAGCTCAGCGTTCATTGAAACACAAGTTAAAAAGATTAAATTTACTAAATGAGTACATACAAAGTGCATGGAGGTGCATTTCAGCCAGCGCCTCATCTTGGGTGAGTGGAGCTGGTCCTTGCACCGTGCTACCGAGAAGCTCGCCAGCGTTCCGGTTATAAAACAAAACAAACAAAGAGGGGGTAAAGTATACAAAGCTCCTCAGTGCACTCAACCAGTGAGCGCAGAAAAAAAAGGATAGCAATGAGGTCCTCTTAAAAAAGGCTTATCCTCTGGAGTGTTCTGACATTGGAGGAATATTGAAGCTTACAGGCTCAACCTGTAGGTTCAGCACTGCACAGCAGTTGGCTCTTCAAGGGAGAATAAGGAGGAAGGAATGGAGGTGGAGAAGCAGTAGGGCCAGCCCCTGCCAGCCTTGGGACCTGCCCTGGCCGGCAACTGCAACTCCTCCTCAGGGGGTAAAAGTCAGCTCAGCCTGGCTACTTCTCAACCCCACCAAATGTCTTCTGCTACTCTAAATCCTTAAGCAAGTTCCCTTACTCAGTCTTCTTTATGGTATCTCTGATATCTGATGTCTTCCCCCTCTTCCCTGGACTGGTTTCAGTCTGCCTGCAGACACTGAAAGCGAGCTGCGTACTAAGGAGCCTCTCTCTTTCCCGGCTTCTTGTCCTCCGCCAGTGGTCTCATGCGTCTTAGCCCCCACCAAATGGCAAGGTCAGTCGAGCTCAATGGGGTAGATATGTGGGCTCTCCAGTTTAAAATATCACCCCCCTCCCTGGTAAATAGCAGTGGTGCAGACAGCCTGCAGACTGGCTACCTCTTTTTTTGACCTGCAAACCTTCCTGTAGTGACGGATTGGAAGACAGGAGCTAAGAATACATTCTGAACATTACTATACGGTGAGTAATGGCTGTAGATTCTCCACTCCCAGCGTGAAAGAAGGCCATCCAAAAGACATTGCTTACATTACCACCCTTGTGCCCCCTGCTTGTCTCCAACTGAAAATATTAATGTCAGAGGGAGATTAAGGTTTGCACATTTGAAGTGGTCTTGGCATTGACACCCGCAGCATATCAGCGGGCCCAAGGCTGCTGTTGACTCATCTATCTAGAAAGAATGATGCTGATGCAAAGCCCCATGATCCTAAATGCACAGTAGCAAGGTTAAAAGTCAGCCTTTTTACAACCAGCTGTCTTGAGTCTGCAGCTCAGCCGCATACGAACACCAACATGGTCGGAAAGTTCAGACTTCAGAGTTCACTGATTAGGTGAAAAGTTACGCCTGAAATAAGAGTGAAAGCAAGGTTTGGCGAGAAGGGGAGTATCAAACTTGACAACATTTCTAGGTCAGGGAGGACTGCTGTTACTAGCCCCTGCAGGAGTGGTGTAAACAGAGCAGCACTGATACCCACAAACATATCCAAACCTCCTCCACATGACATGTCATATGAAGGAGTGGGTGTCAATTTACGAAAGCTGCTCAGTCTAGCATGGAGACAAAGGTGCCAAAACGGCATGTACAACATGTCACCGAAATATCTCACATGGGCTTGTGTGGATTTGTTAGTCAGTCTGTTTATGTACTAGTTAATAATAAGGAAACTTGCAAGCAAAAAACAACCACTCATGTTGTCACAATACTGACACAATATACCATTAATACTACGCCACATGCACTTATATTAGACAAATCACATTAAGTTTAATTCTTCTTTTAATCAAATAAATTCCCTATCAATCCAAAATGATATTCAACTCAATCGTTTAAGATAAGGTGTTCACAGTTATGGTTAGTTAAAACCAACTGTGGTAAAGTTGCTATGCTGATGTAGTTTCTTAATTGAACGCAATCGTCTGAGCCCCGGTGCACACAACTGGATCGAGAATGTTTGGAGACAGACGGACCGCCGTTAACACAGAGTAATTACAACAGCAAAAGGCATACTTTCTTTCTCATACAGGGTCTGTACACTTTTTCATCAACGATTTTCCATGACTTCTCCAAAACACTTTACACAATTTCCATGGCCAAAAGCAACTGGACTTAATTGTACCACCGAAAACTGATTATCGCAACACCAATACTGCAATATTATGTACATACCAGTGTTCTTGTAGTACTCATTGGGCTAATTCTGGGAGTAGGTACAAAGTATGTAACAATAATAAGGATAACCGCGGTAAAACCCCTGACGGTTAGTATTATACAATATATATAATACAAAAAACATGATTGATAACAGCACTTTCATAAATTCTCGGACTGACTGGCAACAGCTTGTTAGCCTAAACGCGAACATAAAAACAAGAGACACTAAAGGTGCTGTTTGCAACTTCCTCACAGTAACATTTTTCTAAGCAAAATATATAACAAGAACACCACTGGCTAGCTTATATTACCATTAGTGGTTTAACAGAATACATTTGTTTGGCAATTGTCTAAATTGTTCGCAAATAAAAAGTTTATCTAATAAAAATTTTTACCGGACCGAATAAAATGATTGTGGTTTACGGCGGTCACTCACCCGGTCATCCGTACACATATACAAAAGCCGTCCAAGAGAAGCAACAAACAAAGTTCCCGGAACCTTGGAAACGATACTGGTACCGTACGGATACTAGTTTTTGGTAATATTGATTTCTCTATTAATAATACATATTTTTTAATTTGACATTTAACAATGAGCTAAAAATAACTGTGCTGAGTAGTTGTTAAATCTTCATTTTTTTAAATTAATGTTTTACTTCTGAGTCTCATTTATAGTATTTATTATAAAATAGGCTCTGCAATTTTAAGAAGTTAAATCACAGCACATATTTAAATGTTTTTTCTAAAAACTCTCTTGGGAGGTAAAAGGGTCTCAGGGACAGACATAGTAGTTCTATATCGGCCGTGCATACAGTCTGTATCAGCTGACATTCACATACAAACCACGCCCCCTCTACTGTTCGGATGAAAAGGAAATGACTTCAACACCATGAGAGAGTGCGCTAAATATCTTTATGGAGCCATGTTTCTATGAATACCATCACGTTTGATTCCCCGTACTCGAAAAAAACTTTGCTCTTCCATTTTATTTTTTAGCGATCTGACATCTGTGTGTAGCAGGCAACGACAGTTGACTCTTCGTTCGGATTTTTTCACATTCCCCACAATGCATTGCCAATATCCATATTGAACAGCGGAAGTTAGTGAAACGCTAATCATCGCTGATAATTTATCCAGTAATCTTCATATTGCCAATGTCAACTGCCACAATTGAGGTGGGAGAGATATTCTTAGCTTGTATCACATTCCTAAGCGTATTTCTGGACAAATGGAAGAAGCTGAAAAAAGGAGTTTGCGGCAAAAGCAAGCATGAATTACAACAATCAACCGAGATGTGGCGTTCTGACGACGTTGTTTGTTCGGATCATTTCAGGTAAAACATTTACTAAATAAAAAAATAACCTAAAATAAATAACAGCCCCGCTTTGCATTAACTTGACGTGCTTGGTCGAAGAACTTTGATAGTAGTTGTATTGATAAAAATAGTAGTCATTTCTCTTATTCGGACTGTGGTCTCCACATAAAACAAAAGTGAAGCGACTTGAGAACATCATTCTCTCAATCCTGCCAGTGTGCTGAAATGACATTATATCGGTTGTCCGTGATTATCCTGGCACCCCCCGCGATCCCATAAGGGACAAGCGGTAGAAAATGGATGGATGGATGGATGGATCCTGCGTGTCAAACTTGGGTTAGATCATTTCTGAGTAGAGTTGGGGGAAATAATCGATTTTTAGATGCATCACAATTCAGACATGGACAATTATAAAATCAATTAGTAAGTGTCAATAATCGATAATTGATTTCTTTATTGTAAATAAAGCAATGCAGACAGTTCTAAAATTTGGCTGAGTGCAGCGAGCCACCTCACCAAGAGATCCGACCATCAAACATCAAAAATACACATTTAAAAACTGCTAATATCCAACCTGGGCCATCAAAAAAGGGGAACAACAAGTAAAAAAACAAGGAAAAGAGCACAAAGAAGAAACCCAAAGAAAAACCTGAAATAAAGAACAAAGAAGTCATAACCTTACCATACATTAGGGCAGTGTTTTTCAACCTTTTTTGAGCAAAGGCAAATTTTTTGGGTTGAAAAAATCCGGAGGCACACCACCAGCAGAAATCATTAAAAAATGAAACTCAGTTGACAGTAAAAAGTCATTGTCACAATTGCTGGATATGACTTTAAACCATAACCAAGCATGCATCAATATAGCTCTTGTCTCAAAGTAGTCACGACCTGTCACATCACGCCGTGACTTATTTTGAGTTTTTTGCTGTTTTCCTGTGTGTCGGGTTTTAGTTCTTGTCTTGCGCTTCTATTTTGGTGGCTTTTTCTCTTTTTTTGGTGTTTTCCTGTAGCAGTTTCATGTCTTCCTTTGAGCGATATTTCCCGCATTTACTTTGGTTTAGCAATCAAGAATGTTTTGGTTGTTTTTATCCTTCTTTGTTGGGACATTGTTGATTGTCATGTCATGTTCGGATGTACATTGTGGACGCCGTCTTTGCTCCACAGTAAGCCTTTGCTGTCGTCCAGCATTCTGTTTTTGTTTACTTTGTAGCAAGTTCAGTTTTAGTTTTGTTCTGCATAGCCTTCCCTAACTTGCATTGCCTTTTCTTAAGGGCACTCACCTTTTGTTTATTTTTGGTTTAAGCATTAGACACCTTTTTACCTGCAGTCTGCCTCCCGCTGTTTCCGACATCTACAAAGCAATTAGCTGCCGGCTGCTGCCACCTACTGATATGGAATATTACAGGGTTACTCTGCCGAGCTCTCAACAGCACCGACCACTCAACAACAACACATCAATTGCAGACTATAATTACTGGTTTGCAAAAAATATTTTTAACCCAAATAGGTGAAATTAGATAATCTCCCATGGCACACCAGACTGTATCTCACGGCGCTGCGGCACAGTGGTTGAAAAACACTGCATTAGTGGAATAACTGAAACAATACAGCGGGTCATGAAAAAACACAAAATAAACACAACAGTTAAACCTCACACAAAAACAAGACAGTTACTTGTACATCCAAAAGAAAACAGAACAAGACAAGAAATGCAATGTAATTTACGAAATCCCGTGTAAATCATGCAAAAAATCATAAATCAAAGAAACAGGGAGGACATTCAACACAAGGAAGAAAGAACATCAGAAAGCCAACCAGTACACTTGACAGTTCTGCTTGGTTGGAAACGCCTATATGAACAGCTGATAGGCAACACGTCACAGTGGTCAGGTGACCCTTCTGAAGAAGACTGCAGATGATAGTCGAAACATGTCAGGTAAAGATTCCATCTAATATACCGAAAATATGGTCTGATTACAAGAACATTTAAAAGACTTTTGGACCAGTTTTGCACACATTTTCATTAATTCAATACATGTGGAAATTAAATGTACTGTTTCTTATTCCAAATGAATTGTTCTTTTTAAGTTGTAAGTGATACACGTGTAACGTGTATCACAGTGAAACTAAATGAAATGTAAAAACTGCATCAATATATACTGTACATAAATTAAAGATGCATCAATAATCGATTTTTAATCGAATTGTAGTTCCTAAATCGTAATCGAATCGTGAGTTAAGTTAAAGTTAAAGTACCAATGATTGTCACACACACTGGGTGTGGTGAAATTTGTCCTCTGCATTTGACCCATCCCCTTGTTCACCCCCTGGGAGGTGAGGGGAGCAGTGAGCAGCAGCAGTGGTCGCGCCCGGGAATCATTTTTGGTGATTTAACCGCCAATTCCAACCCTTGATGCTGAGTGCCAAGCAGGGAGGTAATGGGTCCTATGTTTAAAGTCTTTGGTATGACTCGGCCGGGGTTTGAACTCACAACCTACCGATCTCAGGGCGGACACCCTAACCACTAGGCCACTGAGTGAGGTTCCCAAAGATTCCTACCTCTATTCTATCTGAGAGTGCATTACTCGAGCCTTTCGTGACGACACAATGTCCATTGGGTTTATAGAGATAAACATAAACGTCCCAAACCCATCCACAAACAAAGCCGCCATAGCTATCTTGACTCTTACACTTTTGAAAGTCTTTCAAAGTGTGAAATAGGCTGGGTTGAACAATTAAGTAGTTCACAAAGTCCGGGAATGAGACATCGAGGAAGATGACGCTCATGATATCTGCTCCACGCAGACTTGTCGAACTTGTACAAATCCTTGCATCCAATTACGGCTGTTTGCTCTTCATAACCACAAAGGGACTTCTTATCTTATCTTACTCTCAGTATTTCTCCATCATATCACGGCCGGTGCAATGTGGAAATATTACGTGTGGGGCTATCGTGAACGATGACGCTCGCCCTTCAAAAGGAATTCCGGCATGCACTTCCGGGAAAAATCAGAACCCCTCTATTCCCCCTCTTTTTCCTCCTCTGCGCCGTTGTCTTCACCTAGCCAGTACGTCCCCGCCAGAAAAGTTTTTGTCCAAAAGTCGCCTGATGGTCAGTCCAAGACAAACTATTATTGCAGTCGAACAACACAGAATAAAATAATACACTTAGGAAACACTTGAAAACAACACCTAAATGGCATAAGAAACGACAACAGCACAAGTAGCCAGCAAAGCAGCCTAACCAGAAGTGTGCAGGTACAATAAAAGTATCGAAACATGGCACCGTTTGGTTTTATGTGAATTGATACCCGAAGTACTGTTGGAATTCGGTCAGTGCCTATAAAAGTACCAAATTTGGTACCCGGCCATTAGAGATGTCCGATAATGGCTTTTTTGCCAATATCCGATATTCCGATATTGTCCAACTCTTAATTACCGATTCCGATATCAACCAATACCGATATATACAGTCGTGGAATTAACACATTATTATGCCTAATTTTGTTGTGATGCCCCGCTGGATGCATTAAACCAGTGGTTCTCAAATGGGGGTACGCGTACCCCTGGGGGTACTTGAAGGTATGCCAAGGGGTACGTGAGATTTTTTTTTTAATATTCTAAAAATAGCAACAATTCTAAAATCCTTTATAAATATATTTATTGAATAATACTTCAACAAAATATGAATGTAAGTTCATAAACTGAACATCAAATCAAGTAGGCTATTCCATTCATTACAATGCAACAATGCAACAATGCAATATTCAGTGTTGACAGCTAGATTTTTTGTGGACATGTTCCATAAATATTGATGTTAAAGATTTCTATTTTTGTGAAGAAATGTTTAGAATTAAGTTCACGAATCCAGATGGATCTCTATTACAATCCCCAAAGAGGGCACTTTAAGTTGATGATTCCTTCTATGTGTAGAAATCTTTATTTATAATTGAATCACTTGTTTATTTTTCAACAAGTTTTTAGTTATTTTTATCTTTTTTCCAAATAGTTCAAGAAAGACCACTACAAATGAGCAATATTTTGCACTGTTATACAATTTAATAAATCAGAAACTGATGACATCGTGCTGTATTTTACTTCTTTATCTCTTTTTTTCAACCAAAAATGCTTTGCTCTGATTAGGTGGTACTTGAATTAAAACATTTTTCACAGGGGGTACATCACTGAAAAAAGGTTGAGAACCAATGCATTAAACAATGTAACTTTGCCATGAATTGATTAACGTGGACCCCGACTTAAACAAGTTGGAAAACTTATTCGGTGTTACCATTTAGTGGTCAATTGTACGGAATATGTACTGTACTGTGCAATCTACTAATACAAGTGTCAATCAATCAATCAAAAACAAGGTTTTCCAAAATAAGAGAACAACTTCAACTCCAGTTTTGGAAAAAAGTGCCAACATGGCACTGCCATATTTATTATTGAAGTCACAAAGTGCATTAATTTTTTTAACATGCCTCAAAACAGCTTGGAATTTGGGACATGCTCTCCCTGAGATAATCCTAGTACCCACTAAACTTTGACTTTCACAAAGTGCATTATTATTTTATTTTATTTAAACATGCCTCAAAACAACAGCTACAAAAACAACGAAGGCACACAGTTTGAGGTGGGGGGGGGGGTGTATATTGTAGCGTCCCGGAAGAGTTAGTACTGCAAGGGGTTCTGAGTATTTGTTCTGTTGTGTTTATGTTGTGTTACGGTGTGGATGTTCCCGAAATGTGTTTGTCATTCTTGTTTGGTGTGGGTTCACAGTGTGGCGCATATTTGTAACAGTGTTAAAGTTGTTTATACGGCCACCCTCAGTGTGACCTGTATGGCTGTTGACCAAGTATGCCTTGCATTGTGAAAAGCCGTAGATATTATGTGACTGGGCCGGCACGCAAAGGCAGTGCCTTTAAGGCTGCTCTGTACTTCTCTCTACATCCGTGTACACAGCGGCGTTTTAATAAGTCATAAAATTTACTTTTTGAAACCGATACCGATCATTTTTAAACCGATACCGATAATTTCTGATATTACATTTTAAAGCATTTATCGGCCGATAATATCGGACTGCTGATATTATCGGACATTTCTACCGGCCATAGTCATGTTGTTGTTATGATGGAATATACATTCAATGACAGCTAACGCTACCTATTATTTACTAACAACACCTATAGCTAATGCGCATGCATGTATTACGTACGTACGTAGTTACGTAAGAGAGCGGGATATATATTGTGTAAAATACATTGGAAAGTTGGTGCCCTTTAGGCATCAGTGTAAATGTTGCAAACAGCGCCTTTGACGTAATTTTCACACATTGAACCTACAAGGTCTGTTATGCTCTCAGATAGATCTCAGAGAAAAAGAGACAGAGGTGTTTTCACAGTGCGTTCAAGGCCTGCTGAAACAAGGAGAACCCCACAACATCCACCAGAAATAATGTGTTCAATCAGGATCTGATTTTAGTCATATAGCCTCCCCACAATATAGAGACATTTATAGCCACTCTAAGGCTGCTTCTACACTAAGCCGGCTAAGGTTATACAGAGTATATCCCACCTAACCTTGTCCCTGTCCACACACACACAATGCCATCATTTAAGACCCCCTGCCCCCTCCGTCCGCTGGCGCAACGCGACCTAGTACGCATGCGCGGAAAATGGCAGAGGCGCATATATATTACGTCATAGTCACCTCTGACCTGGAAGTGTATCCTTACCCTGTGTTTCAATGTAGCCTATTACCACATTTCTTTTACCAGTAAACCTTGTTTGCCTCACCATCAGCAGCTGTTAGACTATTGTAGTGAATCACACCTGAGCCATCAGACATGAATCATATATTTAATGGACATGTGAAAGTAAACAATGTTATAAAGAACATTTTACAACAATAAATCTAGAGCTCTAGATATCTGGTCAGGACACTCCGCACTCTTTTACCTTCACCTTCATTGTCCATTCTTGCAATCCTGCCTGTCCTTGGAGTCTGAAATTGGCGGTCATACTTGACGGCCGCAACCACTTCATAGCTTCACAATAGTTATGGAGTACAAAACTAGACGTTGAGTAATCGCTCGACATACATCGCGGACAATAACTGATAGTCTGCTTTGCCAGTCCAAATGCATTCGCTGTTATCCGTAGTCTACCCTCGTCCACGGGAACCCGCATTCTCGTTGTCTCCCCTTCGACAAATAGACAAAGTTTTTCGCTAAGTAGAATCACAGCTGACCTGGACATTCAAAAGTTCTCTTGCCGTTCCTCTGGCTCAACACACTCGTTGACAAACATATCCCACCAGGCTGCCGTTTTTCCAGGCCTTATCCAAAACCGTCGCTCAACATTACTATGTTACCGTGTGAGATGTGTTTTACCCGAAATAGCTGCAATCACGCGTTTCCTTCTCTTAAGGTATTCATGTGTGATTTCCACATGTACATACCTGGCCAATAAAGTGGATTCTGATTCTTAAATGGAAGAAGCTTATTGACAACAGCACCAGACTACAATGGCGGACTCGTGCAAGAATACAGTATATGGGTAACTATATATGGAGATATCCACTGACGTCTAGGGATGATACTCGAAACCGATTTTCCCGGTTGTTCGATAAGAAAAGAACCGAGTCCTCGGACTCAAATCCCTTTTTGAGAACCGGTACCAGTTATCAAGACCACTATAGTAAAGAAAAGAGTTGGTTCTTTATTCGAATCCCTGGGAACTAATCCCGTCCCGACCAGAAATGCCCCGTGGGACATCACAAGAAATGACGTCACGTAGCTCAGTCATTAGGCGCAGATAGAGAAAGCAGGAAAAACAATGAGCCGGAAAAAGCGCTCCAAGGTGTAATAAAGTTCAAAACAAAAGGTATAATCCAATGAATAACTTTACTGAGAGATTTGAGAAGGGTACAAAGGGACTGCCCAAGGGATTGATTTTATTTAACACTTTATTATTATTTATACACCTATAGTGATCACAGAGACAGGTTGTTTTTGTGTTACTGTATATATTTGTTTTTCTGAAAAATCCCACTTAATATACTTTGGGTAACAACAGTCAATATTTAATTATTTTATTTTTTTACGGGGGTAACAGTCAATATTTATTTATTTATTAGATTTTATTTTTTTCTTATATAATAAAAGTGAGCTTTTGTTAAACCAAATATTGTGTGTTTTTTTCCATATACAACAACCTATCTGGACTCGATAAGAGAATCGATAAGGAATCGGTTCGATAAGAGGATCCGATAATAGGCTCGAACTCGATAATTTCTTATCAAACATCATCCCTACTGACGTCACAACCGGGAAAAACATTACAATTTGGACAATTTTCAAACAGCTTGTTTAGAAGAAGTATGCAATAGGGCAATATTGTTTTATAAATACCTCCAAAATACCTCCTTGGTGTGATTTCAGATTTTCCGGACTTATGCAGATCCCAAATACACAAAAGCATCTACCAATAGGTCAGAAAAGTTGGTTTTGATTAATAGGTCCCCTTAAACTCCTTAGGAGAGTTTATTACATGGGATTTACAACAATACTATGACATTTTAATTTTATTGAAATTAGCTTTTTAAACATGTGAGGATGTGTTTACTTAACCTACTTGCTTAAAAAAATTTCAGTTACATATTGTACAACAACATTGTGAAAGTATGGGATCAAGACTCGAAATCTAAATCTGATCGAGATCGGAGGCAAAACATTTGTTTCTATATTATTATCTCCTGAGAAGATACACTGGCATAAAACTATTTCAGAAAAATGAGGGGTGCACTCACTTTATTAAGACACTGCATTGCTCCATTACAACATTTTACAAAATGCCCGACAGAACTTTACTTGAATTTATAAACATACACAAAATGTAACAGAGGTTCATTTGTTTAAAATATATTTATCAGTAAAATATTATACAATGACAATATGTGTATTATCTTTTCTTTGTTTTCCCCCATATTTTTTCAATTTCACCCCCTTGTGGCATTCTATGGGTTTGTTTTTTTCTTTATTTTTTGCCTTTCAGAATACTGAGGAACTACTTTCAATTTGACAACAAATAAAAAATAAACTGGAGAATGTTTGTTACAATAAGGGCAAGGTGCATCAGTTCTGTAGGACACGTGGAGAAACTATTTTACCAACACGGACATATGTTTTCACTTTATAGGTTTCATAAAGATTTACGATATCATAAAATGTATAATTTAATCAAAAAAAATTAAGATATCATAAAAATGCTAGTACAACCTACAATGAATTGTATCTGTTACTTTGATCTGGTTTCACCGGCAACCTCAAGGGCTGTGTTGTAACAAGCAGTCATATCACATGATTAATGGAGGTCATCTGCTCAACCATGAAAGCACAATTAAAAAAGGTAAAAAGTGAAACCAGCATTTCTATCATAAAAACTTGATGTTTTACAATTTAGTGGAACCGTTTTTTGACGTACTACCAATATGTTGAAATATTGGACACAGTTCAACTTTTGGTTTATCCCTAGTGATGGGACACATAATGATACTGTGGCACATGTTTATGTTGAAATGATTTTCAGTTCAGTTCAGTTTCAGTTTATTTCGAACATGCATACAATACAATGTAATGCATCACACGATTCCAGTTGTTTCATTACAGCAAGTCCGAAAAGGAGTAGGAAGAAGCAGAGCTTATTTAATCCTACCCCTTTTCATATCATAGCAATTTTATCCAATTTCCTTGTTTTCTGTAACACAACAAAATAAATAATATACCATAGTAAGCATACAAATATTAAATACATAAATAATATTTGTCTCAATAAAAAAAAAAAAGGAACAAAAAAAGGGTTCAAGATGTTCATCATAATTCTTGTTCTGTGTACTTTGTGAACACTTGTACTTTGAACGGTTTCTTAAACTGAATCATATTGGTGCTTTGTTTGAGTTCTTTGGTTAATCCGTTCCATAATTTAATTCCACATACTGATATACTAAAAGTTTTAAGTGTTGTACGAGTATACAAATGTTTTAAATTAGATTTTCCTCTAAGGTTATATTTCTCCTCTTTTGTTGAGAAGAATTGTTGTATATTCTTGGGTAGCAGGTTATAGTTTGCTTTATACATAATTTTAGCTGTTTGCAAATGCACCAAATCGTTGAATTTCAAAAATTGTGATTTAATAAATAAAGGGTTTGTATGTTCTCTATATCCAACATTTAGCTTTATACTCACCCTGTTTGCACGGATCTAAAGCGAGCATGTCTCCCAAAGTTGCTATTTAAACACAGTGACCTTGGAGGCATAACATCACCTGACACGAGTAAGGTGTCGAACTATTCACACATATTTGTGTTGCCAGGAAATATTTCGGCATGAGGCTTCTGTCATCATCAGCTCAGGCTTTCAAACTCTCTGTTGCAGGCTGTAACTCTTCCCAACACCTTAGTTTCCTGTCTCGCTCTCACTCTCCTGGCTGGACTAATGGGTATCTCATGTCCTGACAGATGAAATCACTGGCAGCAAATAGAAAGTCAGTCATCTGATAAAAGCTAGCCTCCAGGACAAAAACATAAAGCTGTGTGCCAAAATGTAAACTGACACTGGTGTCCACTGCCAAACTACTGATGTTACTGATGACGACAGTGGTGAAAACGATCATAGTAGACTATGACAACAATCTTACCTATGATGCATGGTGTTGTGGTCTGAAAAGTTAGACAGCTATTTGAAAGTAGCTATTTTCAAAACGTTTATCCAACACTTTAACATAAATAACATTTGTTTGACAAGATGTTTACCACAATTTTGACATTTATTGGTTTCAAACAGTATCCTCTTACTACTGGTTCATATTTTATTATAGTTCAAAAAAAAGTCCCAACGATTTTATAGAAGTTGAAAGACTTCTGTCACCTGGGGTATAAATATATAATCAAGGCAACAGTTCATGGATCTCTAATGCATTGCTTGAAAACTACACGTAGCTTGCCAACTCTTTCCGAGCAGCGCGCCAGGGATACATGAATCTCAAAAGACAAATCAAATATTACACAGAAATTCAAATTCCTTGCACATGATATGGTAAGAGAAAGCATGGCTTGCCTGTGGAATGTGCTCTTTTATTTCCAAGCAGGGTTGGGCGATATTTTTAGGCTGAGTGGCGATATACGATACATACCGGTATCTAAAACAAAACGTGCACAGTGCTTAATGTTGCCCAAGTCTTTTATAGCAAGATAACCTGTGTTGAGAGTACTCACATTATTTTTGTAGTAAGTAGTAACGTAACATGTTACTTATTCTTATAAAGTAATTAGTCAGCCGTTACTACATTACAGGACTGACAAATTCCAAACAGATCATTTGGAGGAAGTAGAAAGGAAGGCAAGATTGTTTTGTAAACATCTCTGCAATTCTTCCACGGTTTGATTTAATATTTTCAGGAGCTATGCAGATCTCAAATACACATAAGCAGGTACCATCAGGTTAGAAAGGTTATTTTTCAATCAATCAGTTTACTTATACAGCCCTTAAACATGTCTCAAAAGGCTTTTGCATAATAGGGCCACTTTAAACACACAACTAATGTTTTGAGTTCGAGCAGGGGTCCTTCTTTTAATCTATGTGCCTTCTAAAACCACAGAATGTTCAGACATTTTGGCCCCAGTCGCCATTAACTTGAGGCCCAAAGACATATCTATGGCTGACATACGTGTTGCCGTGCTGTGTGGATATTATTTCTGACCTATTTATCTACTTGCTAATTTCTTCTTCTTAGCTGGTTACTCTCTACTGTAACGTGGGGGTTCTTTTTAACATTCTGTTGAAGTGTACAAAGCATTCATTCTTTTGTTGTTTCACTACTTCACATTAAAGCTAGCAGAGCTTGTTCCCTATTCCTCCCTCCTCTGTGTGTGTTTGCACTAATCCAGTTAACAAATATTGTTAAAAGAATGTTAGCTAATTGTTCTACCGTGGTTACCGTAGTTAGAACCATATAATGTTTATAGAACATAAGCATTAATGCCATATTTTAGAACCGTATTACTTCATTCAACATACGCAAATAATCGATGTTTGGACATTTATCCATCGATTTATGAATCACACACGTTCTAATTGTGATGCATTTTAGAATGGATTATTTCCCCCACCTTGAGACGTGATAGCCACATATAGCTTCCCCATTGGACTAAAATGATATCTACACTTCCCCAATTTCTCATATTTTTACAAAAAAATGTCCCTGCTGTAAAAAGTCACATTTGGAGAAAAATAGCTAGAAACTAGGCAGATAACTCTAGCCAGGTGCCGCCAAACTGAAGCAGAGTTAGGTCTGGACGATTAAGCAAATTTTGATTTAGTTTGGCTTTGCACATCATAAAATCCTTAAAATCAAAAAAAAAAAAAAAGGTTCACGGGCAGTGCGATGTACATGCAAATTCCTTATTTTGTAATGGTGAAAGGGATGAGTTAAGCTAATTAAGAATGGAAAAAAAGACCACATGCACCAGAAGTTTGGGATCTCACAATAATGGTTGCACTTCCATGTATTTGACACAGAGCCAGTATACCAAATTACTGGTTGTTCTTTTAAGCTACAGTCGCGATCAAAAGTTTACATTCACTTGTAAAGAACATAATGTCATGCTTGTCTTGAGTTTCCAATACTTTCTACAACTCTTATTTTTTTGTGATCGAGTGATTGGAGCACATACTTGTTTGTCACAAAAAACATTCATGAAGTTTGGTTCTTTTATGAATTTATTATGGGTCTACCGAAAATGTGACCAAATCTGCTGGGTCAAACGTATACATACAGCAATGTTGATATTTGGTTACATGTCCCTTGGCAAGTTTCACTGCAATAAGGCGCTTTTGGTAGCCATCCACAAGCTTCGGGTTGAATTTTTGACCACTCCTCTTGACAAAATTGGTGCAGTTCAGCTAAATGTGCTGGTTTTCTGACATGGACTTGTTTCTTCAGCATTGACCACACGTTTAAGTCAGAACTTTGGGAAGGCCATTCTAAAACCTTAATTCTAGCCTGATTTAGCCATTCCTTTACCACTTTTGACATGTGTTCGGGGTCATTGTCCTGTTGGAACACCCAACTGCGCCCAAGACCCAACCTACGGGCTGATAATTTTAGGTTGTCCTGAAGAATTTGGAGGTAATCCTCCTTTTTTCATTGTCCCATTTAAAGCACCAGTTCCATTGGCAGCAAAACAGGCCCAGAGCATGGTGGTGGTACCACCATGCTTGACAGTGGGAATGGTGTTCCTGGGATTAAAGGCCTCACCTTTTCTCCTCCAAACAGATTGCTGGGTATTGTGGCCAAACAGCTCAATTTTTGTTTCATCTGACATCACATGGACAAAGATAAGACCTTCTGGAGGAAAGTTCTGTGGTCAGATGATACCCATGGTGGACATGGCTGTCAGTCTCAACTAGTTAGCTGGAGAGAAGTGCAATGTTTATGCACTTATTGTAACAAGTATGTTTGTTGAGTATGAAAAACTTAAAATGTACTTTTTAATTCAAATAAATTGGTTTACAAAATGTTCCTACTCAGTGGCCTAGTGGTTAGAGTGTCCGCCCTGAGATCGGTAGGTTGCGAGTTCAAACCCCGGCCGAGTCATACCAAAGACTATAAAAATGGGACCCATTACCTCCCTGCTTGGCACTCAGCATCAAGGGTTGGAATTGGGGGTTAAATCACCAGAAATGATTCCCGGGCGCGGCACCGCTGCTGCCCACTGCTCCCCTCACCTCCCAGGGGGTGGAACAAGGGGATGGGTCAAATGCAGAGGACAAATTTCACCACACCTAGTGTGGGTGTGACAATCATTGGTACTTTAACTTTAACTTCCTCAGTTAATGAGGTGCAGTTTGACAAATTAACATTTATCAACCCCTTATTGTGTCATAATGAACAAAACATTCACAATATAGGGATACAATTGTGATTGAAATATCACCGCTTAGCACAATATCATGACATTTGGCCAGTGACTAGGCCAAAATAAGACCCTAATAACCAGTTGTTATATTCTATCATCACTGACACCAATGATATATGGCATCAGAATAGCTGCATGCTCTTAAAAATCCCTGTGACATCCTGATTTATTGGTGCAATATACATTGGCAGGGAGAAGCTAAAACCCTAGCTCTATCAGTCATAAAATGAAGATTATATTACAGTAGCTGTGTCGCTGCAATGTTTACAAAATATGTTGGTACTAATTGTAAGTGTGACCAAGTGTTAATGCATTAGAATATATACATTACAAAAGCGAGATCAGGTATTCCACAGTATATATATATATATATATATATATATATATATATATATATATATATATATATATATATATATATATATATATACACTTTTTTTTTTTTTTTTATGTCTTAATAGGTTATTTTGGGTGAACAATACCAAAGTAAAATCTGTTTGAATGTAGGGTCTTAACTGTACTTTTAATGGTTACCAGTCCATTAAAAACGGAATATTTTCTGAAACGTAATAAAAGACCCACAAAGAGTGTACCCCAGAATAACTTCTCTAATAAACTTCTCCACCAGGACTAAGCAAGGGCTGAGTTTCACACCACTTATATTTTTACAGCTCAGTCCTGGCACTGTAGGGACATTCCACCTGCATGGTGGCAGGCTTTTGCTCACTCTCAACATATTCATTTAGTCTGACAGCAGCATTTTTATACAAGGGCTGATCAATTGTTCATTAAGAATTATGTTGATTGTGTGAGTGTTGATTAATATTGTGTTTTTAAAAAATACTTTACACTTCTGAGAGAACAAAGCCAGAGTCTTAGCGAGTTAGCTGTCTAAAGAAAAGCATGACATCAGCTATGGGAAACTTAGCAACAACCATGAAGACCAATGCCTGGGGCGATAACAAAATGTGCTCGACAATATATCGACCTACAAATTATTACCGATAAACAATACTATTGCCATTAATTTTTTGAGACCAAATTAACCACTGATGTAATGAAAATAATAATAATCCTATTAATAATGCAAGTATTTCCTTTCTCGGATATGTTAACAAGGTAATTAGATTGAAAACTTTGAAATAAATTGACAAACAAAGTTGCACTTCAATAAATCACATGTCGGCATAGGTAGAGTTGTACATTACTTAACTGACAATCATAAATTAGGACCCTTTTAAACAAAAGTGCAGAATAACAATAAAACACTACACTATAAGCAGATTTATGAAAATGTCATTTGCAAAAAAAAAAAAAAAAATTAAGTCTGGCAGATTCCGAGTGAGGAACACAATAATGACATAACATGACAAATGTTATGCAGCCTTTTTACAAATGCCAGTACCGTATTTTTCGGACTATAAGTCGCAGTTTTTTTCATAGTTTGGCGTGAGCAGTGCGATTTATATATGTTTTTTTCTTTCTTTATTATGCATTTTCGGCAGGTGCGACTTATACTCCGGTGCGACTTATACTCCGAAAAATACGGTATTTCAATTGTATCAAACGGCAGCAGGTCTATGCCGATGTATTTAACCATACTTTCTGTGGGACGCACACCATTTTGTTTGCACTGAACCTGTACACCAAACCCAAAGTGAGTGTAGTAAACTGTCGGCTGGTTGTGCTTCAAGTGGGCGTGAAGGTTTGTTGTATTCGAGCACATTGGGCAAAATGGCTCCTCTATATTAATAGACTCATCTAGTTCCAAACGTTTGAACTGAAATATTCCCGCACTTGGTATACTTTGGTATGGTTTTGTGATCATGTTCGCTACTACATACTAACTTGTTGCACTGTATGATGTTAGCTGGCCACCGGCCCCGACTCGCCACACAAAGAATCACAGACACTTAATTATGACAAGAGTATTCACCACTTCTTTTCCTTCTGTTATAGCACAAACACGCGTAGCTTCTGAAACTGATAATAAGCGTGGAGACTCATGAAGTCCATACAGACACACCCACATGGCGATTTATCGATGCTGGAAAACGTACCGACTTAATTTTCATTTATCGTTGGTTTATTGATTTATCGATTATCGACCCAGGCTTATGAAGACCTACAGTGTTTTCCGGACTATAGAGCGCACCAGATAAAAGCCGCACCAACTAAATGTTAGAAGACAACAACATTTCCATATATATTGCGACTTTTATTTTATTTTGTAGTAGTAGCGACCTCCTCCCGGTCAACTTCCTTTATTTTTACTTAATCAAAGTGCACATGCAAGTGACGTCGAAGCCACATTGGGGCAAGTGCGCGTTTGCACTAGAGCAGTGGTTCTTAACCTGGGTTCGATCGAACCCTAGGGGTTCGGTGAGTCAGCCTCAGGGGTTCGGCGGAGCCTCCGCCACGGAGGTCAAGACACCCGACTCATCATGTAAATAAAAACTTTTCCCTATCGGCGTATTATGGATACCCCCAAACAATGTTCCCTCTAATTTTCCATATGCGTGAGCAAACTCAAAAACTCATTGAGCATTCAGTGAAGCACATGTGAGCAGAGGTGGGTAGTAACGCGCTACATTTACTCCGTTACATCTACTTGAGCAACTTTTGGGATAAATTGTACTTCTAAGAGTAGTTTTAATGCAACATACTTTTACTTTTACTTGAGTATATTTATAGAGAAGAAACGCTACTTTTACTCCGCTCCTTTTATCTACATTCAGCTCGCTACTCGCTACTAATTTGTATCGATCTGTTAATGCACGCTTTGTTTGTTTTGGTTTGTCAGACAGACCTTCATAGTGCCTGTGTTTCAACAAATACAGTCACTGGTGACGTTCACTCCGTTCCACCAATCAGATGCAGTCACTGGTGACGTTGGACCAATCAAACAGAGCCAGGCGGTCACATGACCTGACTTAAACAAGTTGAAAAACTTATTGGGGTGTTACCATTTAGTGGTCAATTGTACGGAATATGTACTGTACTGTGCAATCTACTAATAAAAGTTCCAATCAATCAATCAAAAATGTGAAGGAAAAAAGACCCTTTTTTTATTTCAACCGTACTTCCCGTCAAAAGCCTAAAGACTGACTGCACAGTTCCTGTCTTCACAATAAAAGTGCCGCTCCATCGCGCCTGCGCTTTCAAAATAAGAGTCTCCGAAAGCCAGCGCAAACAAGCTAGCAAGCTACGGAGTTTGCCGCCAATGTATTTCTTGTAAAGTGTATAGAAACGAATATGGAAGCTGGGCAAATAAGATGCCAAAAACCAACCACATTCATGTGGTATTAGACAGAAAGGAAGACTTTTTTTTCTCTTCCATTCGAAAATGTGGACGTTATCATCACTACTGTCTGATTCCAATCAATGCAAGTCATCAGAATCAGGTAATACACCAACTTATATTCTTGTCTTCATGAAAGAAAGGAATCTATATGTGTTAAACATGCATGTATATTCATTAAAACACCTTTAACATGTAAACAAAAACGGCAAAATAAATAAATATAAATGATATACTGTATATATCAATGTATGTATGTATGTATGTATGTATGTATGTATGTATGTATGTATATATATATATATATATATATATATATATATATATACATATATACATATATATATATATATATATATATATATATATATATATATATATATATATATATATATGTGTGTGTGTGTGTGTGTATATATATATATATATATATATATATATATATATATATATATATATACTCATTAGTTACTCAGTACTTGAGTAGTTTTTTCACAACATACTTTTTACTTTTACTCAAGTAAATATTTGGGTGACTACTCCTTACTTTTACTTGAGTATTAAATATCTAAAGTAACAGTACTCTTACTTGAGTACCAATTCTGGCTACTCTACCCACCTCTGCATGTGAGCAACATCAGATGTGCACATGCACTGTGGCCACAGCAGCAGCACACCTGTCCCAAACCTGACTAAATAACAAGTTAAATGTTTTATTATTATAATCAAATGACAGCAGTCTATTCCATGAGATTATTTTCTAATACAAGTGTTTTGGCCCACCTACAATGACAAGAACAAAATATATTGTTTTTCATGAGCTGTGTACTAGTATTGTATAGCTGGGTGGAAAACGAAGAAAAAGAACAGACTTTGCTGTGAAAATGACTTGAGAGTGGCACTTGCCAAGGTTTAAGCCACGCATATTTGAACTGGTCTCTCAAAGGCAACCGCAGATGTCACACTGATTCGCAGGTGTGTAATTTGTTGTGAGTTCATGCACTGTGTTGGTTTTGTTCGTTGAACAAGGTGATGTTAATGCACCAGTAAAAAAACATATAACTTTGTCTTGAATTTGAAAAAAATAACATTTTATGTTTCACTAAAGAAGGGTTCGGTGAATGCGCATATGAAACCGGTGGGGTTCGGTACCTCCAACAAGGTTAAGAACCACTGCACTAGAGTCTGACAAAAATCACATTTTACTTGCAGTGTAAACAGTCAGCTGGAAAAAATCAGATCTAAAAAAAATCTGATTTTGCCAACTTTGGCCTGCAGTGTAAACGTAGTCTAGCCAAAATGCCTGCCCTCTCATTTCTCAATCTTCCACGCACAATAATTTGATTCAGATAATATTGACTTTGATTGCACGAAATCCTTGAAATTACCACAAATGTGCAGGGACTGAAACCTAATAGAACTGGAGCCATGTTTAGTTCTGTTAACACTGCAGCACGTGTAACATCATGTAGGTATGCGGGTCAGTTTGCGTTCAAATTTGACATGGCATTTTTTTTTTTATGTTAATAACTACATAAAAAGATCGGATTTGACAAAAAAAAAAAAAAACAATTTGATATCTTAATAAAAAAGTCCTGCGACCACCAAAAAATAATTATGCTTTGAACATGTTTTGCTGAAATTATTTATTTTTGGTTGACCACACCCTGCTGTGTGAACGTAGCCATAGCCAGATACAGAGTCACTAAGTTGGAAACAACACATTATCTGGCAGACGGTTAAGTATGAGTTGCATTAAAGCAATTCCAATGCCATCTACTGTATGATTATGGAATGACAAGCTACATTCCTTAAACCTCAGTAAAACTAAAATAATGCTATTTAGTAACAGTAGAAGGGAAAGTCAAACATAAATACAAAAATAGACGGAATATAAATTGAAAGAGTAAATGAAACCAAATGTCCAGGTATAATGATTGATGATAAAATTAACTGGAAATCTCATGTAAAAAATATAGAACATAAAGTAGCAAGAAACATGTCAATAATGAATAAAGCAAAACATGTTCTAGACCAAAAATCACTCCATATTCTTTATTGCTCGCTAGTGTTACCATATCTGAGTTATTGTACAGAAATATGGGGAATTAACTACAAAAGTGCACTTCATTCATTAACGGTGTTACAAAAAAGATCAGTTAGAATAATACATAATGTTGGATATAGAGAACATACAAACCCCTTATTTATTGAATCGAAAATACTGAAATTCCACGACATAGTGAATTTGCAAACAGCTAAAATTATACACAAAGCAAACTACAATCTGCTACCCAACATATACAACAATTCATCTCAACAAAAGAGGAGAAATATAATCTTAGAGAAAAATGTAATTTAAAACATTTGTACGCACACACAACATTTAAGACATTCAGTATATCAGGATGTGGAATTAAATCATGGAATTAATTAAGCAAAGAAATCAAACAATGTACTAATAAAATTAACTTCAAAGTACAAAGAAGAAGAACCATGATAAACATTCTGAATTTATTTCATCCATCCATTCATTTTCTAGATAATCTTACTTATCTCACTATATGAAATATAACTTACTTCACTAATTATTATTTATTGTTATTACTTATGGAGTTTATTGTGAATAAATTGAGAACAGGAAGTGAACAAAACTTTTAGCAACTGCTATGTAAAGGAAAAGGGGTAGGATTAAATAAGCTCTGCTTCTTCCTACTCCTTTTCGAACATGTTGAATAGAGATACTGGAAATTGTGATGTATTATGTTGTATGCATGCATGGTCGAAATAAACACAAACTCAACTCAACTCAACATTCGCACACTCCCATTTATAAACAGAGGCAACAGGTAACGCCAAAAGCGTGACATTCCAGATCTATCTTTAGAGGGCTGCCACAAATATATAAATGTATGGAAAAATTATCATGTTTAATTATTTATTATAATACACTGTTCTGACAGTAAAAGTGCCTTTGTGTCAAAATATTGAGTTATTTTTTTATTTTTTAAATAACTTAAATTATGCAAGAAAGTAATCTACAGTTTTTTATCAATTGCTCAAACTTTGACAGCACTAGTTTATTCTTAAAATAGACTTAATAGACATAAGATGATGTCTTTTTCCATCCATTCATTTTCTACTGCTTATTCCCTTCGGGGTTGAATGAGTTTAAAAAAAATCCTGTCTACAGCTAAGTTGAGGTTAAACAGTTTTGTTGTTGCACGATTGCGGTTTGTGGTCTTGTTTAATCATGCTGCAAAATATAAACTATCATTTTTTTGTGTTTGCCATAATCAATATATTGTCTGTCTATCTGTGTTGGCCCTGCAACAAGGTGGCAACTTGTCCAGGGTGTACTCCGCCTTCCGCCCAAATGCAGCTGGGATAGGCTCCCGCCACACCGCGACCCCGAGAGAGACAAGCGGTAGAAAATGGATGGATGGATGTTACTGTGGCCCATGTATTGCATACATAGTATCATATCAGGTGTTTCTAATACACCAGTTAAAACAGTTGCACTCAAAATGCTTCAAACAGGCATTGTAAATTACATTTGCCATGTTTTCAATACAAAGCATGATACCTGTGTCACGATAAAATAGAGTATTTGCAATGCCCTCTTTCTCTTAAATGTCGACTTCCTTTACTGCCTGGCTCACCACTAAAGTGACACTTTGTGGAACAGAGGTGTGGAAGTTGTCTATGACAGTGTTTCTTAACCATAGGGCCGGAGCCCATAATTAGGTCATGAGCACCCCCGAGATGGCCATATAGGCCGTAGCAGTAATCAGTTGTAATACATTTGTGTAGCACTTGTGGCAGTAATGACAATATCAAACTGAAGATAACAAGACACATATTATTATTTATTATTAATTTAGTTAGAATATATTTATTTTAGCACTGCCTAATTGTATGTAAATTTAATTTAAATCAGTTTTTGAGTCTCTTCTTCCACAGTATATTTTTGATTAGTACCGGTATTTATTTTTTAAATTAGTCTTGATAATAATCTTTGTGATTAACACATGGTTTCATATCATTTGACAAGGTTGTAAACTGTAAGTAGGTTGGATGTAATTATTGAATACGATTAAAATCAAGAGTGAGATTACTAATTCAGTGGGCTCCTCTGTAGTAGAAAAGTTTGGCCATGAGGTCAAAAAGGTTAAGAACCCCTGGTCTATAGGTTACAATTGGCCACAAAAACATGACTTACAAAAAAAAACAAAAAAAACAATCAATACTAAAATATTTTAAAAAAAACTCCATAATATCATTCAAAAAAGTATTTTAATACATTGCTGTATCTATATTTTTCAAAAACCCGTGTTTTTACATCGGCAAAGGCAGCATTTTTGAGACGGCTTGTTTTTGGGGGGGTATTAAGTGTTTGCTTGTGACGATTAAATATATGAGGAGATGAAGAGATGGAAGGCGTTATGGACATAAAGCACACAGTGATTTTCTCAGCTTCATACACAAGACCACTGGCTGTTCAGAGTGTAGCTACTGCAAGCTGGACAGACTGATATACCCTCTAGTGGTGCAGTGTTAAATTACTACTCCCTTTCAAAAATACTGTATATATAGACAGTATTCCTGTTCATTTTCCAGGACAGACACATCTCAAATGATCTCTTATTATAAGGAATCCCACAGCTAACATTAGTGCTACTGCTTCAGCAAATGTACAGTGCCATGACATAACTGTAAACTAGAAATAGCAAGTAATATTATTTTTGCTACATACTGTATCCACCCTCTCTTTTGTTGTTGTTTAGGCATATTGGATCAAATAAAAAGATCCAAATTTGAGCTCCCTCATTCGTACTAAGACTTCTGAAGCTGTCTCTTTTCATCCTTCTCTTACACTGCCATGTGGGAATATTAGATTTCCAGTTGGCCAAGGTATGTGAACTTTGCTCCTTGCCAGTGCCCATATGAAGACACCTAAACACAATAAGGCCATTTTAACAGTATTGTTGAAAACCGTTCAGTTATACCAGACAAAAACCTTGCTCTTGATTAGTTGAGTGGGTGAAAAACAGATGACTATTGTTAAATCTACACTAAAGCTACTACTAATCTAACACTATTAACTTTGCTGACATTATCCTGAATGGATAAAGAGGATTATAGCGCTAATGTGTTGTAGGCTCTAAAGTCTTACTGAATAATAGTGTGTTTACCTAAAACTAAGAGGATTCTTTATTCATTGATTGGTGGTAAAAATGTACCACAGAAAATATCTAAATTGGATCAAAAAATAAAAACTGAAATTAGGAAGCAGGGTTCTAATGTGGAAGATCCCGGATGTAAAAGATAAAGAGGTTGACCAAAAACCAATGCAATACCCAATTATTGATCATTACTGTTTTTATTTTATAAACTATATAACAGATCCCCAACCATGGAAATTAATTATATATATTTTTTTAATGATAAAAAAAATATAATATAATAAAATAGACATGTTTCTGAAATAATTACAACAAATGTTTAGTTAAATATACATTTATTTTGTAAATAAGGGTGATAATTGGATTAAAAAAATAATGTAAAAAGTTGCCGCCACACTTAGTGGTTCACTTACTACAGAGTCAGTAAATCGCAGATTTAAAAAATTGTAAAATAGGTATTTTTTGTATACATGTAATATAACTAGGGGTGGGCAAGTTAATGCGTTAATTTCGAGTTAACGCATCGATCTATTAACGCCGACAATTTTTTTATCGCGCGTTATTGCGGGGTTTTTTTTACATGCTTTTATTTTGTTAACGCCTATTGCTGGCTCCTGCAGAAAACGAAGGAGAACGTGGAAAAAAACAAAACAAGCATGGAGAAGAAGGGTAACTCAACATAACTTTTACATGGTCATTTTCATTATAAAGTACTTACAGGCGGCAGATTTGACAGAAGCTAAGTGGTTTGTAGCCACTGCCAAGCTGAATTTTCTTATCACAGGAGTACTTCCAGTCTAAAATATCACCTTAACGCGAAGCACACTGTTGATGCGAGCAAACCAGTCAACAAAGCAGAAAGTGGAGCCAGGCCTGGGCAGACTACGTTAAATGCAGCGTGCGGGAGAAGTATACTGTAGATAAACGAGAGAAAGAGAAGCTAACAAATGCCATAACGAAGTGGATAGTTACAGACTGTAGGCCCATTAGTGTTGTAGAAGACGCCGGCCTGAGTGACAGCACGTATGAGCCGCCATCAATCATCGCACGAAGAATACACGAGTTGTATGAAAGGAGAGGACTGTAAAAGGGACAACTTTACAACGTGCAGCCGTAGTTGCTCTCAGTGGGTACAACTGGACATCAATCGGTAAGCATAATTACCTCGTAGTTACAGTGCATTATATTGATGAAAAGTGGGTGCTGCATTCACATGTTCTGTCTATAATGAAAACAGAGGAGAGGCATTATGGAAAAGAAAATTAGAGGAAAATGTTTCTGCTTTTACCTCAGAAATTGCCTGTTCGGATGTTATGATTGTGGCTCAGGGATTTGTTAGTAGATTATATTTATTTTCCATAACAAACAGGATAACTTAAATACCCTGGCAGTGGCAATAAACTTACTGTATATGTTTGTATTGACATTTTTTGAATTGATTTTCATAAAATATGCTATTTAACTGCTACTGTTTAACAAGTACTGATTTAAATTGTGTTTTTACAACAAATGTTTTGGCACTTTTGTTCATATGGGAGATTATTCCAATAAAGGTGCACTAAACACTACTTTTGAATTCATTATTGGGTTTTGCGTATACAATGCAGTCGTGATTAATCGGAGAAATTGTGCGATTAATTATGATTACAATTTTTAATTGTTGCTCAGCCCTAAATATAACATATTTGATATTACCAGCAGGCATTGAAGCTACTTTGTCCATTTGACATAGCACACTGCACACTATTGGCGGACCAATCACAGTTTTCTGTCCTGGCAGCTGATTGGATAAGCCACATTGAGCCTCCTGTTGTTTTCTTCAGCCGAGCTTTGTGTAGCTCTTTGTTTTTGTGTGATAATTTTAATTTATTTGCATCCCTATAATGTCGTCCAAATGTTCTCCTCCTTCTAAGGCTTCTGGTACAGAAACCAAGCCCCAAAGGAAGCTGCTTCCCTTTGGAGAAAAGGTGAACATCCTCATTGCTATACTAGGTAGCTTAGCTACTAGTTGCCATTACAATATCAATTAATCGTTTTATATAAAGGAGGAAAAGAATACACGGACAGCGGCAACAGTGTCTAATAAAAAGACTACGTCATTAACTCTCTGTAACTTTGTTCCTCAATTGGAAGAAGCCAATAGTGAGTGTCATGCGATGTCTCATCATCACGCAGTTGATTTTTTAGTCATCATTTGTTAGTACTCATAACAAATGCACTTATGTTCCTAGGTATGCAATAAAATACGTCACACTGTAAACTCACTCTCCATGCGTCCCACGGAAACACTTTATTTGTTTTCTGATGAAAAACGATACATTGTGAACAACAACTCATGCTTAGAATCACAGTTACTAGTAAGGTGCAACCATTTGTTGACGTTGCGAACAAATATCGTGAACAAAATATTTTCGCCAATATATTAATTTGTCCATAATAGTCAGCTTGTGTTTTTCCTCAGTTAGATACTTACAGTATCTAGCACAATAATAAACACAACATTTGGATCGTTACAATCATGCATTGATTGTCAAATAGGTTTGGTAACATAAGCTGTGCTAATTATTATTATTTGTGGACATTACATGTCGGAGAAGTTAATTTATTTAGGTTTAGTTGGGTAGAACGATTACCTACTAAATACCTACTTTGCGGGGTTCTAACTCCCGCAATAATCGAGGGAATACCATACAAAGACATGTATTTCTCTCTGATGTCCCACTGGGGTCAAAGCTGGCCTCTCGTAAAATCGCTACTGGCAGTTGTGAAAATGAAACTATGTTAACATGCTTCCTCTCTGGTGCTCCTAAAAAACGTGACAACTACTACTCAGGATAATTGGCAGACAGGAAAGAAACTGAAAAAATGATGACAGCAGCTTCCGTAAATACATTCTGTTCATATAGCACTGTTGTGAGTTTTATCAACATTATTCTTATTAATCATCAAATTAACTTAACATAATTAATCAAAATGTGCAACTATGTATACTCTAAATTATGTCTATTTTCACTGTATTGTATTTACAGAAATATAACAAAATTATATATATTTTTGGACTAAGTGGCTAAGGACAGGGAAGTCTGGGCTTCTCTGGTTAGGCTGCTGCCCCCGCGACCCGACCTCGGATAAGCAGAAGAAGATGGATGGATGGATGGATGGATGGATGGATGGATGGATGGATTTAAAAAAAACAATGTACTATACTGCTTCTTTGAACTGACTATTTATTATCAAATTAGATTATTGATCCTATACGTCAGGTGTAGACAAGTGTGGCTTGCAATGATGTGCATGTGTTAATGACATTTTGGCATAAATAGATAAATCACCATTGGTAACATGTTTTTGACAGCCTTCATTTCATCATTTTGGATTCTAGTTAAAAGAGGACTATCCTTAACGTTCTACAATGGCAGTGAAGACGTTTTATTGTCATCCAACAGTACAAGTTTGTTGAGTATTAGACAATGGTCACTAGCAACACACATGCTTCGTATTTGTAACGATTATTAATCGATTAAATAAAGAATCAAAATTTTATTTTTGAATTATTTATTTTATTTTATTTTTTATCTGTCCTGTCCAGCCACTCAGGTAAATCAAATTGTTGATGTAAATGTCCATATGTACTGTACATATTTACTTTAGAAAAGAGGAGTGTGTGATACTTCTCTTGTTGCCTTATTGCTATATGTCTTTATTAAATGTTTGGGTAGAATTTTATTAAACAAAACCAGTTTTCTTAACAATAACAATTTATTAGAACTGTTTTATGGAGGAATGTAGTTAAATCATAGAACTGGCACCCAATGTTTTTAAAAATGTATTGACCGCGACCCTGAAAGGGACAAGCGGTAGAAAATGGATGATTTTAAATTGAGAATCGTTTTGAATCGAGAATCGAATCGAATCGAATCATGTAGTGCCCAAAGATTCACAGCCCTAATTGATATATACGTCTATACAGAAATAGGGTTCAAATCAGTGTTGTAACGATACCAATATTTTGGTACCGGTACTAAAATTATTTCGGTACTTTTCTGTACTTTTCTAAATAAAGGGGATCACAAAAAAATTGTATTATTGGCTTTATTTTAACAAAAAATCTTAGGATACATTAAACATATGTTTCTTATTGCAAGTTTGTCCTTAAATAAAATAGTGAACATACTAAACATTGTCTTTTAGTAGTAAGTAAACAAACAGACTCCTAAGTTAATCTGCTGATGTATGCAGTAACATATTGTGTCTTTTATCGTTCTATTATTTTGTCAACATTATTAAGGACAAGTGGTAGAAAATTAATTAATAATCTACTTTTATTTTTTCATTAACTGTTAATATCTTCTTACTTCCTGTTTCAATATGTTCTATCTACACTTCTGTTCAAATGTAATAATCACTTCTGTTGTTTGATACTTTGCATTAGTTTTGGATGATACCACAAATTTGGGTATCAATCCCATACCAAGTAGTTACAGGATCATACATTGGTCATATTCAAAGTCCTCATGTGTCCAGGGACATATTACCTGAGTTTATAAACATAATATAAATTTTTTTTTTTAAACGAAAGAAGATGTTGTGATGGCAAAAAAATACCGACGTAATCATAGTAGTATCGACTCGATACGGGCTTGTACTTGATATCATTACAGTGGATGTTAGGTGTAGACCCACCAATACTAATTTAATTACATTAACTTACATTACAATTTGATGCCGTTGAGCTACGGTGTGTAGTGAAGCATGTTTAGCTATTCCTCGTCCTGCAGGGATGATACTTGTAAGACACATACATTATTTGTCGCCATGGAGGCGAGGATTAGTGATTTAGAAGTGGCTAAAACACTGCCGACGGCGGATGGACGTTAGCTGTTAGCTAGCTAGCCATGTCTTAAAGCACCTCTTCCTGAGGGTGTTTCAGTGTTATAACCTCCACCTTTATCGTTAGTTTTTAAGCCAAAATGCGTCCGTTCTCCCTTTTCTGTCGACACACGTGATTTGTGCCGCCGAACATGCGCCTCTGCTCGTAAAACCAGCAATGTCACGACGTGACTTCGACACGTGGGTTGGGTGACCGGCACGTTTCAGAGACGGTATCGTACCGAAAATGATTCATTATTATCGCGGTACTATACTAATACCGGTATACCGTACAACCATAGTTCAAATAATGTATTCATTAAATGCATAGATTGTCATTTAAACTGCGGGAGGAAAGACAGAGCCATTTATTTCCTGTTACTACATTCCTGTGACACCAGACAACAAGCATGTGCAAACCTGTCCCAACTCAAAACAAGGCACAGTTGAGTGGGAAAGGTCTCCACACAGGATTACAGAAAGTTTGATAATATACAGAGTGACACACACACACACACGCGCGCGCGCGCACACACACGCACACACTCACACAAACCTGCAAGTTATTACTGCAGATTTAACCCTATAAAAAGCTGCTGTACAATAAAAATTCCTAGCAATAAAATATCCACAAGGAATACAAAGTTCAACTGAAATTGACCTTGTCTGTACGGGAAGTGGGTTAGTGATAGTGATATGATCTGCAAATGATTTCACAAAACCCTACTAACAATGAATACCGTTTATACTTTCAGTTATAAGAGTAGAGTGTTGCCGAAAAATAAATAAGTGATAACCTGCTTTGTAGACCTTTCCATGCAAAGTATGAGAACGGCCTAAAAGTGTTTACGTTTGACGGTCAGAACACAGCTAAAGGAGGCTTAGGCAGGGCCAGGTCACAGTTGAATGGTGCTCATCAGCAGAATCTTTTGTGTTCCTTCTGTACAGCATGTCTGATGCGCTACAAAAATGTGAGTGTCATGGTGTGTGTGGGGGGGGAGGTGTGGAGGTGGAGAGATGGTATTAGCTGCAGCCCTCCCAAAATGGGTCAATAAAATTGGGCCCTCTCGCATACCAACCTACCTCAACAATCCCCATTATTGTCTATATGCATTCATACATCCTGACAAAAACCAAGATACACCTAGAATATGAAAACAAACACACATCCAAATAGTGATAGCTTCAAACATGCCGCTTCTGGCTGCACAGCATGGGAACACAGACGGGGGGTAAGACGGCAGAGATGACCTCATGGCTTCCCCCATGGAGCCAGACATTAATCCTAAAAAGACAGACTGTCACGCAACCACTCCTTCTATAGCCAATAGTACATTCAGCCGTAAACAAACCTTTGCTCTGATGCTGTTAGCGAGCTGACCACCTACATTAAATGTAAGCATTGGGGATGCGGGACATGAACGATATATGACAATAAATGCCCGGCGATAGAGCTTTTGATACTATTGTCATATCGTGATAATGCATGTTGATACATTCTAGCTGTGTCCCGCAAATTTGACTGACAAGCGAACGACTGTGTCGTCAACGTAATGTAGAGTTATTGCTAGCGAGGCAGCGGCTAACGCCCTTCCACAATGCGAGTCACCTTGTCTCCAAGTATCAATATCACTCGAGGGCGAAGAAGAATAGCTAAACTTGCTACATTCCACACTATAGGAGGACACAATAAGCCATGTTAACTGCTAAGCTATAGCACAATGGTGGGTGGATCGATACAAACATCGACAGTAACTATACCAAGTAAAGCATCAGTACATGGTCAATACTAGGGATGTCCCGATCCAGGTTTTTGCACTTCCGATCAGATACCGATGTTTTTGCACTTCCGATCCGATACCGATACTGACCGATACTGGCCTATCCGAGCATGTATTAAAGTTTAAAGTTATTTAGCCTACTTAGTTGTCAGAATCATGTTGAAAAGGGTTTTAGTACTCTTGATAACAACTAGCCAGCTGAATTAGGGGAGTTTGAATAATACACAATGGTTGGTAACAAGAAACTGACCTGTTTATTCAAGGATGAACACAAAATAGACAAAATTATACATGACAAACAGAAATGGCATCATTGAACTAGGGCTGGGCGATATGGCCTTTTTTTAATATTGCGATATTTTAAGGCCATATCGCGATACACGATATATATCTCGATATTTTGCCTTAGCCTTGAATGAACACTTGATGCATATAATCACAGCAGTATGATGGTTCTATGTGTCTACATTAAAACATTCTTCTTCATACTGCATTAATATATGCTACTTTTAAACTTTCATGCAGAAAAGGAAATCACAACTAAAAAAATCACTATTTTTTTCATACGGTGTTGATCTGGAAATGTTTGCCTCGGCATTTTGATGGTGTGGACGTGTGGCACCGAATGGTGATAAGCGTCTCGACAGACGTTACAATATTTGAACAATGATGACGAAAACTGTTTTCTCTGTCGTGTCCGTGTGTCGAAAATTGTTATGCGCTTATTTTGTTATTTGATTTTGTGCGTGGCATATATTTGCCGTGCGCAGAGGACGCTTGAGCAGTGCGCAACTGCACAGGCGCGCACCTTAGAGGGAACATTGTTCGCACGGCTGCGCTAGCATCACAGCTAACGTTAGCCATGCTGCTACCTCTCTGCTCGGGGAGGACGTATACGTATGTGACGTACGACATGACAGTATGTGACGTGTGTAAGAAGGTGCGCTTGCTGTCTGTGAGAAGGAGACACAGGAAAGAGAGAGAAGAGCCTGTCGTGTAATGCCAGCAGCTAAAAGCAACTGCGTGAGAATCCACAGACCTGTGGATGTGTTGAAGATGTGCTGGAAAATGCGGAACGGAAATTAGGGAGCGGCAGAAAAGTGGAATGTATTATTTAAATCGGTGCGTTGGAAAACACGGACCAGAGTTTTTTTTAAACTGGATCTGGTACGGCATTTTCCCATGCCTTGCTGATACGCATTTTTTTGCAAATATCGGCGGCCGATCCGATCCAAATGTCGGATCGGGACATCCCTAGTCAATACTACGGCGATTAGATCAAAACTAAGTGGCATCAGTGCTCAAACTAATCAACAGCTTCCGTGTTCTACCCGGTAGTAATTGTAAGTACGCAGGAACACATTTGTGCAGAGCTAACGGAGTTGGAAAGATGGAGAAGTTTGTAACAAAAATAAAATAAAAATGGAAGAGTCATCAGCGGCAAGGAAAATGTGACTGAAATCATAATAAAATGACCTGGAAGCATGACAAAACATACAGTCTATAGATTCACCAGAGCTACGGTAGGAAATGCGGAAAGACCGATATGTGTTTTATACCCTTTGCCACCTCCTATCACTATGAGATGGGTTTTTCAATTGTTACTGCAATAAAAACAAAGAACAGACCCCATCTTAACATTGAGCAAAAGTTAAGAGTAACAGGATCAAGTTTGAATCCTAGATTTGAAAGGATGTGCAGTGCACAAAAGGCACTAAATACAAAGAGAATCATCTGTTTTTAGATGTTGTAAGAGATTTTCTGTGCATCTGGAACAGTGATGGCAAATTGTATTGAAGTTGACATTGCTCATATAAAACAGATTAATGCTGTGAAATAAGTTGGAAATAATTAGTTAAGGTTGATTGTGTTTCATAAATAAAAATTATCAAACTGATGTATGGTAGTTGAGTCTGAAAATGTTTCAGGGTTGAAGGTGTTTTAAAAGTGTCTTCTGGATAAACTATATGTTCAGGGAAAGTAAATGCAAATATGCAATTCCATCCCTTCTGATAAACTACAATATGAGCAATATTGTTGCAGATTTTGCACCAAAAAAACATAGCCTTTTTGGCAAAGGAAAACGCTGATAAAGCTGACAACAGATCAATGTTTATAGTTTAAAACATTTGCAATGTGACTTTATAAAAATGTATAACCCAGTGAATCATTTGCATATCTGTGATTTTGAAAATCACACAGACTGAGCAGTCTTGTTTAAATATTACAAATTGTTGCAGATGTTCTCTCAGCTCATTTTATCAATCTACTTTAACAATAAGGTGATTACCGTATTTTTTGGTCTATTAAGACACACTTAAAATCCTTTCATTTTCTCAAAAATCGACAGTGCGCCTTATAACCCGGTGCACCTAATCTATGGAATAATTTTGGTTGTGCTTATCGACCTCAAAGCTATTTTATTTGGTACATGGTGTAATAAGTGTGACCAGTAGAAGGCAGTCACACATAAGAGATACATGTAGACTGCAATATGAAGCTAGTAAACAACAACAAAACTTTAAATGTTCCATTGAAAATATAGAACATTACACACGATGCTCAAAAATCTGTCAAAATGTTTTAGTACAACTTTGGTAAGCTATGAAGTCGCATTGCTTGATGTATGGTCGGAGCATTACGGCTACCGTAGTCAGAGGTGCTGTGCTTCCACATATGAGTATTATTATGGTGTGTGCATAAGGACCGCAAAATGGCACCTATTCGCAGACATTATCTGGAGTTTTGTTTCTCAATATTATGCAAAACCAACTTTTCTTACCTTCAGGTACCTGCTGATTTGTATTAGGGATCTGCATAAGTCCTGAAAATGTGCGCGTGTCTGCCTTTGTAGTCCTTTACGACACCGTAGTCAAGCTTCTTCTTTTTATCTTCTTGTTATGGGGCATTCGTCCTCCACTGTTGCCATTTCTAATATAAAGTAGCGTAAAGTTTTAACTTATATCTGTCAGTAGACTCACTACGAAAGTGTAGTGGGTTTACATAATTCACCCACGGAACTTTAGTTATTAGAAAGTTCCAGTCGGATGGTTTTTCACAGGATACATTTCGTTGTAATTGCACTAGTGAGCTACGGATGAGGAAATGCTGTTCCGTTATTGATTCAAGTAAAGTCTGAATGTCATTAAACAAGTTAGCTCCATCTTTTGACACTTCTTTGACACTCCATCCTTGCACGCTACACCGGTACAGCAAAGATGACGGGAGAAGACACTGTCGAAGGTGAGACACTTATAAGACCGCCCACAAAACGGCGGTCTGAAAGTGACTTGAAGACGGTTTGTAAAACATAATCTATGCAACATTTTGACCAAAGGAAGTGTTTTAAATTTAGAAAAAAAATCATAATATGACCTCTTTAGTGCACCTTTCGAATGAAAAAAGACCTGAATAGTCCCGCTCATCGGCCTTGCGCCTTATAATCCGGTGCGCCCTATGGTCCGGAAAATATAGTAGGGTATGTAAAGACTAACTGCCACGGTGTGTTGTACAGATGAATTAATAAATAAAACGTTATCAATAGTGATTCCTTCCAGTGGGGTCAGGCCACGGTTAGAATTTCTGTCACAAAAGAAAATAAAAGCACCGCAATAGAGGACATAACACTTCAAGCTCTATCCTTGGTTTCAACTCTTTCCCAACACGCATATTTTCCTGAGGGAACATGACATATCCAGTACGCGTGTAAAACTATTAGCAGACTGTAACCATTAAAAGGGAACTTCACTTTTTAAAATGTTTTGCCTATCACTCACAATCTTTATGAGTGACAAGAACACATACTGTATGTTCTGGGGTTTTTTTGCATTCTAATTTGTAATAATCGACTCGTTCTAGGTGGCCAGCCATGCTGCTAATGGGAGCAATCCATTCTGCCTCTAAATCACTCTAAAAATGCATCAAAAACCGGCAACAATACTACATTTATGTTTCGTAACCTGTATAATAATAAGCAAGCTGTAGCGACATTGTTATTGTAAGAACAAACACAACATTAGCCATAAGCTAGCTTCTGCGTCAGCAGCTGAATGGATTGAAGAGTGGATGACAAAAGCATTGCAGAATACTAGTAAAAAGAAAAACACATTATAAAAAAAATGACAATAGCTAAAGTAATACCAATCTACAAGATAGGACATAATCATCAATTCACTAGCAACAGATCAGTTTCATTACTCCCACAATTCTCTTAAATTCTTGAAAAATTATATCCATCCATCCATCCATTTTCTACCGCTTGTCACTTTTCGGGGTCATAAATTTCATAAATGTTATATTTTATATATGAAAAATTATACATAATATATATAAAACATATTTGACAAATGTATAAACACCTTCAAAATTACTGTCAGCTAGCCAATACATAGAAAATATCAACATTGATGGCACTAACTGAAATAACTGAAGGAATTACTAACGCAATAGATCGTAAACAATGTGCAGCAGCAGTATTTATGGAGGTGTCAAAAGCATGTGATACAATCAATCACAATATCCTGATCAACAAATTAGAACGATACAGCGTTTGGGTTGTGGTTTTGAACTGGGTGAAAAGCTACAAAACCAATAGAGAGCAATGTATGAGGCTCGGAGACCACACAGAGTTTGGATGTGTCTTGTGGTGTACTCCAGGTGTCAGTTCTGGGACCAAAATTATTAAAACATAAAAAATATCAGTAAAATCACTAAATACCTAAAGTTAACATTTGCAGATGACACAACTGCATTCAGCTTCAATTCCAGAAAGCAAAATAAAACCTATCAGACAACAGAGAACGTGCACCGCATACTTGTGGCTTTTTAATAAATCAATTACAATGTGACGGTGTACAACCTAATTAAATTGTTTGATTCTTTTGACTCCAACAAAACATTTATTAAATATGTTCTCCACATAGTGTATTGGTAAAAAGGGCAAGTATCGGTGCATTTTTTTAGTCCATACATACATACATACTTGTGTGACTGTTAGAGGTGGGGGAAATAATAGATTTTTAGATGTGTTGCAATTTCAGACATTGACGATTACAGAATTGATTGGTAAACGTCGATAATCGATTTATTTATTATAAATAAAGTAATGCAGACAGTTCTAAAATTTGGCTGACAGCAGCAAGTCTCACCTAGCGATCTGACTAGCTCCTTTATATCGGGCACTTCTGATCCAGTTTTGCACACATTTTCATTAATTTAATAAATGTGGGAAATAATTTAACTATTTCTTATTTCAAATGAATAGTTTTTTTAAAGTTGCAAGTGATAAACGCAAAAAAAAAAAATGTAAAACTGCATCAATATACATAAATTCAAGATGCATTGATGATCCAATTTAATAGAATCATAGCTCCTGAATCGTAATCGAATCGTGAGGTGCCCAAAGATTCCCACCTCTAATAACTGTACACGTGTAACTGCATCTCCATATAGTTGCAAAATATCCAACCTAAACCATTCCATTTTACAGTCACTACTTTGTTGGGATAGATTGGTCACAGAGAATTGTACCTTTCATTAAACAAAAGGGATAACCAAAATGGCAAAAACAACAAAAAGCCATAAAATAAAACATAAAAAATAAAAAGCCTATGTGAATCTGGTTTGCAAATCCTGTTAGAGGGTGTCATAAAACCGTTACTAATTTTACCTTTGACCGAAGTCATTATAATCACCTTGCTTGTGTCAATAGTGTTTGATCAACACTTGCTTTAATCTATCTAGAGGGGAAAAAAGCTACTTTTCACACTGAGGAGTTGGCATGGCTGTCCTCCAGCTGACACTTTTCCAGAAGCACGGACTGTGGAGCAATCAAAACAGACTAATTTGCAGGTGTGGAAATCAGGTTTTTCTTGTCTACATCGCTTGGAATTAGCTGTAAGTATAGGCTACGATCACACTGCACGGTCGGATGTCCAATTTGGACTTTTGTAAAATCCGATGTTTTTAGTGGCCGTTCACATTACCACCAGCTCAGTGGTCTTGCGGTTAGAGTGTTCGCCCTGAGACTGCAAGGTTGTGAGTTCAAACCCCGGCCGAATCATACCAAAGACTATAAAAATTGGACCCATTGCCTCCCTGCTTGGCATTTCAGCATCAAGGGTTGGAATTGGGGGCTAAATCACCAAATTATTCCCGAGCGCGGCGCAGGCTGCTGCTCACTGCTCCCCTCCCAGGGGGAGAAAATGGGGATGGGTCAAATGCAGAGGACAAATTTCACCACACCTAGTGTGTGTGATGATCGTTGGGACTTCAACTTTAACATTATGAGAAGAATTTGATTTCTAATGTGAATGCAATCTGACCTGCATGCGGACATGACGTCATGACGTCGCACGCACTGCAGTGCTTACCAACGTAAACATGGCTTCAACAAAGTAATGGCGCCTCTGTGGCAATTTCAAGGATTGTGTGCAATCAAATTCAAAATGTTCTGAACCAAGTTAATGTGTGTAGGAGATTAAGTACCGTATTTTTCGGACTATAAGTCGCAGTTTTTTTCATAGTTTGGACGGGGGTGCGACGTATACCGTATTTTTCCGGAGTATAAGTCGCACCGGAGTATAAGTCGCACCGACCGAAAATGCATAATATGGAAGGAAAAAAACATATAAGTCGCACTGGTGTATAAGTCGCATTTTTTGGGGAAATGTATTTGATAAAACCCAACACCAAGAATAGACATTTGAAAGGCAATTTAAAATAAATAAAGAATTGTGAACAACAGGCTGAATAAGTGTACGTTATATGACGCACAAATAACCATTTGAGAACGTGCCTGGTATGTTAACGTAACATATTATGGTAAGAGTCATTCAAATAACTATAACATATAGAACATGCTATACGTTTACCAAACAATCTGTCACTCCTAATCACTAAATCCCATGAAATCTTATAAGTCTAGTCTCTTACCTGAATGAGCTAAATAATATTATTTGATATTTTACGGTAATGTGTTAATAAATTCACACATAAGTCGCTCCTGAGTATAAGTCGCACCCCTGACTAAACTATGAAAAAAACTGCGACTGATAGTCCGAAAAATACGGTACTCCGGAGCGACTTATGTGAGAAATTATTAACATATTACCGTAAAATATTAAATATTATTTATCTCATTCCCGTAAGAGACTAACCGGATGTCAGCAATCGTCACACACACACGTCAACCAATGAAAATTCGGCGGAAGCGGGTCATGGCAGAAGTGCATTGTGGGAAAAGAAGATGCTACAGCAATCGTCACACACATGTCAACCAATGAAAATTCGGTGGAGGCGGGTCATGGCAGAAGTGCATTGTGGGAAAAGAAGATGCTACAGCAATCGTCACACACATGTCAACCAATGAGAATTCGGCAGAGGCGGGTCATGGCAGAAGTGCATTGTGGGAAAAGAAGATGCTACCTGCTACGGTACTACTTCCACCATTTCAACATTGGCGGTAACTTATAAAAACAAAGGGCTGAACAAAAATGGCACCAAAAAGGAAAGCATATACTGCAGGTTACAAGCTGGAAGTAGTGAAATACGCAGCAGGAAACGGCAATCGAGCAGCAGAAAGAAAGTTTGGAGTAAACGAGAAACTTGTAAGGGACTGGCGAAAAGCGGAGACTACAATTACTGAAATGAAGAAAACTAAAAAAGCTAATCGCGGGCTAAAAGCTAGGTGACCACAGCTCGAGGAACGAATTCACAAATGGGTGCTTGAACGTGCTGCCGGGAGAGGCTTGTCAACCGTACGGTTGCGTCTCCACGCCCAGGTAGTTGCCAAGGAGATGAATATAAATTACTTTGCGGGAGGACCTTCTTGGTGTTACCGCTTCATGCAACGCAATCGCCTCTATATCAGAGCAAGGACAACCATGTGCCAAAAACTGCCAGCAGCCTTCCAATACAAGGTAGACATTTTCCGCAAGTTCATTGAAAAGCATGAAAGTGAGCACAACGTGACACCGGATCATATTATTAACATGGATGAGGTCCCCCTCACGTTTGACATTCACATGGGCCGAAGTGTTGCAGAGAAAGGGCAAAAAGAGTGTCAATATTGTAACAACTGGTCATGAGAAATCACCATACTTGCCAACCCTCCCGGATTTTCCGGGAGACTCCCGAAATTCAGCGCCTCTCCCGAAAACCTCCCGGGACAAATTTTCTCCCGAAAATCTCCCGAAATTCAGGCGGAGCTGGAGGCCACGCGCCCTCCAGCTCCATACGGACCTGAGTCCGCTTTCCCACAATATAAAGAACGTCTACAGTAAAGCAGTCCGTCTGCCGTAAACAGCAATGTTGTGACACTCTTAAACAGGACAATACTGCCATCTAGTGCATTTGATGAAAGCACTTTTGTGCATGCCACACAGCAATGCATAATCAGAGAGGGTGTTCAGCATGGTTAGAAAGATAGTGACAGAGAATAGAACAAGGATGGACAATTCAACCCTTAACTCAACAATGAGTAGATGAGTGTTATGTGTGTGTATATGTGTAAATAAATGAACACTGAAATTCAAGTATATATATATATATATATATATATATATAGCTAGAATTCACTGAAAGTCAATTATTTCTTATATATATATATATGTATCCATCCATCCATTTTCTACCGCTTATTCCCTTCGGGGTCGCGGGGATATATATATATATATATATATATATATATATATATATATATATATATATATATACATACACACACACATATATATATATATATATATATACACATATACACATATATATATACATATATATATATATATATATATATATATATATACATATATATATATATATATATATATGAAATACTTGACTTGGTGAATTCTAGCTGTAAATATACTCCTCCCCTCTTAACCACGCCCCCAACCACGCCCCTCGCACCCACCCCCCGAAATTGGAGGTCTCAAGGTTGGCAAGTATGGAAATCACACTTCACAGTGGTGCTGGCATGTTGTGGAAATGGATCAAAATTGCCACCAAATTGCCATCAAACGAAAAACCATGCCAAAAATTAACTCCCCCTCAGTTGCAGTCACCGTGAATGAAAAAGTGTAGATGAATGAAGAAATGATGAACCTATGGCTTACAAAGTGCTACATTAAGCTCTGCTTGTGATGGATAGCATGCGTGCGCACATCACGCCGCAGTTAAAAAATAAATTAAAAGTTTTAAACTCCATACCTGCCATCATCCCCGGAGGCTTAACCAAAATACTCCAGCCACTTGACATCTCTGTGAATAGGAGCTTTAAGGCAGTCCTGCGTAACCTGTGGTAGCAGTGGATGATGGAAGGAGAGCACAGCTTCAAGGCAACAGGGAGAATGCGACATGCAACTTTTCTGGATGTCATTGGATGGAACGACAAAGCATGGGCTTCAGTGACAACCGAAACCATCCTGTCCGGATTCAGAAAGGCTGGAATAATTGGAAGTGCAGCTGACGATGACTCTGATGTAAGCGACGTACCGATAGAAGAGGAAGCGGCACATTGTCTTCCTTTGGAGTTGGCAGAATTGTTAAGAAGCGACACCGAGGAAGGGATTTCGCGATCATGAGTGACAGATTGTTTGGTAAATGTATAGCATGTTCTATATGTTATAGTTATTTGAATGACTCTTACCCTAATATGTTATGTTAACATACCAGGCACGTTCTCAGTTGGTTATTTATGCGTAATATATCAGTCTGTTGTTCACTATTCTTTATTTAATTTAAATTGCCTTTCAAATGTCTGTTCTTGTTGGATTTAATCAAATAAATTTCCCCCAAAAATGCAACTTATACTCCAGTGCGACGTATATATGTTTTTTTCCTTCTTTATTATGCATTTTCGGCAGGTGCGACTTACATTCCGGTGCGACTTATACTCTGAAAAATATGGTATGTGGGTGAGCAGTCGGAAACAGGAGTGGTTAAACTTTTACGTAATTTGCTAAAACATTATTTTTTACCTGTTTTCTGCTTCGTGGTCAACTATTTTTTTTTATAACCGTCTATTTTGGCGATAATCTATCGCTTTTTGATTACCTTCTGGTCGGATAAATGCGACCTAAGCGGGGGAGAGCCATGTTTGTTGACAGAAGTCACTGATTCTTCTTTTTCTACTTTTGTTCAAGATGTGTAATCCGCATGTCAAATAAAGTATTCCAATTTAAGGTGTGATGCAAGAAAATGCTTGTCATAATCATATACAAAGTAACACTATAATCCAAATCAGAGCTGTACAATGCGAGTAATTCAGTCGCATTTGCGACTAAAAATAGGTGGTGCGAGTAATGAAAAAAGGTTTTACCCCTAAGTAGCATTTTGCTGCTGAAATAAATCCATCCAAACTTGATCGACCTAGAGTAAAATGTTCACCCATCTGTCTAACATGTTTGAAATACACATAAACCATAACGATTAACCAAATGGAGAATTGATTGACGAGGCGGAGGTGTCACTGCTGACAGCTGTGTGTGTGTGAGTTTGTGTGTTTGTGGGGAGTCTGTGGTGGGCTCTCCTATTTCTGGGGCTGAGGTTGCTGAGGTAGTTAAAAAGCTCCTCGGTGGCAAGGCCCCGGGGGTAGATGAGATCCGCCCGGAGTTCCTTAAGGCTCTGGATGCTGTGGGGCTGTCTTGGTTGACAAGACTCTGCAGCATCGCGTGGACATCGGGGACGGTACCACTGGATTGGCAGACCGGGGTGGTGGTTCCTCTCTTTAAGAAGTGGAACCGGAGGGTGTGTTCTAACTATCGTGGGATCACAATCCTCAGCCTTCCCGGTAAGGTCTATTCAGGTGTACTGGAGAGAAGGCTACGCCGGATAGTCGAACCTCGGATTCAGGAGGAACAGTGTGGTTTTCGTCCTGGTCGTGGAACTGTGGACCAGCTCTATACTCTCGGCAGGGTCCTTGAGGGTGCATGGGAGTTTGCCCAACCAGTCTACATGTGTTTTGTGGACTTGGAGAAGGCATTCGACCGTGTCCCTCGGGAAGTCCTGTGGGGAGTGCTCAGAGAGTATGGGGTATCGGACTGTCTGATTGTGGCAGTCCGCTCCCTGTATGATCAGTGCCAGAGCTTGGTCTGAATTGCCGGTAGTAAGTCGGACACGTTTCCAGTGAGGGTTGGACTCCGCCAAGGCTGCCCTTTGTCACCGATTCTGTTCATAACTTTTATGGACAGAATTTCTAGGCGCAGTCAAGGCGTTGAGGGGATCTGGTTTGGTGGCTGCAGGATTAGGTCTCTGCTTTTTGCAGATGATGTGGTCCTGATGGCTTCATCTGGCCAGGATCTTCAGCTCTCACTGGATCGGTTCGCAGAATGAGTGTGAAGCGACTGGGATGAGAATCAGCACCTCCAAGTCCGAGTCCATGGTTCTCGCCCGGAAAAGGGTGGAGTGCCATCTCCGGGTTGGGGAGGAGATCTTGCCCCAAGTGGAGGAGTTCAAGTACCTCGGAGTCTTGTTCACGAGTGAGGAAAGAGTGGATCGTGAGATCGACAGGCTGATCGGTGCGGCGTCTTCAGTAATGCGGACGCTGTATCGATCCGTTGTGGTGAAGAAGGAGCTGACCCGGAAGGCAAAGCTCTCAATTTACCGGTCGATCTACGTTCCCATCCTCACCTATGGTCATGAGCTTTGGGTTATGACCGAAAGGACAAGATCACGGGTACAAGCGGCCGAAATGAGTTTCCTCCGCCGGGTGGCGGGGCTCTCCCTTAGAGATAGGGTGAGAAGCTCTGCCATCCGGGGGGAGCTCAAAGTAAAGCCGGTGCTCCTCCACATCGAGAGGAGCCAGATGAGGTGGTTCGGGCATCTGGTCAGGATGCCATCCGAACGCCTCCCTAGGGAGGTGTTTAGGGCACGTCCGACCGGTAGGAGGCCGCGGGGAAGACCCAGGACACGTTGGGAAGACTATGTCTCCCGGCTGGCCTGGGAACGCCTCGGGGTCCCACAGGAAGAGCTGGACGAAGTGGCTGGGGAGAGGGAAGTCTGGGCTTCCCTGCTTAGGCTGATGCCCCCGCGACCCGACCTCGGATAAGCGGAAGAAGATGGATGGATGGATGGATGGATGGGTGTCTCCCTCCTGTGCCAGGCGCCATGCACAGAAGGGAGCTGGGCTGTAGTTGTAGCGGGACTTGTTGTGAGCTCCAAGTCTTGCAACATGCAAGAAAACAAGGTCTTCGTTGGAGGAACTGGTCAGTAAAAGGCAACGTTTTTTTCACCACCTTACAACTTGACACAAACTGCACTGCACGTTTGCAGAAATTTCCAGAACACTGCCTGTCACACAGCATCATGAAGCAGTTGGCAGTTTGGTGTTCCTGGCTAACATCTTTGTGTTTATGTCCTATAATAATGTTTACTTATAAAAATACCATTGTTATAGGTCAATTATGTTCATATTTCTGCTGATGTTTAAACATGCCCTCTTTAACCAGGGCACTTTATTTCACATTTTGTTCATTTGTGTTTTTATTAGCTGAAGAATGGAGCATAGTTAAATGTTTGTTTTGTTTTTTTTAAATACGATTGGAGATTATATTTGACTTTTATTATATTAATTTCAAGGCTTTTTCTTATGTCAAAATACATCTTAAGTTAGGATCCTATTATGCAAAACCTATTTTTCTTATTTGTCGGTACCTTGTTTTTTTGTATTTCGAATCCCAATCAGTCTCGAAAATTTTAATCAAATCATGTTACATCAACGGATATTTCCATTTGTGGGTCAGTTTAGGGGCCAAACTCTATCGCTATATGAGTTTTGATCCATATCGCCCAGCCCTACACTCGTGTTAGCCACCATGCTAGCACAGTTTAGGGTTGTTCTTTGTGTTTATTTGAGCATTACAGTACGCCTTATGATTTGCCGTCTTTATATGTATGAGGGCACACGTGCATGTCGTTTGAGTGTAAATATTGAAATTGTGATATTTGAGACATTTCATATTGCTACTACATTTTTTCTGTGCTACAAAAACTTTTCTGTGTTACTATTTTTTTTCATTTAGTAGCACTAGTACTACAAGTGAAAAAGCTAGGCGTACAGCCTTGCAAATTATGATGTGAGTAAATACATTTTGCCCATGTACACGGGGCTACAGTTAGCTGCTGATTGGTGGCTGATCAATTGGCGCACTACTCGTTTTCTCAGTGCGCTGCCATATTTCCTCGATGCAAAGCCTGTAAATCGATATATTTACAGTACAGGCCAAAAGTTTGGACACACCTTCTCATTTTGATGAGTTTTCTTTATTTTCATGACTATTTACATAGTAGATTGTCGCTGAAGGCATCAAAACTATGACACCTGTGAAGTAAAAACCCTGCCAGGTGACTACCTCTTGAAGCTCATAGAGAGAATGCCAAGAATGTGCAAAACAGTAATCAGAGCAAAGGGTGGCTATTTTGAAGAAACTAGAATATAAAGCATGTTTTCAGTTATTTCACCTTTTTTTTGTTAAGTATATAACTCCACATGTGTTCATTCATAGTTTTAAAGCCTTCAGTGACAATCTACTATGTAAATAGTCATGAAAGTAAAGAAAACACATTGAATGAGAAAGTGTGTCCAAATTGTTGGCCTGTACTGTACGTCATTGAAGAAGTCGACAATCACCCCAGCTTTAATATCAACTGATGTGAAAAAAATAACATCATTTTTTTCCATATCACTCAGCTCTAGTTACCTCCCATGGAAACATTTACAATAACATTACTGTCTATCTAGATGATTTGTGTTTGATTAACAACAAAAGCTTTGAATTACATGTCAACAGCAAGGGGGTCCAAATACTATAGAGGGTCCCACATTGAAAATAAATCAAAAGCATGAGGGAGCCATTATAATTGTTATGTAGTTTTAAAGACAAAACATTGTTAGGAATATAACAAAATAAAATTTTAATATCAAAATATGGGACCATGGTAATTGTTATCATCATGGTATAGTTCAGGGGTTGGGAACCGTTTTGGCTGAGAGAGCCATGAAAGCCAAATATTTTAAAATGTATCTCTGTGAGAGCCATATAATATTTTTTAACACTGAATACAACTAAATGTGTGCATTTTTAAGTAAGACCAACATTTTTAGAGTATAATAAGTCTCTTATTCTTTTTAATAACATTGTTATTCTGAAGCTAACCATCCATCCATCCATCCATCCATCTTCTTCCGCTTATCCGAGGCCGGGTCGCGGGGGCAGCAGCTTAAGCAGGGAAGCCCAGACTTCCCTCTCCCCAGCCACTTCGTCCAGCTCTTCCTGTGGGACCCCGAGGCGTTCCCAGGCCAGCCGGGAGACATAGTCTTCCCAACGTGTCCTGGGTCTTCCCCGCGGCCTCCTACCGGTGGGACGTGCCCTAAACACCTCCCTAGGGAGGCGTTCGGGTGGCATCCTGACCAGATGCCCGAACCACCTCATCTGGCTCCTCTCGATGTGGAGGAGCAGCGGCTTTACTTTGAGCTCCTCCCGGATGGCAGAGCTTCTCACCCTATCTCTAAGGGAGAGCCCCGCAACCCGGCGGAGGAAACTCATTTCAGCCGCTTGTACCCGTGATCTTGTCCTTTCGGTCATAACCCAAAGCTCATGACCATAGGTGAGGATGGGAACGTAGATCGACCGGTAAATTGAGAGCTTTGCCTTCCAGCTCAGCTCCTTCTTCACCACAACGGATTGATACAGCGTCCGCATTACTGAAGACGCCGCACCGATCCGCCTGTCGATCTCACGATCCACTCTTCCCCCACTCGTGAACAAGACTCCGAGGTACTTGAACTCCTCCACTTGGGGCAAGATCTCCTCCCCAACCCGGAGATGGCACTCCACCCTTTTCCGGGCGAGAACCATGGACTCGGACTTGGAGGTGCTGATTCTCATCCCAGTCGCTTCACACTCAGCTGCGAACCGATCCAGTGAGAGCTGAAGATCCTGGCCAGATGAAGCCATCACGACCACATCATCTGCAAAAAGCAGAGACCTAATCCTGCAGCCACCAAACCAGATCCCCTCAACGCCTTGACTGCGCCTAGAAATTCTGTCCATAAAAGTTATAAACAGAATCGGTGACAAAGGGCAGCCTTGGCGGAGTCCAACCCTCACTGGAAACGTGTCCGACTTACTACCGGCAATGCGGACCAAGCTCTGGCACTGATCATACAGGGAGCGGACTGCCACAATCAGACAGTCCGATACCCCGTACTCTCTGAGCACTCCCCACAGGACTTCCCGAGGGACACGGTCGAATGCCTTCTCCAAGTCCACAAAACACATGTAGACTGGTTGGGCAAACTCCCATGCACCCTCAAGGACCCTGCCGAGAGTATAGAGCTGGTCCACAGTTCCACGACCAGGACGAAAATCACACTGTTCCTCCTGAATCCGAGGTTCGACTATCCGGCGTAGCCTCCTCTCCAGTACACCTGAATAGACCTTACCGGGAAGGCTGAGGAGTGTGATCCCACGATAGTTAGAACACACCCTCCGGTTCCCCTTCTTAAAGAGAGGAACCACCACCCCGGTCTGCCAATCCAGAGGTACCGCCCCCGATGTCCACGCGATGTTGCAGAGTCTTGTCAACCAAGACAGCCCCACAGCATCCAGAGCCTTAAGGAACTCCGGGCGGATCTCATCTACCCCCGGGGCCTTGCCACCGAGGAGCTTTTTAACTACCTCAGCAACCTCAGCCCCAGAAATAGGAGAGCCCACCACAGACTCCCCAGGCACTGCTTCCTCATAGGAAGACGTGTTGGTGGGATTGAGGAGGTCTTCGAAGTATTCCCTCCACCGATCCACAACATCCGCAGTCGAGGTCAGCAGAACACCATCCTCACCATACACGGTGTTGATAGTGCACTGCTTCCCCTTCCTGAGGCGGCGGATGGTGGACCAGAATTGCTTCGAAGCCGTCCGGAAGTCGTTTTCCATGGCCTCACCGAACTCCTCCCATGTCCGAGTTTTTGCCTCTGCGACCGCTGAAGCCGCACACCGCTTGGCCTGTCGGTACTTGTCCGCTGCCTCAGGAGTCCTATGAGCCAAAAGAACCCGATAGGACTCCTTCTTCAGCTTGACGGCATCCCTCACCGCCGGTGTCCACCAACGGGTTCTAGGATTACCGCCACGACAAGCACCAACTACCTTGCGGCCACAGCTCCAATCAGCCACCTCGACAATAGAGGCGCGGAACATGGTCCATTCGGACTCAATGTCCAGCACCTCCCTCGTGACATGTTCAAAGTTCTTCCGGAGGTGGGAATTGAAACTAACCAATAATAAATAAAATACTTCTTACCATTAATGCGACTTCTTGAACAGGTGCGGTAGAAAACGGATGGATGGATTAAAATGCATGAGAATGTTTTATATTTTGAACGTTATTTTTAACACTGTGATTACCAGCTGAATTATTCATTACTTATCGTGTTAAGCAATATCAGCTAAGATTTATCTGAGAGCCAGATGCAGTCATCAAAAGAGCCACATCTGGCTCTAGAGCCATAGGTTCCCTACTCTTGGTATAGTTGAATGTGCTCAAAAAACACTAGATGTATATTTTTAAATTTTAAAAAAACCATTGTGATTCTTATTTATAAGATTCTGAATCAATGTATACCTGTATATATATGTTTTTATAATGTTTTTCAAATATATATATTTTAGGCCTTCTCCAAGAGGAGCTTTTGTAACCTGTGTCCTGTTTTGAAAATGTTTTATTAAAATTCATATTACAAATAATATATTGCCATATTCGGTTTGAAACGATAACTTGATTAATTAGTTAGCACGGTGCTTGCTACTATCGCTATCACCGATAAATCACCATGCTGAGAGTTTATCAAAGTGCGGTAATCGATCACGGTTTTAAGATAATTAACGTTTGAAACGGTAATAATAAGTTTCTGGAATTTTAACATGTTTTATAATTAATACCGCTAATTGTTACATCCTACCTCATAACAGCCTTGTGGTATCGGTGGCAAAACATATTATTCTTAGCTTTATTAGAGTCAACATTTAAATAATTTGTCATTATATTGTTTCCTTTTGTTCTTTTATTTTTTCCTGATTTTATTTCGACAAAGTGCCAGTAAAAGACAAGCTGTGTGCCACACTTTGGACACCCTTGGTTAACAGGATATAATGATAAAGTCTAATGAATGATGTTTTACCTCTTTTCAATTACAATTGCTTATACGTAGCTCGGTTGGCAGAGCAGCCGCCGGCCAAGCCAGCAACTTGAGGGTTCAGGTTCAGTTCCTGCTCTTGCCATCCGAGTCGCTGTCGTTGTGTCCTTGGGCAAGACACTCTACCCACTTGCTCGCCATGCCACCTACACTGGTTTAAATATAGCTTAAAGATGAAGATAATGGGTTTCATTATGTAAAGCGCTTTGAGTCCCTAGAGAAAAAGCGCTATATGAATATAATTCACCTCACAATTAACTAATATCTAGAACACAAGTGTCAAACTCAAGGACCGGGAGCCAGATCTGGCCCGCAACATAATTTTATCTGGCCTGCAAACACCTGGAAATTATAATTTAATAATTATAAATTAATATGGAAGTTTAATTGTAATATGACCCGCGAGTTTTAAATGAATGGCGCTTGACAGCGTTGTGTGCGAGGCAGAAGGAATCCACCAATCATGGTGTACAATAAAGCTCTCAACGATCAAGTGCGTGCCGTGATGGCACTACCTTTAATGTCCTCTAGAGACTGTCTCCGCATCATCTTTTTCTCCATACTAACAATGTATTCTACATGTAAAGCGACTTTGGGTACTTAGAAAAGCGCTATATAAATCCCAGGTATTATTATTATTATTATTATTGGCCCATGCACATGTTGTATGAGGCTTTTGCAGACACACACAAGATATTGCAAGACATACTTAAGGAACAGCCATACATGTCACAATGAGGGTGGTCATATTTTATTTTATTTATTTTTTAACACTGTTACAAATATGCGCCACACTGTGAACCCACACCAAACAAGAATGACAAACACATTTCGGGAGAACATCTGCACCTAAACACAACATAAACACAACAGAACAAATACCCAGAATCCCTTGCAGCCCTAACTCTTCCGGGCTATAAAAACACCCCTGCTACCCCTAACCCCGCCTACTCCCAACCCCGCCTCCTCCCAAACCCCCTACACACACCTCAACCCCCCCCCCCCCCCCCATCTCCCGAATTCGGAGGTCTCAAGGTTGGCAAGTATGCATTGACGTCACTTGCGTGATGCAAGCAGAGAAACATTTTGCCGCTTTTCCACGACACCCACACACACTCTTCCTCCCTCCCTCCTTGCCTCCCTCACTCGCTCGCCCGCCTGCTCGCTCCCGCCCCCGCTGTAAACAGTCCGGGCCGGGAAGACGAGCGGTCCGGTAGCTTCCAAAGCACTCCGCCGAAGGACCAAGCGACAATACAATACTGTGGTGCACTGGACCCCAGCGCTGATACTCCGACGGAGAGTCGCTGGGCGAATCAGACGTGTAACACGTTAGTGGTGATGTTAGCCCGTTCGGGGCTAATTGTGCTACCGTAACTGTAAACTCCACGGCGAGCCGCAACCCCCCCCCCCCCCCCCCCCTCCCGTTGGCTCCAGACAGAGACGATTTTTGATGCAATATTTCTTTGTTGAGCACAGGGGCACCCCGACGTGTCTTATTTCAATTCATTTCATTTCATTTTTATTTATCTCCTTCATTGATGTGCATCTTTGATCGATAGACAATTATACCTCAATTATTCAATTATACATTTACACACCAATGCCTGAGAAGGAGCAGGATGAAGAAAAATCTTATATTTTTCTGCCCCCTTCAACATAATACGTAGTCTTACTTAATGATATCATATAAACCAACAATTACATCCAAATATAATGAAAACACACAAAAAAACACAAGAAGTGCAAAACTTCATGATGTACAAACCGTCCAAAAAAACAAAAGAAGTAATATACACCTCACGGGATGATACAAAACAAATACAAAACCAGACAAAACATAAGTAAAATAATAAATATAAAGCAAAATGTAAACACTTATGGCTGTCCATACAATCTTATTGTTCTGTCTTTATATATATTTTTTTAATTGGAATATATTTTTACAATCTTTTATCTCATTGTAAAGAGAATTTCATAGTTTAACCCCCACCACTGATATGCACATTTGTTTTAAAGTTGTCCTTAAATACTGATGTTGGAAATGACCTTTTCTTCTATGCTCTTCATTCTCAGAAGTGATGACAAACATTTTTTGTAAATTTGCTGGTAATGTTTTACTTTTAGCCTTAAAGATGACACATAATGTCTGTAACTTTACTAGCTCCTGTAATTTCAATAAACCCGAATTAATAAATAATATGTTAGTGTGTTCTAAGTAATCTACTTTATGAATAATCCTAATAGCTCTTTTCTGTAGTTGATACGGAGAAAGTTGCGGTGCACAAGGAATACAATTTGAAACGTCGTTATACAACTAGACATGCTGAGGAGTATGCAAAATACCAGGGAGATGAGAGAGTGAAACAGGTTGCAAATTTTAAAACCAGTCTACTGAGGCAACAAGATTTTGTCAAGAAAGCAAGCGAAAAGAGGGATGCAGCAGTCAAAGCTAGCTACATGGTGAGTGAGATGGTTGCTAGGGCGGGAAAGCCATTCAAAGAAGGTGAATTCATTAAAAAGTGCATGTTAGATTTTTTTTCAGAAATCTTTTCTGGCGGCTCAGCCTCACCCAGTTTCTGCATCCAGTGGCCCACCCGTAAATTGAGTTTGAGACCCCTGTTTTAAACTTTAATAGTATCCATTATTTCAAAAAATATAACAGTATATTATCATACTTTCCAAACATGTTTTTGTCTAAATAAAAATAAACAAAAATACTTAACTTTACAGCAAACTACCCATCAAATTAATAAAAATGACAATACATTTTCCGTTGTTCTTTACAGCATATTACTGTAAATTGAAAAAAAATACTACTGTTTTTTGCGTTAAAATTGTGTTGACTGACCTGCCAGTTTTTGGCTGTAAAATCTACGGTTGTTGTTTTTAACGGTGTATTACTGTAAATGGAAAAACTATACATCTGTTTTTGCGGTAGAAAAACTGGCAGCGAAGTTGGCAGAATAAAAAAAATGTTTTACTGTTTTTCCTTTCACATTATAATGTTGTAAAAACCAATGTAAATTTAACACAACAATTCTGGCAATTCTGGCCAGCTTTTTCCGTAAAAAAACAAAACAAAAAAAACCAGAGGTATTTACCGTAAAATATTGTAAAAAATAAATAAAATAAAAAAATTGACTATTTTACAGTAAAATGTTGTAAATGTAAAGTTTTTACTGTAAAATCGACAGTCTACTTAAAACAATTGATATAATTAATAATGAAATCTAGAGGCAAATTCATACATTATTCACAGTTACAAGCGGCCCTCTGATGGCAGCCATAACTGTGATGTGGCCCTCAATAAAAAACAGTTTGACATCCCTGATCTAGAATGTCTCTGTTAATTTTGCTGTCTCCGAGCAGAGATAAAAGCAAATGAAATCGCAACATAAAAATCAGTAAATGTCACACATTCTTCCTCAACAAAACTTTGTTTGAGACAAACAGGTTTTTTAAGTATCAGAACAAACACGCTGCAAGGCAGAACAACGCATTGCGCTCAAATCCTCCCTGGGAATCTCGGCAAAAAGGGGGAAAAACTTCCAGTGTGAATACAATTGGGCTTCAACCCTGAAAGGCTTTTTTTAGTCCACATGCACAGGCTAGATAGTTTACCACACACAGATCACTTGGCTTCGTGCCTTTTGTCATGGTAATTGCTGGGAGCTGACAACAGTGCCAAACAGCCACTCCATCTTGAGCTGTGCAGAGTTGTTAAGACCAAGCATTGGGTACGGTCGAACTGGTAGAATTTATTTTACACAGTGGCCGAGACAGGGTTTTGACCAGTAGAAAAATCCACTATAGAGGGGAAACAAATCAATCATCCCATGCTGTTCATCTTTAATAGTGTTTGATTTACTGCTTGTAGACTAGCAGTGTTTCCCATACATTTGGACCGCCAGATTTGGGACTACCTGTCCAAACTTGCTCACCAACACATTATGATGGGAAGGTCTTTAAATGTTGTTCGAATTATGTACAGTAGGTGGCAGAATGCATAGTGACTGGGCATCTTAATATACTTCTTACACACCTGCTTTGCCAGAGATAAAGACGATATAGCAGGAATCATCAGTGTTGCCAACTTAGTGGGTTTGTCGCTGTATTTAACGAGTAAGCAAATAGGGATAGGGCTGATCCGATCACGTATCGATATTGGGTTCCAACACCAGTGGGATCACGGATCTGATATTTCTTTGTACAACTTGCGGAGATTCCCAACCCTTCAGACATGTCTTCGCATTAAGGTCTAAAATTATTCCAAATGTGATTCTCTCCCAGATGCTCTGCTAGCCAGCTAAAATTTAGCACATTTAACAAAAAAAGTGGTTAGTCAAGGCCCACAATGCTCTTCAATATTTGCTTGGTCATAAATAACAACTGTTTTACATTCTTAAAAAAAATCAGCAGTGGCTTGGATCCTTCACGTACTGTATTTTTCGGACTATAAGTCGCAGTTTTTTTTCATAGTTTGGCCGGGGGTGCGACTTATACTCAGGAGTGACTTATGTGTGAAATTATTAACACATTACCGTAAAATATCTAATAATATTATTTAGCTCATTCACGTAAGAGACTAGACGTATAAGATTTCATGGGATTTAGCGATTAGGAGCAGTGTTGGGTTAGTTACTGAAAACCAGTAACTAGTTACAGTTACTAGTTACTTTATTTCAAAAGTAACTCAGTTACTAACTCAGTTACTTAAACCAAAAAGTAATGCGTTACTGTGAAAAGTAACTATTTAGTTACTTATATATATATATTTTTTAATTTTAAGGCCCCATTTAATGCCCTTTTAGCCTTCATTTTAGTACTGTTATTGCACTGGAGAATAATACAATCTGTTGATCAAGTTGACATGCATTTGCATCACTGAACTCTGCTAAGCAATGTGCTCTACATACAACACACAAAGACAAAGATATGTTTTAAAGGGCCAATTTGACAAAACTATTTTAAATAGCTGCAACTTAACATACATAAGTAACAAACAGCATAATAACAACATAGCTGTAAAACAAGAAAGGCACACACTACATACATAAAGCCTAACCAGGCGTTTTCTCAAGGAATTCTGAAATAAAATCATGTCTGAAGCCCAGAACACTCTACACATTTCCCCACTTAGTTTAGAGAAAAGGAAATATTAGCCTGGCCCACTAGTATCCCTCTTTAGGTTTGTGAACTTTATAGTCTAAACATTTAGAGTGATGTGATAATCAAACACTCTAAAAGTTTAAAATGAAAGAGTATATAAGAGAATTGACAGAGTGTGTGTACCTTCAGTGTGCAGTGCCTCATTAAAATCCAGCCGCTGTTGGACGTGGAGGTGAAGTGTGTGTCTCTTTACTAGCTTCGTCGAAGCATGTTGTTTTTGTCGCTGTTTCAGCATATTTGAAACTTACATTCAACTAAAATGTTCTTTTCTTTGTGGTCGATAAAAGAAACGTACTGAAAATATCTCCATTTTAAGAAACTCGGCTTCCGGGTTCGCCATGACGTCTTGATAGTAGACACAGACACGCCCCATCCCACACACACACACTCACACACACACACACACACAGCGCGCGCCTCTTTTTTGTCGCCTCTTCAGCAGCGCTGCAACACTCAGATCTTCTCAGTTTCTAGCCGATACTACATAAAAAATAACGCAAAATAACGCAGTAACGCATCATGTAGTAACGGTAACGGAGTTACTGAATATAAAAAAATAACGCGTTAGATTACTAGTTACCGCCGATAGTAACGGCGTTACAGTAACGCGTTACAAAGTAACGCGTTAGTCCCAACACTGATTAGGAGTGACAGATTGTTTGGTAAACGTATAGCATGTTCTATATGTTATAGTTATTTGAATGACTCTTACCATAATATGTTACGTTAAAATACCAGGCACGTTCTCAGTTGTTTATTTAAGCGTCATATAACGTACACTTATTCAGCCTGTTGTTCACTATTCTTTATTTATTTTAAATTGCCTTTTAAATGTCTATTCTTGGTGTTGGCTTTTATCAAATAAATTTCCCCCAAAAAAGTGACATATACTCCAGTGCGACTTATATATATTTTTCTTCCTTCTTTATTATGCATTTTCGGCCGGTGCGACTTATACTCCGGAGCGACTTATACTCCGAAAAATACGGTATATAAAACAAACAATATTGTTCTTAATTTATTTAATACACTTTAAATATGATGTAATGAAGATTTTTTTTATTTAAATGGGCTTTTAAAAAGACTAAAACATGTGTTCAAAGACAGATCTTTGTTTTTTTCATGATTAGTATTAACATTTTAGCCTCTTCTCATTACGTGATCCATTAGACGAGGGATGTCAAAAGGATCAGTGCCACGAACAATTTTTATCCGGCCCGTGAGATGAATTTGCCAAGTATAAAAATGAGCTACCATTTTTGGATGAAAGATACTGCAGTTCTAACTGTGTCCACTGGATGTCGCAATAGTAATTACCGTATTGTTCGGACTATAAGTCGCTCCGGAATATACGTCGCACCGGCCGAAAATGCACAATAAAGAAGAAAAAAAAACTTATATACGTCACACTGGAGTATAAGTCGCATTTTTGGGGGAAATTTATTTGATAAAATCCAACACCAAGAATAGACATTTGGAAGGCAATACAAAATAAACAAAGAATAGTGAACAACAGGCTGAATAAGTGTACGCCATATGACGCACAAATAACCAACTGAGAACGTGCCTGGTATGTTAACGCAACACATCATGAGTCATTCAAATAACTACCGGTATAACATATAGAACATGCTATACGTTTACCAAACAATCTGTCACTCCCGATCGCTAAATCCGATGAAATCTTCCTCCTCTGTGTCGCTCCTGGTATGCGCCGCTAGCGTCTATACTTTCTGCTGCTCGATCGCCGTTTTCTGGTGCATATTTCACTACGTCCAGCTTGTAATCTCCAGTATATGATTTCCTTTTCGGTGTCATTTTAGTTCAGTCCTTCTCAGTTTTTATAAGTTACCGCCAATGTTGCTGTGATCCATTTTAATAGCTCCGGCAGTAGCGTAAAGCATATAGCAGTTAGCATTCCAAAACCCACAATGCACTTCTGCCATGACCCGCCCCTGCCGAATTCTTATTGGTTGGCGTGTGAGGGACGATTGCTGACGTGTGTGACGATGGCTGCCATTTGCTTCGTCTCTCACGCGAATGAGATAAATAATATTATTTGATATTTTACGGTAATGTGTTAATAATTTCACACATAAGTCGCTCCGGAGTATACGTCGCACCCACGGCCAAACTATGAAAAAAACGTCGACGTATAGTCCGAAAAATACGGTATTTGTATCCCTCGCCACCATAGCGCGCATTCCTTCAGAGGGGGTGGAGCTATGCACTGTGTTAAGATAAGGGCAACACTTCCGTGTTTGTAACCAACATACTTACGCTGCTTATTAGTGATAGTATAGAACATGTATATTGTTACATTCATGCCTTGATTTTCAAAGTTGTTGTTGGTAATGTAACCTGTCACATTTTAACCTAAAAAAATTATTTTGATAATCTGTACATTTTGTGTTGTACTTATGACTAGGGACACCTTTTTTGGGCACACACATGCTGAAAAAATAATGTATCCCCTTCTAACTTCTAAGTATGATAAATTAAATGAGTCCAAATTCATAAGTTGTGTTGTAGATCAGTGAAATCAATTCCACCGAATTGACTGATGAAAACGATTACATAATTTATTCAGAAAGTATAAATAACAACAAATGAAGATAAAATACAAATAACCGCAACATGTAAGTGTAAAAAAATAAATAAACACATTATTATTTGGACATTTTTTAGAATGTGCTTAGTCTATTTTTAAACAAACAATATAATCCGAAGTTGTCTTTATTTTTAAGTTATCATGCCATGATTTTAACAGTCCGGCCCTCCTGAGAATAGATTTGTGGCCCCTGAGCTAATAATTGAGTTTGACAACCCTTTTTTAGACTCTATTTTCACATTTACAATGTTTTTTTTATCTCAACAATGTTCTATGAGCCCATAAAAAAGAGCTTCTTTCAGCAAATGGCCACGCTTTGCCACGCTGGCGTAATAAGTAAACCAGTGGTGTTCAAAGTGTTGCCAAACTGTTTAAGCTGTTTCTTAGCACTTATAGAATGATAAAGGTTAGATTGTACTAGGGCTGGGGGGTATACCAGTATTTTAGTTAATACCGGTATATTTTAGAAAGAGATATACATTTGAGACAATATGACAACAGAATGATAGATCTATACTTTAATTAATATTACACAAAGATGTTTACAACAGGAAGTGATTCCAAACACTCTAAAACCATTACACATTAAAACAAAAGAAGGCAAACATATTTAAACACTCAAATTAAATAAATACCTTTTTTTTTATACAAAACTTGTTTATATGGTTTTAGTGTATAATTGTGTATATAAGTACTTTTTGAGCACAATCTACAACACCATGGTAATAATGATAACGTGATCATTTTGGTCACAATAACTGTGATATGATTTTTTTTATTGTGTTACATCCCTAGTGCACATACACAAAAACTTGGGGACCTATTATGCAAAACCAACTTTTCTTCCCAATAGGTTGCATTTAAATGACTTCACGTCCGGCTCATTAACTGTGCGAGGCACAAAGTGGTGGGCCAATGTCGCATTCTGGGCGACATTTTGCCTTTTTCCAGGAAAAATGCTCTATGCTTGTGTGGTTTTAGGCTGGTGAGACCGTTCAAATCACAGAAAGAATAAAAGTTTCTTCAAAGTTCCTCGAGAGGTAATCAAGAAGGGTGAAAGAGTGCAATATTTCATATACTTATATCGTTTAGTATTTCCCATTTAAATATAATCTAGTCTAAATAAAATAAAACAAATCTAAGCAAAACCTAAACATCTTAAGCTTTTACCAAAGGCAGCAATCATAAATGAAGCCTGCAGCACAAACAATGTTGACACCTATAATCATATTTTGATAAAGACGGGGGAAAACCATGTGTACTTATAAATGCCACATACAACACAAACAAACCAACAAACATGGCTGTAGACACAAATTTAAATCATGAAATGCAACCTTACCCGAGCAAGAACGATGCATGATTTATCCGGGAGAGTCTTGAAAGTTGATTCCGATTTCTTTGACCCAGCCACATATAAAGAAGTTGTAGACGTCCATGCTTTTCCAAGTTTTCATCTGTTTTGTCGTGTAGAATGATGTCTGGAGCACCAGATAGTTCGACATGTTTGGGAACGCGATAGACGGATAATCCTTCATATCACTCGAGAAATATTATTTTGATAACGTATAGGGATGGATTATATTGCATAATTTGTATTTTTTGCTCGTATCTGCTTTTAGTAGTAAGATCTAGGCCCCTTGCGTACTCATATAGTTCGTACTCTGTTTGCTACAAAGTAGCCATGTTGGTTTGGTGGTCCACCACTTTTTTCATTTCCGTTCTAAAGCCACATGTCCGAATACAACCTACTGGTACCTGTTTTTGTGAATTTGGGATCTGCATATACGTCCTGCAGATTTGAAACCAAACCATGGAGGCATGGCGGAAATATTTATGACATCCTTGCCTTTTTTCATACTTCCTCCAATTGAGCAGTTTGGAATTTGCCCAATATGTGACATTTTTCCAAAGTGTGACATCAGCTGATATCTCCATATATGGTAAAGTTTTACCCAAAGTGCTTCACACGAGTCCGCCATTGTAGTTTGACGCTGTAGTCAATAAGCTCCTTCTTTTTTTCTATCCTCTTGTCATGGGGCAGACTGGCTCGTACATGCACATGCATCTTCCGCTGTCGCCATTTCTAATAAAGTACCATATAATTTAAATGTATACCTGTCAGTAGACACCATATGGCAGTGGTTGAGGCACGTAAATAAGACCGCCCACAAAACGGAGAAAGCGGCATGAAGAGGTCTGTAAAACATAATCTATGCAAAATCCCGTCCACAGAACCACCATTACACGTTATGTAGACCGGTGTTTTTCAACCCAAGGCATATTTTTTTAATTGAAAAAACCCGGGAGGCACACCACCAGCAGAAAACTTAAAAAAATTCAACTTAGTTGACAGTAAAAAGTCGTGGTCGCAATTGTTGGATATGAATTCAAACCATAACCAACCATGCATCACTATAGCTTTAGTCTCAAAAATCACGACGTGACTTATTTTGAGTTGTTTGCTGTTTTCCTGTGTGTAGTGTTTTAGTTCTTGTCTTGCGCTCAGATTTTGGTGACTTTTCCTGTTTCCTGTTGCAGTTTCATGTCTTCCTTTGAGCGCTATTCTTTGTTTTTGCAATCAAGAATATTCAAGTTGTTGCTATCCTTCTATGTGTGGACATTGATTGTCATGTCATGTACGGACGTACTTTGTGGACCCCGTCTCTGCTCCACACGCTGTAAGTCTTTGCTGTCGTCCAGCATTCTGTTTTTGTTTACTTTGTAGCCAGTTCATTTTCAGTTTCGTTTTGCATAGCCTTCCCTAAGCTTCAATGCCTTTTCTTAGGAGCACTCACCTTTTGATTATTTTTGGTTTAAGCATTGGATACCTTTTCACCTGCACGCTGCATATTGTGATCACGACAAACCATCTACAAAGCAATTAGCTACCTGCTGCCACCTACTGATATGGAAGAGTAAGGCTGATACGACGTCATCGATTACGTAAATTCGTCGACGCCGTTTTTGTGCGTCGACGCGTCGCATACCATATTTCCTTGAATAGCCGCCGGGGCGCTAATTAATTTAAAACCTCTTCTCACTCCTGCGCTTACCAAAAGGCGTGGGGTAAATTTAGGCCTGCGCTTATAAATTTGAGTGATGTAAGGATACCATCATGAAAAGCACATTTAATAAAAAAATGTTATTATGGTCTTACCTTTACTTATGAGTCCATGTGCAGCTGCTTCTGATCAAAAGCATCGATAACTTGTTTATAGAAGTCTTCCTTATCTTTCTTCAGTTTTAAAAGTCTCTCAGTCTCGATGGAAATATTCCTTTAAGTATTACCTCCTGCATCGATTGAAAGTCCAGTTTAGAAAACTGTTTTATTTTAGATATGTAATCCTCCATGCTAAAAGTGCAAGCAAACGATCGCTGCTCACTCTTGTGGCTTGTTGTCTTCTTCTGCAGCACCGGTCTTCTGCAGTACCGGTAGTCGCAAGAAGGATCACTAGCGCCCTCTACCACCAGGAGGCGGGAGTCATTTAATGACTCATATTTGACACACGCAGCTATGGTATATTAATAAAACATAGCTGCTTACTGTTCTTTTTAGCATATTCAATAGCTTGGACCTTAAATCCTAAGCATTGGATACCTTTTCACCTGCACGCTGCATATTGTGATCACGACAAACCATCTACAAAGCAATTAGCTACCTGCTGCCACCTACTGATATGGAAGAGTAAGGCTGAATCGACGTCATCGATTACGTAAATGCGTCGACGCATCGCATACCATATTTCCTTGAATAGCCGCCGGGGCGCTATTTAATTTAAAACCTCTTCTCACTCCTGCGCTTACCAAAAGGCGTGGGGTAAATTTAGGCCTGGGCTTATAAATTTGAGTGATGTAAGGATACCATCATGAAAAGCACATTTAATTAAAAAAAACGTTATTATGGTCTTACCTTTACTTATGAGTCCATGCGCAACTGCTTCTGATCAAAAGCATCGATAACTTGTTTATAGAAGTCTTCCTTATCTTTCTTCAGTTTTAAAAGTCTCTCTGTCTCGATGGAGATATTCCTTTAAGTATTACCTCCTGCATCGATTGAAAGTCCAGTTTAGAAAACTGTTTTATTTTAGATATGTAATCCTCCATGCTAAAAGTGCAAGCAAACGATCGCTGCTCACTCTTGTGGCTTGTTGTCTTCTTCTGCAGCACCGGTCTTCTGCAGTACCGGTAGTCGCAAGAAGGATCACTAGCGCCCTCTACCACCAGGAGGCGGGAGTCATTTAATGACTCATATTTGACACACGCAGCTACGGTATATTAATAAAACATAGCTGCTTACTGTTCTTTTTAGCATATTCAATAGCTTGGACCTTAAATCCTACTGAATAGCTCTTAATCTTCTTCCCTTTACGAGATTTCAAATTATTGAAATCAGCCTCCTCCATTTTGAAAATGATGACAGGTGAAGTGTCACTCGTGACGTGGCGAGTTTGACCCGGCGGAAGTTCTAGACATATGCTAATTATTTTGCGAAACGAGTTTGACCCGGCGAAAATTCCAGACATGCGCTAATAAAATTAATATTTTGCGAAATGAGTTTGATCCGGCGTTAATCCTGAGCCGGCGGTAAGGCCAAGCATGCGCTAATTATTTTGCGAAACATGTCTGACCCGGCTGTAATTCGAGGCATGCGAATACTATATACCCGGCGCCAATTCAAGGAATTACGCACTTTTTTGTATTGGATGTTTATCTTTATTTTTGCACATTTTAAAGCAAAATAGGCAATACTTTTACTTTTGAAATGCTTATACTATTGCAGAATATTAAGATTTGCACTGTATGTTAATTTTATATTTGTACATTAAAAAGCAAATAAGCTACCTTTAATTTGGTTAAATGTTAAAAGTTTTAAATGTTTACATTGTTACAGAATATTTTGTCATGTTGTTGTCAATGTTGACTGAGTGGCCATACCTTTTTTTTTTGTAAATAAAAGCCATGCCTTTTGAAAAAACTGGCCTACATTTATTTTTTCATCTTCTTTTTAAATAAAAAAAAATAATCGGTAAAAGGAAAAATAATCTATAGATTAATCGAAAAAAATAATCTATAGATTAACCGATTAATCGAAAAAATAATCTATAGATTAATCGATAGAAAAATAATCGTTAGCTGCAGCCTTATGGAAGAGTATGACATGGTTACTCTGCCGAGCTCTAGACAGTACAGACACTCAACAACGGCACATTATTTGCAGACTATAATAACTGGTCTGCAAGAAAAAAATTTAACCCAAATAGGTGAGTGCGTCTGCCTCACAATACGAAGGTCCTGGGTTCGATCCTGCGCTCTGGATCTTTCTGTGTGGAGTTTGCAAGACCTCCCTGTGACTGCGTGGGTTCCCTCCGGGTACTCCGGCTGGTAAAGGTTGATTGGCAACACTAAATTGGCCCTAGTGTGTGAATGTTGTCTGTCTATCTGTGTCGGCCCTGCGATGAGGTGGCGACTTGTCCAGGGTTTAATCCGCCTTCCGCCCGATTGTAGCTGAGATAGGCTCCAGCGCCCCCCGCGACGCCGAAGGGAATAAGCGGTAGAAAATGGATGGATGGAGGTGAAATTACATAATCTCCCACTGTATCTCACGGCACACCAGACTGTATTGCACAGCGGCACATTGGTTGAAAAACACTGATGTAGACCACAAGTGTTTTAAATCAATCAATCAATGTTTATTTATATAGCCCTAACTCACAAGTGTCTCAAAGGGGTGCACAAGCCACAACGACATCCTCGATTCAGATCGTAATGTAGAAAATGTAGAAAAAATCCTTATATGACCCCTTTAAGGATATAAAAATGAATGCTATAATGGTTGCTATATTCTTGTGAGTGTAGTAAAACACTTTTGTAACATGTTGTTATCTTCTGTTGCTTGTATGTGTATTAGTGGGGCGAAGTGAACATGGTCGGACCAGGACAAGGCCAGGATTGAAGTTTGTGACAAAGAGCAGCTTTCATAATGAACTAATTCTCCTTTTAGATTATGAAGGGGGACAATTAAAAAAGGAGCACCGTGCCGGAAATGGTCCCAGCGCCCTACTTTGGACCCCCTCTGTATACAACAAGGGACTCGAAGCTACTGCAGGTGCTTGCTTCTAACTTCCACCGGGACCACCGTGGCAACAAGGCGTGGATATGAAAGAGGACAATACAAATTGTACATTTGTATCAGAAAACGTGTAACTTCGTTCACCTACACAAAGCTAAAGCTAATTCAAGTATAACAAAACGCCGCCGACCTCGTCACCAACAACAACATTCTACTCACAGTGATGTTAACTTCGTGCTTTTTCAGTCGGTTCTTGAAGCTCTTCATTTTCCAAGTGTTGGTTTGTGTCGTCAATTTCCTTTTATCTATGAAAACATTCGCCGACTGTTCCAAAATAACTTCCCGATAGACTGAAACCAAGTTTGTATCCCGTTCTCCCACGGGGCGAGTTTCCACCTGACGCTGAAAGGCAAAGCCTGATCGCATTAGATGAGCGGCTGGTGCAGCCAATCAGAGTCGCGAACGCGCGGTCGGTTTTGTTCTCGTCCAATCGGTTGCGTTGAAGGGCGGGACTTCCTTGTTTAGGGTCGAAGGGGGAAGTTGGAGACATCCTGGGACGAGGCGGGGGTGACGTCAGACTTACCTGAACACCAAAACACCTGGAAAACCACCCCAAAAACTTTACATTTATTGGGAAAATATATATTATTATTAATAATGTATATAACTCAGCTGAATGTGTTTGTGATTAAATATTTACTGTATGGCACAGGGGCCAAATTTGTGCATCAATAAACTTACTTACTAAATGTATTCACTCTTACAATTTTGACAGAAATATTGAATGTCCTGCATGCAATCGCATATCTTTTTAACTTTAATATCATCTCACCATGCAAACAAACATACATTCCAAACATTTTTAAATACTTAAATATCTGCTTGTCACCCTGACTTATTTCAAATCAAGTTTGTGTGTAAAAAAATCAAATCAAATCAAATGCAAAGGAATTTTTGTGATAGCATTATGAGACAAATATACAAACCCTGTTTCCATATGAGTTGGGAAATTGTGTTAGATGTAAATATAAATGGAATACAATGATTTGCAAATCCTTTTCAACCCATATTCAATTGAATGCACTACAAAGACAAGATATTTGATGTTCAAACTCATAAAATGTATTTCTTTTTTGCAAATAATAATTAACTTAGAATTTCATGGCTGCAACACATGCCAAAGTAGTTGGGAAAGGGCATGTTCACCACAGTGTGACATTGCCTTTCATTTGAACAACATTCAGTAAACGTTTGGGAACTGAGGAGACACATTTTTTAAGCTTCTCAGGTGGAATTCTTTCCCATTCTTGCTTGATGTACAGCTTAAGTTGTTCAACAGTCCTTCATAATGTGCCACACATTTTCAATGGGAGACAGGTCTGGACTACAGGCAGGCCAGTCTAGTACCCACACTCTTTTACTATGAAGCCACGTTGATGTAACACGTGGCTTGGCATTGTCTTGCTGAAATAAGCAGGGGCGTCCATGGTAACGTTGCTCGGATGGCAACATATGTTGCTCCAAAACCTGTATGTACCTTTCAGCATTAATGGCGCCTTCACAGATGTGTAAGTTACCCATGTCTTGGGCACTAATACACCCCCATACCATCACAGATGCTGGCTTTTCAACTTTGTGCCTATAACAATCCGGATGGTTCTTTTCCTCTCTGGTCCGGAGAACACGACGTCCACAGTTTCCAAAAACAATTTGAAATGTGAACTCGTCAGACCACAGAACACTTTGTATCAGTCCATCTTAGATGAGCTCAGGCCCAGCAAAGCCGACGGCGTTTCTGGGTGTTGTTGATAAACGGTTTTCGCCTTGCATAAGAGAGTTTTAACTTGCACTTACAGATGTAGCGACCAACTGTAGTTACTGACAGTGGGTTTCTGAAGTGTTCCTGAGCCCATGTGGTGATATCCTTTACACACTGATGTCGCTTGTTGATGCAGTACAGCCTGAGGGATCGAAGGTCACGGGCTTAGCTGCTTACGTGCAGTCATTTCTCCAGATTCTCTGAACCCTTTGATGATATTACGGACCGTAGATGGTGAAATCCCTAAATTCCTTGCAATAGCTGGTTGGGAAAGGTTTTTCTTAAACTGTTCAACAATTTGCTCACGCAAATTGACAAAGTGGTGACCCTTGCCCCATCCTTGTTTGTGAATGACTGAGCATTTCATGGAATCTACTGTTATACCCAATCATGGCACCCACCTGTTCCCAATTTGCCTGTTCACCTGTGAGATGTTCCAAATAAGTGTTTGATGAGCATTCCTCAACTTTATCAGTATTTATTGCCACCTTTCCCAACTTCTTTGTCACGTGTTGCTGGCATCAAATTCTACAGTTAATGATTATTTGCAAAAAAAAATTTTTTTATCAGTTTGAACATCAAATATGTTGTCTTTGTAGCATATTCAACTGAATATGGGTTGAAAATGATTTGCAAATCATTGTATTCAGTTTATATTTACATCTAACACAATTTCCCAACTCAAATGGAAACGGGGTTTGTACATAAACATTCATATGTATTCACTGTTGAACTGAGTTGTGGCCCTCATTGAAAAATGAGTTACACACCCCTGCTGTCTAGTGTCACATCTGCCACTTGTTAAGTTAGTCTTGCAGCTACAGTATGTGCTAACTGTAATATTTAATACAGTTGCATCTCAATAACATTTTCATGTTTTTTTTTTGTTTTTTTAATAATTAAGTTATTTGATTTGGGGAGTTCAATCTGGACTAAGAGACCAATTTAAGGCTCAGAGAGTTGATTAGAGTGAGAACCATGCAGTAGTTTACAGAATGTAAATTTGATAATTTTTCACATTTTATAAAATACGAAGCTTGGAATTTTTATTAGCTGTAAAATACCACTTTACAGTAATCCCCTCTCCTACAATATCCATTGCAATCAATTTTGCAAATGAGGAAATCCAGTACTTTTTAATTGCATCTGTTTAATGGTGTTTACCAACATATCCTCAAATTACTTAATTTGATTAACAATGGCAACAGAATGGTGGCACCACCAGGGGCACCGAAAAGGGGGGGGGGGGGGGGGGGGGGGTAAAGGAGACGGATTCTAGGGGCCCATGATGGAGGGGGGCCCAGAGAGGCCCCTAATGATGATGAAATTATAATACAGAAAAAATAATGACACTGTGTTGGGGGCCCTGTAAAGATTATTTTCATGGGGCCCAAAATCCCTAGCAGCGCCCCTGGGCACCACTATAATGGTGTTGAAAATAAATCACTTTATTTAAAACAATTACCTACTATCTGATGGTATAAAATAGTGTAATAAATAATTAAAATAAATAAATAAAATAACAAATAAATTACATACAAAGGTATAGAAATAAAAACTAAACAAATCACTGTAATAGTACTGGATTTTTTTTAAGGGATTTACTGGGTTACTTCAAAAGTTGCTTCCAAACAAACACTTGAAGCATTGATTTTATTTTAGTGAAAAATCTAATTATATCGGTCTCTTTTAAACAAACAAAAACAAGTTTTATTTAAAACGTCAAGGTACTTACGGATGGATTTAGCCAGCTAATTTTGTAGACTTGTACATTTTCCTTGCAGCTGGTATGTTGTTGTTCACTTCACAATCAATTGGTCATTGTGTGCAAATATGTAGGCGCACGTCATCCATCCATCCATTCCCTACCGCTTATTCCCTTCGGGGTTGCGGGGGGCTTTGGAGCCTATCTCAACTACAATCGGGCGGAAGGCGGGGTACACCCTGGACAAGTCGCCACCTTATCGCAGGGCCAACACAGATAGACAGACAACATTCACACTCACATTCACACACTAGGGCAACCAATTAAAAACCCTTCACAAGCAATAATGTAAGTTTAAAAAAAAAAAAAAAAAAAAAAAAAAAAATTAGTGGTCATTAGTGAACATCTGTATGTATGATTGGGGGTAAAGAGGCCTGTCTACGCTCTGCCAGCAATGAAACGTGTCACTTTTATCAGTGACTCCATGGTAACACTGTTGCCATGGAGACGAAGCTAGCGGCATAATACTTGAGATGCAGAATCACGCTGACCTGCCCAATTCTTGTTGGGACTGTAAATCATACACTCAGGGTGTTTCATATCTTCGGTGTCCACAAATCACATATCTCACATATGAATAAGACATACATACAAGACAAGGCTGGCAAATTGCAGCATTACATGCTGAAATAGAATGAATATAAATAAGCATTAGACAAACAACGTAATCATTCTGGAAGCATTTTTCTTTGTACAAATACACAAGATAAAGATTATTATGGAAAAATAATAATTGCACCTTGTGTGAAAGTAACACCGCAGATAATAAATACATCCAACAACAATTACCACACTTGACTGCAGTAGACAGACCCTTTTCATGTATTTTTAGAAGAACCTTTTTAGCTTCCAAGTGTACCTTTAAATTTCAGGCTCTTCACTGTTTTGACCTCTCAAGGGACTTGTTCAGGAGAAATGATCACTTAAGTGTGCGATGATTAAATTGCACCTTTGAGGGTGCAATTTGCACTCACACAGCCTTACGGTGGTACTCTGCGGTCGCGACATCGTAGCCGCCGGCATTAAACAGCGTGGATAAATTCTTTACCAGATACCTGTGGAAACAGAGATTATGTGTCAACTTTTTGTGACAAACAGTTGCCAAAATGAGGTGGCAAACACTGATTAAAACAATCAAAAACTAAAAAGAGAGACCAAGAGAAGTGCCATCCATCCATCCATCCATCTTCTTCCGCTTATCCGAGGTCGGGTGGCGGGGGCAGCAGCTTAAGCAGGGAAGCCCAGACTTCCCTCTCCCCAGCCACTTCGTCCAGCTCCTCCCGGGGGATCCCGAGGCGTTCCCAGGCCAGCCGGGAGAGATAGTCTTCCCAGCGTGTCCTGGGTCTTCCCCGTGGCCTCCTACCGGTCGGACGTGCCCGAAACACCTTCCTAGGGAGGCGTTCGGGTGGCATCCTGACCAGATGCCCGAACCACCTCATCTGGCTCCTCTCGATGTGGAGGAGCAGCGGCTTTACTTTGAGCTCCCCCCGAATGACAGAGCTTCTCACCCTATCTCTAAGGGAGAGCCCCGCCACTCGGCGGAGGAAACTCATTTCGGCCGCTTGTACCCGTGATCTTGTCCTTTCGGTCATGACCCAAAGCTCATGACCATAGGTGAGGATGGGAACGTATAGATCGACCGGTAAATCGAGAGCTTTGCCTTCCGGCTCAGCTCCTTCTTCACCACAACGGATCGATACAGCGTCCGCATTACTGAAGATGCCGCACCGATCCGCCTGTCGATCTCACGATACACTCTTCCCCCACTCGTGAACAAGACTCCGAGGTACTTGAACTCCTCCACTTGGGGCAAGATCTCCTCCCCAACCCGGAGATGGCACTCCACCCTTTTCCGGGAGAGAACCATGGACTCGGACTTGGAGGTGCTGATTCCCATCCCAGTCGCTTCACACTCGGCTGCGAACCGATCCAGCGAGAGCTGAAGATCTTGGCCAGAGGAAGCCATCAGGACCACATCATCTGCAAATAGCAGAGACCTAATCCTGCAGCCACCAAACCAGATCCCCTCAACGCCCTGACTGCGTCCAAGAGAAGTGCTTTTAGTTAATGTGTCTAGTTAAGATGCTCTGGTGAATTTAGATACGACATATTTCTATACAGTCCTACAAATGATTGAAATCCCACGTTCCCATCATTCTGGACTGGATGTGTATTCGGTTTTGGCGTTAACGCACTTTTTGTGTCTTTTTACGCATTGAAATCAGAAAGAACGCACTTTTTTTTTTTTATTATTGATTATCGCTTCTGCCGGTGTTTTGTTTGTTTATATTTGCTGGGTCAAATTTCCGCCCCTGTTTATTGCGTTTTTTTTGGTCTTCTTCAAAGTAATTAACTTTCCGGTACAATTTCTTAAATTTTGATTCGCTGAAAGTTTTATCAATCACAAATATTGCCTCAGTTTGCATTAGAACAAGTTTACCGCGAGGGGCTGTCAAAAGAAAGACTTCATGGTAAACACTAAGGTGAGTGTAAAGTCAACCTTTTTAACTTCATCCTGTGCCATGTCTCCAGTAAATGAGTTGTTTTAGTCTTTGTGAGTCCATGGAAACTTCACTTTTATCTCCCGCTAGATTGACAGCTAACCAGCACCTGACCAAACTCCTCCACCCCAAAAACATACTTTGTAGGTCAACAAACGGGTAAAATATCCATCATATTTTGTGTGTTTGCCATAAAAAAACATAGTTTTCTTTGACAAAAGGGGCAGAAAACATCCATCCATCCATCCATTTTCTACCGCTTATTCCCTTTGGGGTCGCGGGGGGCGCTGGAGCCTATCTCAGCTACAATCGGGCGGAAGGCGGGGTACACCCTGGACAAGTCGCCACCTCATCGCAGGGCCAAGGGCAGAAAACAAACAAACAAAAAAACATTAAAAAAAAAAAAATACTTAGAATTGACGGATACATCTGAAGTTGATGTAGACTCTAGAGATTTAAGCGTTGAATAAATAATATATGCATGCCCTGGCACACCATTATCATCATTTCATGACCGAAGCAAAAAACTTTTTACGCGTTTATACTGAAATAAATACACCTACAACTTATTAAATACAAATATAGAAAAAACTACCAGCAGCAGTAAAGTTTAGATCCATGAAGTGTCATGATCCGTGGTCCGGATCATGTTTTGTGTTTTCTGTTAGTTTTGGACTCCTTTAGTTCCTGTTTGTGCACCTTTGAGTTGTTACCATAGCTGCTTACTATTTTGACCTTCCTCTTGTGTTCGGGACGCTCACCTGTTGCTCATCAGAGACACTATTTAAGCCTGCCTTTGCCGGTCACTCGTCCTGGCTTCTTTGTTTGCTTCCCGCAACTGTTACGAAAGTTTTGCTTGCCTCCTAGCTCATGCTAAGTCTAGCTTCAAGTGCTATCAGCACCTTGTTCTGTCGGTTGTTTTCTGTTTTGTACTTCTTTGATTCTTTTTTCAAGATTAAATCATGTTCTCACCTGCAAGTCCTGTCCGGAGTCGTCCGTTTGTATCCCGGGAGAACGAACCGCGCAGCAAGCTGCGTAAACCCCGCCGTAACATGAAGGAAAGAAGAAAGTGAATGAATGTTTATAACTGAATACATTTACATATGCATAAAAATGTGTTTTCTTTTGTATAATTTTTTTTTAATGAATTGAGTAACGTTTATGACAACCTTTTTCCAAAACATTATATAGAAAGTGAGACATAACAGGATATTGCATACATTTATCATTTGTTTTTAAAACGGTTACAAAAAAGTAGGACGCTAAAAATGTACTGTGGGACCCCATTTTTATGACTTGATGGGGTTCCTGGGACCCCATTTTGAAAATTCCTAGCGCCGACACTGTGTATTCCATGAACTGGTAGAGTATTCTAAATAATGTGTACAAAAACACATAGTAATTATAGTAATTAAATAACGTAATTATTACCTAAAAGTAACTGTGATTTTTTTTTTTATTAATATATATTTAGACCAGTGAGAAAGGAAAGGTGCATTTCAATTAGAGTGTTCGTTTATGGAACTAACCTGACAATGGAACAATAAAATGTAAATCTCTTTATGTATTGAAAAAAAGAGTGAAAACCACGATGATGAAAATATATGACTTTGACCCCGTTTACACTTGCCATCTCACATTAATCTCTCACAAAGTAAATTGTCATACAAGACAGCTTTGAAGATACACCTATTGCAGCTGCCCACATGACGTGAATTTTTAATACTGGGTTTAACCAGCTTTTTTTATCTTATATTGTACTTTTCTTTTGTATAATGTTTGGTAATGTATGTATTCTTTGTATTTTTATTTTGTATGCGCCTATATGGACCCCAGGAAGACTAGCGGCCGCCTTAGCGTCAGCTAATGGGGACCCATTCAATAAACAATTAACAACAATACACTGCACACCAAATCAGGTTTTTTTTACCCTCAAGTGACACAGATCAGATTTTTTTTCTCCAGTCTAAATGCTCCAAAGTGCTTCAAATCTGATCTTTTGGCATCAGATCCAGGCAACATCAGGAGGTCGTCCTGAATCCGATTGGAATCTGATCTTTTCAAATGTGACTTCAGTCTATACGCAATGCGACCTGAATGTGACCCGGGTGTGACTTTTTTCGTCAGCTTTTGCAAAGCTACAACACTCGTGTGCGCAGGAAAGACGCAGTCAGTCGCCAGCGAAAGTGAATATTTCATCACAACACCCGGTTTCGGTGAGCAAAGTCTATTTAAGACGACCGAATTTTTGGTGCATGACTTGTCAGTAGTGCGCAAATAATAGGCTATATGTAATCTATGAATATATATCTTGATTCCGAAGAAATAGTGATTGTTGAAGGATCGGAATTGACACTGTGGCGCATTTGCTTGCATGTGAGTTGAAAAATAAAGCTCCTGTAGATCTACACTAATGTCCCAGTCTCCTTTACTTAAGAGCCATTTAAAGATAACAACCCTCCCAAATATATTACACTATATACATCCATTCATACATTATACTACTTTCATTTACTTTCACGTAAAAAACACCAAATTTTAAAGGCGTGGCAACTTTTATTTTATTTTCAACTTCCTTTGTCTTCACTTAAGCAAACTGCACATGTAAGCGACGTCGAGGCCACATTGGGGCCACAATGGGGCCACGTGTGTGTTTACACCGGAGTCTGATAAAAAATCACATTTTACTTGCAGTATAAAACAGTCAGATGGAAAAAATCTAATTTAAAAAAAATCTGATTTGGGCAACTTTGGCCTGTAGTATAAACATAATCTTTGAGTAAGCTGTTTTTTTGTTTCGTTTTGTTTTATCTTATGAAAGAGAAATATGGCTTTAGTAGTTTTTAGAGTTGGATAACTAATGTGTTTGTGTGAAGAAAGTTCTGCTCCTGTTCATTTGTGATTTATCCTAATGTTGTATCAAACGTTTTTATCTAATATTGAGTGAATGAAATACAATAAAAAGATGTGTACATAGTGTTGTACAGTGTAGCCTCTAAAATCCAACAGTGTACAGGTCCTACAAGTCCCCTACAGTCGCATGAACTACAAATATTGTGGCTAATGGCTATTTATGACTTTTACAAAACATCCCAGTTTAGATGAGGGGTCTCCAACCTTTTTTCTTCTGACAGCTGCTTTTATAAAATAAAAATGTCATAGTGTTTATTTTCATAGCTATTTCAAAGGGAATAAGCCTGTTTTGCCAGATCATTAACAACATGTTGGTATCCACAACTCAAATGTTGTTTTTAAAAATGTTTGTTTATCTGCATCTTCTACAAACCCTGTTTCCATATGAGTTGGGAAATTGTGTTAGATGTAAATATAAACGGATTACAATGATTTGCAAATCCTTTTCAACCCATATTCAGTTGAATGCACTACAAAGACAAGATATTTGATGTTCAAACTCATACATTTTTTTATTTTTTTTTGCAAATAATAATTAACTTAGAATTTCATGGCTGCAACACATGCCAAAGTAGTTGGGAAAGGGCATGTTCACCACTGTGTGACATGACCTTTCCTTTTACAGCACTCAGTAAACGTTTGGGAACTGAGAAGACACATTTTTTAAGCTTCTCAGGTGGAATTCTTTCCCATTCTTGCTTGATGTACAGCTTAAGTTGTTCAACAGTCCGGGGTTCTCCGTTGTGGTATTTTAGGCTTCATAATGCGCCACACATTTTCAATGGGAGACAGGTCTGGACTATAGGCAGGGCCAGTATAGTACCCGCACTCTTTTACTATGAAGCCACGTTGTGTAACACGTGGCTTGGCATTGTCTTGCTGAAATAAGCAGGGGCGTCCATGGTAACGTTGCTTGGATGGCAACATATGTTGCTCCAAAACCTGTATGTACCTTTCAGCATTAATGGCGCCTTCACAGATGTGTAAGTTACCCATGTCTTGGGCACTAATACACCCCCATCCATCACAGATGCTGGCTTTTCAACTTTGCGCCTATAACAATCCGGATGGTTCTTTTCCTCTTTGGTCCGGAGGACACGACGTCCACAGTTTCCAAAAACAATTTGAAATGTGGACTCGACAGACCACAGAACACTTTTCCACTTTGTATCAGTCCATCTTAGATGAGCTCAGGCCCAGCGAAGCCGACGGCGTTTCTGGCTGTTGTTGGGAAACGGTTCTCGCCTTGCATAGGAGAATTTTAACTTGCACTTACAGATGTAACGACCAACTGTAGTTACTGACAGTGGGTTTCTGAAGTGTTCCTGAGCCCATGTGGTGATATCCTTTACACACTGATGTCGCTTGTTGATGCAGTACAGCCTGAGGGATCGAAGATCACGGGCTTAGCTGCTTACGTGCAGTCATTTCTCCAGATTCTCTGAACCCTTTGATGATATTACGGACCGTAGATGGTGAAATCCCTAAATTCCTTGCAATAGCTGGTTGAGAAAGGTTTTTCTTAAACTGTTCAACAATTTGCTCACGCAAATTGACAAAGTGGTGACCCTCGCCCCATCCTTGTTTGTGAATGACTGAGCATTTCATGGAATCTACTTTTATACCCAATCGTGGCACCCACCTGTTCCCAATTTGCCTGTTCACCTATGGGATGTTCCAAATAAGTGTTTGATGAGCATTCCTCAACTTTATCAGTATTTATTGCCACCTTTCCCAACTTCTTTGTCACGTGTTGCTGGCATCAAATTCTAAAGTTAATGATTATTTGCAAAAAAAAAAATGTTTATCAGTTTGAACATCAAATATGTTGTCTTTGTAGCATATTCAACTGAATATGGGTTGAAAAGGATTTGCAAATCATTATATTCCCTTTTATTTTTTATATCTAACACAATTTCCCAACTCATATGGAAACGGGGTTTGTATTTCAGTTTGCATTTATTTATAGTGAATGTTTTTTTTTTTATCACTATGGTAGCACTTTTCTGAAGAACTTTGTTGTAGAAACCGTGGCTTCCGTGTCTCTCACTGTCACGTACGATATCGCCTGCTGTTAGACCACACCGTTTTCTTCGTGGAACTGATGTGACAAGTCTGTAGGATCACCATAATTATCCATAGCACAAGAATGAGCCAAATCTTTTACTTTTGAAACTTTGGAATCATTTCGATAGTTCAAGAAGACTTACGGTAATTGAAAAACAGCATTCAATGGTAAATAGGAACTTCACTGTTTTATATATTTTTCTTATCACTTACAGTCTTTATGTGGGACAAGAACACACGTTTCTCTTTTGACGACGTGGGCTTGGGGGGTGGCGGACCGGTAGCCTTCATTTCAGAGGCGGTATAGTACGGAATATGATTCATTAGTATTGCGGTACTATACTAATACCGGTATACCGTACAACCTTAGTATGTATTTTAGTATTATTTGATGTGCCTTTGTTACGGCCGTTTACTCTTCTCTGCGCAGAGTGTTCCCTTTGGCTCAACCCTGCCCCTTACCTGTTAACGTGAGCTTTTCTTACGCACAAGACGAAGCACGACAACATTTTCAAAAGTATATGGCGGCTGCGGTGCCGATTTCTCGACTCCCGAGTGATGCAATGCTTTGGCCAGCAACTGCATTTGGCTATTGGTGAGTGACTCCAGCTTTATTTACACACATCAATTTGCTTGAGAAACCTATTCTCTCCCTGTAGCGGCTTAAACACTCATCTTATCTGTTTATGTTGTTCTGTTCTGTTGGCGACTTAGCACCTTTCTGCTGCTCGCTCCATGTGTCAAATGTTTAGCTACTCCTCGGCTTGAAAGTGACTCTCCCCATAGCCCGTGCGGACTAAGCTACGGTAGTGTAGCGGCTTGGTGCCTGGAGAGTAGTTTCAAACTGAACAGTCAGTGGTCTTCACGTAGATTTTTCTCTATGTGGCCCCCAATCTAAAATGAGTTTGACACCACTGCTTTATAAGAATAAGCAACACGTTACTCTCAACACTGGTTATCTAGCCATAAAACACTTAGGCAACCTTTGTTTAAGATACCAGTATATATCGTATATTGCCATTCGGCCTAAAAATACAGGGGTATCAGTTTTGGTCCACATCGTCCAGCCCTACTCGTGACCTCTGTTTACAATCCGTCATGTCATGTCAAAAATGTACCTTCTAACTGGCTACTAATAAATACTCTAGAACTACAACGGGTTCAGAAGTAACAGTCTTCGGATTGAAATCATCCAAATGTTACGACCTGTCATACTTGCCAACCCTCCCGGATTTTCCGGGAGACTCCCGAAATTCAGCGCCTCTCCCGAAAACCTCCCGGGACAAATTTTCTCCCGAAAATCTCCCAAAATTCATGCGGACCTGAGTGACGTGTTGACAGCCTGTTCACACGTCCGCTTTCCCACAATATAAACAGCTAATGATCGAGGGCGAGTTCTTGGTTTCTTATGTGGGTTTATTGTTAGGCAGTTTCATTAACATCCTCTCAGCGCGGTAACAACACACAACAAAAGCAGTCAAGTTTTCGTCTACCGTAAAGCAGTTTGTCTGCCGTAAACAGCAATGTTGTGACACTTTTTAACAGGACAATACTGCCATCTACTGTACATGCATATGTGACCCACCCATAATGTGTCACATTTTTGTCTTGATTTATTTATTTTATTTTGTGGTTTGAATTCGTTTTTGGAGCTGTCATTACACATTTATCAGTATTCACATTGGTCAGTAGGGGGCAGTAGGGCGTTTCTTCCCAATTGAATGCTATCACCTGCAGACCGGAAGTGTCTTGTCATTCTGATGAGCGCGACCAGTCTGTGAACAATTGAAACGTCCTGTGTGCTTTTTCCTCCTGTATAACAGGTTAATAATAACATGAATAATATCCATGTGATCTTTATAAGTTTAAGTACACATTCTGATGGTGGAGCCTAACTCTAAAGTGTTTGTGAGTTGTAGTTTGTATTTGTGAATGAATCCAGTGCACAGCTGCAGTAATCAATACAAAAAGGCGACGTGAGTGCGCAATTTTTATATAGGAACTTCTGATCCTAATTCAGACTCCCAAATTAGAGCTCCCGTTTTCTTATTGATTTTATAATGTATATTTGTATATTGTGTGTGTTCTGAAATAGTGACAGAGAATAGAACAAGGATGGACAATTCAACCCTTAACTCAGCAATGAGTAGATGAGTGTTATGTGTGTGTATATGTGTAAATAAATGAACACTGAAATTCAAGTATTTCTTTTATTTATTTATATATATATATATATATATATATATATATATATATATATATATATATATATATATATATATATATATATATATATATGTAATAAAATATATATATATATATATATATATATATGTAATAAAATATATATATATATATATATATATATATATATATATATATATATATATATATATATATATATATATATATATATATATATATATATATATATCTTAACCACGCCCCCAACCACGAAAATCGGAGGTCTCAAGGGTGGCAAGTATGCGACCTGTAGATGTGGTTCTCAACCTTTTTTCAGTGATGTACCCCCGGTGAATTTTTTTTTTATTCAAGTACCCCCTAATCAGTGCAAAGCATTTTTGGTTGGAAAAAAAAGAGATAAAGAAGTAAAATACAGCACTATGTCATCAGTTTCTGATTTATTAAATTGTAAAACAGTGCAAAATATTGCTCATTTGTAGTGGTCTTTCTTGAACTATTTGGAAAAGAAGATAGGTTTTTATTTATATTTATAAAGGATTTTTGAATTGTTGCTATTTTTAGAATATTTAAAAAAAATCTCACGTACCCCTTGGCATACCTTCAAGTACCCCCAGGGGTACACGTACCCCCATTTGAGAACCACTGGATTAGGCCATTTTTTTAAATTAAGTTTTGGGATGTCTTTCCTATGTTTTTGGCTTCACTTCCTGTCTTGTGCTCCTATTTTGTTTCCACCGTTTTTTACCTGCTGTATTGAAGCCAGTCACATTTATTTGTCGGTGTGAGATTATTGTCGATAGATGTTGGAGTTACGAACAAGGTTGGTAGTGTTTTGAGATTCTCGTTTTTGTTTCACTTATAGTTGTAAAGCTCTCCCTGAGGCTCTATTTTTCATGCAAAGTGTTCCCTTTGCTTTTCTGTGCAATTCCCCGCTTGCACTCTATTTTCGTTTAGTACTTTTCACATGAAATACTCTTCACCGGTACGCTGCCTGCTGTCTCCTGCCTTTTGATGTCACGAACCCCAGCTACAAAGAGCATACCTAACACCAAGTATAATTAGCAGCAAAGTAAACAGTTGTCAACGTTGTGGCTCGGAGAGCGAACAGAGGCGACAACAAGTAAGCCAGCTAGATGGTTAGCTAACTAGTGAGCTTGTTTCCGTGGTCCTGTTCATCTCGACGTCTGGCAACTCAGTGTGGCGTTCAGGCAAGAGGAACAGCGAGTAGCTGAGGTGAGCGTTCACTATCTAGATCGTATTTTTATTGATGTTTCATTAAAAATGCGGAAGTGATATTTTGATGTGAAAATCATTGTTTAAAAACGCGGATACGCCTAGGATAATCCCCATAACTCGCACTGTAAACCGCCTCGTACTAGCAGTTATTTTATTATTATTTACGACGCACATAGGGATTGTGGATGATGGGCAACATTTAAAAATAAAAGTGCAGTTAAGTGGTAACATCCCTGTTACGGCTCAGACTCCTTCTGCCTCTCATTCATCTGTGCGCTCCAGTGAGCGCGCAGCTGCAGGCAATCTACAATCAACACACCTGACGCTGATGAGGCTCCACTATTCTTAAACCGGCGCAACCTGCGTTCGAGCGCCAGAACATAGCTACATGTCGCAGTACTGTAAGCCCACACGTCTCTAGCTCTCTCTCCATGTGCATTCTTGCTCTCCGTGTTTACCCACCTCTGTGCTCATCGTGTGTTGTCCTTTGTCGTGTTCCCGCAGTCCCTCTTCCCTCCCCGGATTCAAGCGGTGTGTCTTGTCTACCTGGATTCCCTCTGGTCTTCTTGCTGCCTTCCTGGATCTCGACCTCTCTCCTGGACACTGACTCTGATGCTTCGCTCCTGCTCTTGACCTCACGCTTGCCCACGGACCTCCAAGCTTGCCTTGCCCTTCCTGGACTTCCGCCTCTCACTCAACACGTACCTTCAACAACTCTCGGTTATGCAACACATAGTCACAACATACTTCTTTGGTTTAGTTACACACTCCACTTCCTTGTGTTTATTAAACACGCCTCAAACTCAAACTATCGACGCCCCTGTCTCAGTGCCGTCTCCTTTTAGAATATAATATAATAGAATAGAGAGTACTTTATTGATCCCTGGGGGAAATTCAGCACCACAATTCGCTCACAATAAACAATAAACACTTAGGTATTTTTTACATGTGAATAATATAAATACAGTCTATTATACAGCATTATTCACATGTGAATAATATAAATAGTCTATTATACAGCATTATTCATGCGTTTGTTACGTCTTGTCTCGATTACTGTAACGTATTATTTTCGGGTCTCCCTATGTCTAGCATTAAAAGATTGCAGTTGGTACAAAATGCGGCTGCTAGACTTTTGACAAGAACAAGAAAATTTGATTATATTACGCCTATACTGGCTCACCTGCACTGGCTTCCTGTGCACTTAAGATGTGACTTTAAGGTTTTACTACTTACTTATAAAATACTACACGGTTTAGCTCCATCCTATCTTGCCGATTGTATTGTACCATATGTCCCGGCAAGAAATCTGCGTTCAAAGAACTCCGGCTTATTAGTGATTCCCAGAGCCCAAAAAAAGTCTGCGGGCTATAGATGTTTTCTATTCGGGCTCCAGTACTCTGGAATGCCCTCCCGGTAACAGTTAGAGATGCTACCTCAGTAGAAGCATTTAAGTCCCATCTTAAAACTCATTTGTATACTCTAGCCTTTAAATAGACCCCCTTTTTAGACCAGTTGATCTGCCGTTTATTTTCTTTTCTCCTCTGCCCCCCTCTCCCTTGTGGAGGGGGAGACACACAGGTCTGGTGGCCATGGATGAAGTGCTGGCTGTCCAGAGTCGGGACCCGGGGTGGACCGCTCGCCTGTGCATCGGTTGGGAACATCTCTGCGCTGCTGACCCGTCTCCGCTCGGGATGGTCTCCTGCTGGCCCCACTACGGACTGGACTCTCACTATTATGTTAGATCCACTATGGACTGGACTTTCACAATATTATGTCAGACCCACTCAACATCCATTGCATCCGGTCTCCCTTAGAGGGCGGGGGGGAGGGGGTTACCCACATTTGCGGTCCTCTCCAAGGTTTCTCATAGTCATTCACATCGACGTCCCACTGGGGTGAGTTTTTCCTTGCCCTTATGTGGGCTCTGTACCACGGATGTCATTGTGGCTTGTGCAGCCCTTTGAGACACTTGTGATTTAGGGCTATATAAATAATCATTGATTGATTGATTGATTGAGCTTTATACACATGTGAATAATATAAATACAGTCTATTATACATTCAAGTACGGTACAGTCAAAAAGGAACATATGCATTTTCCATAGTACTGTCACAATCCCACGAGATTACAAAACTTTCCAAGGACTGGTTTAGCATGTCAAAAATAGGCATGTTATAGGTGTGTCTATTATTAGTGTATTTTTGCGATTCTCGGGGTCTCGGATCATCCCCAGACAAAGCAGTTGTGTTCAGCTAGCTTAGCATTTATTGACCATTGGATAAATGTTACTTAAAAAAATGCCTGTACTGTCATTTTTAAAATTGCATATTCATTTTATTTATAAAGTGTCATGTCTGTGTAATCATGTTTTGTTTTAGTCATGTTTTGGTTTGTTTAGTTATTGGACTCTTTAGTTTCTGGCTTTTCACTCCCTTGTCTTGTTTCCATGGTTACCCATTAGTTTCACCTGTTCCACGTTTGGACTCATTGTGCACTCTTGTTTGTCACCATAGCAACCCATTAGTTTTCACCTGCCCTCACGACTCACGCACCTGTCTTTAATCATGTCACTATTATTTAAGCTTCCAGTTGCCAGGCTGTCTGTCTGGCGACATCATACCCCTGACACACACCCGATACTCTACTTCATGCTCAGTTCACGCTGCTTTCTTCATAGTCCATGCCAAGTAAGTTTTTGTTTATTAATGCCACAGTTAGTGTTTTTGTTTCATTGTTCATAGTTTCTGCCTTTGTGCAAGTTTTGTGTTTATAGCCAAGTTTTCTACCTCCACTGTGAGCGCCTTTTGTTTGTTTCTTTTTTTTGAGTGTTAAAAATAAATCATGTACTCCCCTTCACGCCACGTATGGTCCAAATCATTTGCACCAAGGGAGAACAAATCACGCCATAGTTCTAGTCATGACATAAAGAATGGAAATATAAATGTGTTCAGGTCCTGGAGCTTAACTTTGTAAACATTTTAGCATTAAAAAAAGAAAAGTAAAATACAAACTGAATATTGTACTTCGGGCCTGACTGCATTCATGAGGATATGAAAATTGTTTATGAAAAGTTACCCCCGACAGGACATGAATGTCCAAAGTCAAGTCAAAGCTTACTTGAGGAAGTCTTGGAGGTAACCGAGCAGCAAAGCCAGGCTTTTGTCATCCAGCGGCGTATAAGCCAGCGTGGCGCCGATTCGAACTAGCAAACACAAGAAGACATTTTAGCATCACATTGTGTTTGCACACGTGCAAACACTTTTATCTTGACAGCTAGATGGAATTATACAAAACAAAGACAATTGCAGTGCATGAGAATGGTTGGGGTTTTAGTGAACACTTAAAAGGAACAACGTTTTTAGCTATGGACTGGCTACATGTGTTAAAATGATCTGACTCTCACGCTTTTACTATTTGAGCCCAATCGATGGTCTGTCCCATTAGGGAAAGAAAAAAAATCAATTGATGGACAAATGTGCTTGTTCAGTATATTCAATATGTGAGTTAAAAGTATTTTGTTCACATTGCAAGTCAGTCATGCATTCATATGTGTGTGTGTGTGTGTGTGTGTGTGTGTGTGTGTGTGTGTGTGTGTGTGTGTGTGTGTGTGTGTGTGTGTGTGTGATTGTGTGTGTGTGTGTGTGTGTGTGTGTGTGTGTGTGTGTGTGTGTGTGTGTGTGTGTGTGTGTGTGTGTGTGTGTATGCGATTGATGGTGGGGGAGATGGGTCATCGGGGCATTGTTTTTAAGTCTGTAAAGCACTTTGTGTTGCATTTTCTTTTATGTATGAAAAGCGCTTTATAAATAAAGTTTGATTTGAATGGAATTCTGATTTTTTATTTTTTTGCCCAAATGTGACCTGTATCTGATTTTTTTCAAATCAATGTAAAAAGTGCAATTACGAATTTTCCAAATCCGACCCAAGCCTCTCTCGTATGCACTGATGCCGGTAGCGCGTTACTTAGTAACCTTGAGACCTCCGAATTCGTGAATTTCGAATGCAAAGACCCTGGCAGTGAAAGACGGGCTCTCCAGGATGACTGCAGGCCTTCCGGATGCTATAGTGCAGGTATGTTACATCTTTAAGCTAGTTCAAATGTTCTCTCATCACACAATTCATAAACACGGAATAGAATATTCATTATCATTGCAAAATTAAATCCACAATATCGATCCCACATTAGGCATGGTTTGCACAAGTAACCCTTGTAAGCATAAACAAATTTACTAGGCTATCCAGACTGGTTTTGCCGGTGTGCTGGACGACAAAGATGCCCTTCTCGCAGCTGTCAATTGTCCAAAGTTCAAACTCCGATGGCTGAGAGATCCAGATAGAAGAAAGCGAGTAAAAGGGCTCTGACAGCAGAGTGCCGCACAACTGGTCCCCCAGCACAGAGCCTTGCCAGTGTGCCCACCACCTCTGCAAACCAAGGCGAGATGGACTTTTTCACTTTTGAGGCAGAGCCAGAGGAGACATACTCTGCAGAAAATTAAGTCATGGACTACCTAAGGTCGGCCTGTGAACTTCAGATTCTGCATCGGTTTCCAAAAATCAAGAACATTTTCATAAAGTAACTCTCCAACCCCATCGAGTGAGGAAGTGGCTCACCAGTAGGAACGTGAGCAGCTGAAAACAATCAGTCAATCACAATGAAATGATGATGATTTGATCAATAAAAGTTGATCAAATCGGAGCCGCATGGAGTGCCCGGAAATCTAAATACGCGGACATAGTTTTCGCACAGCTACTGCAATAGAGCACACATGAGAACGGTGGTGAGTCGGTGCTGTGATCTGCGTGGCAAACAGAATTTTTTTAATAATTTTTTTAGGAATGCGCAAATGTTAACAGTGCAATTTCAATGTGGATGATGAAAGAATGAAGGTTACGGCAAGTAGAATAATAATTTATTTCAACTATTTTCTCAAAAATATGCTATGAGGGTATGGAGTGTGTTTTATTTGATTACTTCATTAATTCAAGAAATGTATCCATAGATTACTCCATCCATCCATCCATCCATCCAGTTTCTACCGCTTGTTCGTGTCGGTGTCGCTGGGGTGGCTGGAACCTATCCCAGCTGCATTCAGGCGGAAGGCAGGGTACAGCCTGGACAAGTCGCCATCTCATCGATTACTAAAATAATCGATAGCTGCAGCCCTAGTTGTACTTGAATGGACATCATCCATCTATCCATTTTCTACCGATTGTCCCTTTCAGGGTCGCGTGGGGTGCTGGAGCCTATCTCAGCTGCATTCGGGTGGAAGGCGGCGTACACTCTGGACAAGTCGCCACCTCATCGCAGGGCCAACACAGATAGACAGACAACATTCACACACTAGGGACAATTTAGTGTTGCCAATCAACTTATCCCCAGGTGCATGTCATTTATTTGCTTAAAACTTGGCAACAGTTGTATCTAAAGTCTTGTTGTATTTTGAAGTGAAATGTTTCACTATGTACACCAGTCCGACACTCGGCACTCATCTTTTCATTGAAGTATGCATCGACCTGATCCTTGACTGTATCATAACCCACACCAACTTTTAAGTAAACATTACTGCATTTGGAAAGTATTGCTTCACTTTTTCACATTTTATTTATGTTAAAATGGAATAAATTAATCTGGTCCCTAAAATATAAGGATATGTACAAAAATATGAAACTTGGAACTTGGAATATACGAACGTTAATGGACAACGAAAAGTCAGACAGACCAGAGAGAAGAACAGCTTTTGTGGCAAGAGAACTTCAGAAGTTCAATTTTGATATTGTTGCTCTCCAAGAGACCAGGAGAGCGGAAGAAGGCCAGTTGAGAGAAGAACAGGGCAACTACACTTTCTTTTGGAAAGGAAAACCAGTAATGATAATGTGAAACATGTATTTTGAAAAAAATCAATTAGTCATTAGTATTCACAGCCTTTGCCATGAAGCTCAAAAGTGAACTCAGGTGCATCTTGTTGTAACTAATCATCCTTGAGATGTTTCAAATTGGAGTTAATTGGAGTCTACCTGTGGTAAATTCATTTGGTTAGACATTATTTGGAGAGGCACACACCTGTCTATATATAAGGTCCCACACATGTCAGTGCATGGCAGAGCACAAACCAAGCATGAAGCTGAAGGAACGGTCTGTAGACCTCCGAGACAGAATTGTCTCGAGGCACAAACCTAGGAGGGGTAGAGTAAAATATCTGCTGCCTTGAAGGTCCCAATGAGTGGCGTCCATCGTCCATAAATGGAAGAAGTTCGGAACTACCAGGACTCTTCTTAGAGCTCGCTGGCCGTCTAAACTGAGTGATTGGGGGAGAAGGGCCCTAATCAGGGAGGTGACCAAGAACCCGATGGTCACTCTGTCATAGCTACAGCATTTCTTTCAGAGAGAGAACCTTCCAGAAGGACAACCATCTCTGCAGCAAACCTACAATCAGGCCTGTATAGGACAGTGGCCAGACGGAGGACATTTCTTTGTAAAAGTTTGCCAAAATGCACCTGAAAGACTCTCAGGCTATGAGAAACAAAGTTAGCTGGTTTGATGAAACAAAGATTGAACTCTTTGGCATCAATGCCTGCCGTCATGTTTGGAGGAAACCAGGCACCGCTCATCACCAGACCAATACCATCCCTACAGTGAAGCATGGTGGTGGCAGCAACAAGAACTGGGAGACTAGTCAGGATAGAGAGAAAGATGAATGCAGCAATGTAAACAGAGACACCCTAGATGAAAACCTGCTCCAGAGCGCTCTTGAACTCAGACTGGGGCGACGGTTCACCTTTCAGCAGGAAAACGACACTAAGCACACAGCTTAAAATATCAAAGGAATCGCTTTAGGACAACTCTCTAAATTTCCTTGAGTGGCCCAGCTACAGCCCAGACTTGAATCCCATTGAACATATCTGGAGAGATCTGAAAATGGCTGCCCACTGACGCGTCGCATCCAGCGTGATGGAGCTTTAGAGGTGCTGCAAAGAGGAATAAGCAAAACTGCCCAAAGATAGATTTAAAAAGACTTGAGGCTGTAATTTCTGCCAAACAGGCATCAACAAAGTATACGTACATGTGATTTCTAACCTGTTTAATTTTAATACATTTGCAAAAAGCTCTAAAAAAATGTTTTTTTCATATTGTCATGATGGGTAGGGATGTCCGATAATGGCTTTTTGCCGATATCCGATATTCCGATATTGTCCAACTCTTTAATCACCAATACCGATATCAACCGATACTGATATCAACCGATATATACAGTCGTGGAATTAACACATTATTATGCCTAATTTGGACAACCAGGTATGGTGAAGATAAGGTACTTTAAAAAAAAATTTATAAAATAAAATAAGATAAATAAATTCAAAACATTTTCTTGAATAAAAAAGAAAGTAAAACAATATAAAAACAGTTACATTGAAACTAGTAATTAATGAAAATTAGTAAAATTAACTGTTAAAGGTTAGTACTATTAGTGGACCAGCAGCACGCACAATCATGTGTGCTTACAGATTGTATCCCTTGCAGACTGTATTGATATATATTGATATATAATGTAGGAACCAGAATATTAATAACAGAAAGAAACAACCCTTCTGTGTGAATGAGTGTGAATGGGGGAGGAAAGTTTTTTGGGTTGGTGCACTAATTGTAAGTGTATCTTGTGTTTTTTATGTTGATTTAATAAAAAAACTAAAAAATATTTTTTTTTTTTTTAAAAACGATACCGATAATAAAAAAAACCGATACTGATAATTTCCGATATTACATTTTAACGCATTTAACGGCCGATTATATCGGCAGGCCGATATTATCGGACATCTCTAATGATGGGGTATTGTGTGTAGAATTTTGAGGACAAAAATTAAATAATTTCTTTTCGGAATAAGGCTGTAACATAAAAATATGTGAACAGAGTGAAGCGCTGTGAATACTTTCCAAATGCACTGTAAATTTAGTTTATACAATCATATGCGTTAACGCTTTAACTTTGACAACTCTACTTTAAAAGGGTCATATTATGATTGTTTTCTACATGTAAAACCTTTCTTGTGGGCTACATAACGTGTAATGGTGTTTCTTTGGTCAAAATGTTGCATAGACACAGACCATCTTCAAACTGCTTTCTGACAGTTTTTTTTAGGACGCACAGTTTTTTGGGGCGATGTTATTGACGTGCCTCCACTTCGACTGCGTCTTCTCCACGTCATGTATGTTTTAGTTTTTAGCGCTTCCATATGGAGTCACTTTGGTAGAGTAGCCAAAAATTGAGTACTGTTACTTTAGGATAATATGACTCAAGTAAAAGTAAAAAGTAGTCATTAATATAATTTCTTGACTAAGAGTAAGTATTCCTTGAAAGAAACTACTCGAGTATTGTGTAACTTGTGAGTAACTTCTGATTTATTTAACTTTTTTTTTTTTTAAATGTATGGTTTTTAGACTACAATTGTGCTGTGCGACACAGTTAGAATTTATAGGAAAAAAGAAGCTGGACCCTATGCTATTGTGGAGGGGGGCGTGGCCTGCGGGCCTGCAGCGAAGCGGGGTGTGCCAGGACCGGCCTCGAAATCAGCGACAGGTGCGTAGATGGCCCACCTGGGCCTGGTTATCTAATCACCTGTCGCTCTGTTATAAGCAGCAGCCAGGAGAAGAGACAGGGTTGGAGCTGGAGGGAAGCTGGAGTGAGAGCACGAGCGTGACGGACACAAACAAACACTTGCTGAAAAGTACATCAAACTAAATCCATGTTACTACTTTTGGAGGCTTTACCAAAATACTTAAAGTACAACATACTTAACGTGTAGGTTTTACCTTCATGATATCTGTAAAGCGCTTTATAGGTAAGATGTCTCATGTATGAATAGTATGACCACAAGTATTTTACAAAACATCATCGGTCTTCTGGGAGTGCCGTTCCTACCAAAAAGGTGTAGCAGGTGTGGCGCTCCGTACACCTGGGACATCATCCTGTCCGGATGCTCGTCTTGCATCTCAGCGTACTGCGGCCTCTCCAACTTGTAGAGCAGCTGGGTGCCTATCATCACATTAAAATACTCTGGAACGCCAGCCATGACTTGATTGATGGTGTATTCATACCTGGCAAATATAAAAGACACAAATAATGAGTGGTGGGTGCAAAGACCAAGCTGCCCACTGCCAAAGCGCTACAACAAAATACAAGAAATTTACGGATGATTAAACAGGAGGGCTTGGGGGGATGATGGGAAAAAACATGATATTAAATCATTCTAATGGATTTACATGAGAGGAGGACTTTTAAATAAAGACATCATTGTAGAAAAGTATAACATTACACTTTTTCTGATTTTAATTTGAATTACGATTATTTGTATTATTATTTTATGTTTTTATTCTTGCTTTTTTATAATTTTCTGTAAAGCACTTTAAACGGCCTTGTTTACAAATTGCGCTCTTTAAATAAACGTGCCTTGCCCTAACTACATTCTTAAGTGGCCTGTTACATCAAAAAACAATTTTGAAAATTCTTTTAACTAGAATGTACTTCCGTTTAAGTCCTACTTAAATCATCTGAATTCCTTTTGTTTTTGGTCGACTAAATCTCACAACATTTTAATCAATTTAGAATTACAGTAACTTTAATGGATTAAAATATAAAGGTATAAAGGATAAGACATTTTTAAAGTTCCCTTTGAAGCATCATTATTTGTGCTACCTACAAAGCATCTGAATAATGAAAGGTATTACAAAAGGTAGACCTCCTCTGAATGACTGCATCATTTTACACTAACTTGAGATCAAAAAACATACACATATTGTTTTAGCTGTTGAATAATATAACACAGGACAACTACTGTATTAATTGGGGTCATATGATTTTTTTTTTCTATGTTTAAAATTAGGGATGTCCGATAATGGCTTTTTGCTGATATCCGATATTCCGATATTGTCCAACTCTTTTCTTACCGATACCGATATCAACCGATACGGATATCAAACACGTAACCACTACTGGTAGAAGGGCTTCATTTAGTGGTACGCCAAAGATTCACTTAATTAAGTATTCGAACACAGTGTTACTGTTCACACTGAGTGTAACGTTACAGTAGACAAACAATATTAAATATGATTGTTAAAAAAAATCTCTGCCTTGTTTTTAATGAATATTTAAGTCTACTACACTACTGTATTTTAGTGTTGGTCATTATGGTGGTACTTGGAGAGGAAAGTGTTTTATGAGGTGGAACTTGATGAAAGGTCTACAGGACTGAGTGTATATTTCCTTACTTATTGTCAGAGTTTCCTTTTGACTTCTTATAGTTGGCATAGTCCTCCAAGACGCCCTCAATGTTCTTCTTAGCAGGCAGGTGGAATAACTGTCAAACATGGAGAGATTAGCGCGGAAGTCGGTCTTACAACAGTTGTCAGAAAAAGTGCAGTTTGATATTTGAAAAGAGCACTTTAACAGAACTCTTTAATGTTAATTGGATCTGTTTGAGATTGGTAAAGCACAGCTGTTAAAACATGCAGGAGACATTACCGTTGGAACCCTTTTTGTCTTAGCAAAAAGCTGGCAGTAATTGCTTACAGTCTGAAAGTGGGAGCATGCCTCAAAGCGCAATTTGCATAAAATTGTCCGTTAGTGTACATCCTTTTTAAAAGATAATCACAGATTGAGCGTGTGTGAACCTGTTTCTGCCACGTGATCAGATCCCAGTCGTCCACCAGCAAGTGTTTCAGCTCCTCTGGGATCTTCACTTTCACCTCGACACGGTTGGTGAACATGTCTTCCTGGGCGGACACACGCACAATTAACCAAACACAATACATATGAAGAAATAGTCTATTTTGGTAGGTGGGTGGGAGAAGAATTTTACAGTTCAGTCATCTTCCACGTCACCTTTTGTGCCAGGCTCATTACCTCCACCGTGGGCTGAAAGGCACAGCAATTTTACTTTTCTTACTTTCTGAGAAGTGTTTGCGTGACACACTGCGCACATGATGGAGGCCTGTATGCTGTGCTTTGTGTACAACCATTGTGTTCATGCAAGTTTCCACCAGTAAAGTTGTCATTTTCACACACCCCCCAGTAGCCTGCGTGGGTCTTTAACAATGCAAGGCCTGCTCCTAACAAAAGCTGTCGAAATTGTCATTTTGCAGTACCCACGTTAGCGCCATGTTTATTCAGAGCCCCGAGTTCTTAATTATTCATTTACTATGACCGTCCAAAAGTAGGTCTGATTATACACTCTTCTGTATATTTGTCAATCAATATTGCTACTGTCCGAAACTTAAATATGTATAGACCTGCAGGAGTACAAAGAGACTGTGCACAGATTATGTGATTGAAATAAAGACCATCACTGTGCTCAGGCAGGGGATGAGGAAACGGAAAACTGCAAGAAACAATTGGTGTCCTGGGTTAAGGGGAGCAAAACAACAACATAAGCAGAAGGTCAACAACAAATTCACTGACCACCGAGACTGAAGACTGGCGGAGAATCCAGGTCATCAAGGAATACAAAGCTACTCCACAAACCTGTGTCAGTGACCCCTCTCTATCCTCGGGGACTGTGCGGACCAGCTGAACAACGTCTCCCTGCAGCTGGCTGTTGTTCCTGAGTGCCTCAAATCTACCATCATCACATCTGTCCTTAAAGGGGAACTGCATATGTTTTGTAATTTTGCCCATCATTCACAATCCCTATGCGTGGAGAGGTTATTAGGTGACCACGGATCAGCCTCCACGGATGAGGCGCGAGCTGTTCAAAGTCGGGACCCAGGATGGACCACTCCTCTTTGCATCAGTTGGTCACATACAGTATCTGCACTGCTGATCTCCCAATGGACTGAACTTTCACATGAAGTTGGGACCCGGGGCGACGACTCCCTATGCCTCAGTCGGTGACGTCTCGTTGCCCCGACGTGTCTACATGCAAGAGGATCCCCTGCTGGCCTCACTATGGACTGGACTCTCACATTATTAACTGTATCCACTCAGCATCGATTGGACCGGTCACCCAGGGTGGATCCTCACATCTGCGGTCCCTTCCAAGGTTTCTCGTTGTTCCATTCTACCACAATTTTCAAAAATCGATCTGATAGCTCAACGTCAATGGTAGTTATGGAACTCATGGAAGAAATACTACATCAATCAATAAAAAAAGTTCACTGTCAGAGTTTTTGTTGACCTAAGCAAGGCCGTTACTTTTAAAGAAGATGGAAAGATTTGTTGTCAGAGGCACTGCACATGTTTGGCTCAACAGTTATCTCAATGACATGCCCTGCTCGCTATGGCCGCATTGGCCGCAAAGCTGCAAGCAATCAGCAATCTGCACACCTGGGACTAATGAAGGCAAGCAGTATAAAGACCAGCGGACCCGAGGATCCTGCGCCGGAACGTAGTTCACTCTTAGTAGTAAGCATCCCGTCTCTGGGTTCCCCCTCTTGCGTACTTGCTCTCTCCTTATGACTTCCTTGTTCCCGAGTCTTATGTCCTTTGTGTTACCCGCAGTGTGTTTCCTGTTTATCGTGATCGAGCTGTGTGCCTCGACTCCTCTCTAGATTTTGGACTGCCTCCCTCGATCCCTGCTTGGACACGGACCTCATTGCTTCTCTCCAGCCCCCGACTACTTGCTTTCCCACGGACTGCCTTCTTGCCTTGCCCCTCTGAACTAACGAAAGATTCATCCAACACGCACTTTCAACAAACAAACACTGGTAACATTTACATTGTTAATCCTACACATCGTTTCACACCAAAAACATAGAGTAGCATACCCCTCCCATACACTCATCAAAGGGTTCAATAAACCTGTTGAACCGATCCTGGTTTTGGTGTCGTCTCCTTCCCCCACTGTACGTAACATAAGCATTAAAGGGGAACATTATCACCAGACCTATGTAAGCGTCAATATATACCTTGATGTTGCAGAAAAAAGACCATATATTTTTTTAACCGATTTCCGAACTCTAAATGGCTGAATTTTGGCGAATTAAACGCCTTTCTAATATTTGCTTTCGGAGCGATGACGTCACAACGTGACGTCACATCGGGAAGCAATACGCCATTTTCTCAAACACCGAGTCAAATCAGCTCTGTTATTTTCCGTTTTTTCAACTGTTTTCCGTACCTTGGAGACATCATGCCTCGTCGGTGTGTTGTCGGAGGGTGTAACAACACGAACAGGGACGGATTCAAGTTGCACCAGTGGCCCAAAGATGCGAAAGTGGCAAGAAATTGGACGTTTGTTCCGCACACTTTACCGACGAAAGCTATGCTACGACAGAGATGGCAAGAATGTGTGGATATCCTGCGACACTCAAAGCAGATGCATTTCCAACGATAAAGTCAAAGAAATCTGCCGCCAGACCCCCATTGAATCTGCCAGAGTGTGTGAGCAATTCAGGGACAAAGGACCTCGGTAGCACGGCAAGCAATGGCGGCAGTTTGTTTCGCAGACGAGGAGCTAAACCCCCTGGATGTCTTGGCTCACACCGTCCCTTATGCCACCGAAGATGATCAAGAGAAGAATATCGACCCTAGCTTCCCTGGCCTGCTGACATCAACTCCAAAACGGGACAGATCAGCTTTCAGGAAAAGAGCGTGGATGAGGGTATGTCTACAGAATATATTAATTGATGAAAATTGGGCTGTCTGCACTCTCAAAGTGCATGTTGTTGCCAAATGTATTTCATATGCTGTAAACCTAGTTCATAGTTGTTAGTTTCCTTTAATGCCAAACAAACACATACCAATCGTTGGTTAGAAGGCGATCGCCGAATTTGTCCTCGCTTTCTCCCGTGTCGCTGGCTGTCGTGTCGTTTTCGTCGGTTTCGCTTGCATACGGTTCAAACCGATATGGCTCAATAGCTTCAGTTTCTTCTTCAATTTCGTTTTCGATACCTGCCTCCACACTACAACCATCCGTTTCAATACATTCGTAATCTGTTGAATCGCTTAAGCCGCTGAAATCCGAGTCTGAATCCGAGTCTGAATCCGAGCTAATGTCGCTATAGCTTGCTGTTCTTTCCGCCATGTTTGTTTGTGTTGGCTTCACTATGTGACGTCACAGGAAAATGGACGGGTGTTTATAACGATGGTTAAAATCAGGCACTTTGAAGCTTTTTTTTAGGGATATTGCGTGATGGGTAAAATTTTGAAAAAACAAAAAACAAAACAAAAAACTAAATTTCAAAACAAATTGCAATATTATGTAAAATCAGAGCTTTTCCTAATCACAATGTTGTCCATATGCTATATAAATTATTTCATTCTATTATACCTTACTTACTGTGTGAAATATGGGGGAACACCTATGAAACAAATATACAACCAATGTTCTTATTACAAAACAAAGCTATCAGAGTAGTCAAACATGCCAAATATCGTGCCCCAACAAATCCAGTTTTTATTAAATTGAACAGATTAAAATTGCATGACCTCATTGGTTTGAACACAGCAGTTGTTATGTTTAAGACATACAACCACATGCTTCCTTACAATATCCAAGAGATGTTCCAACCCAGAGAATCGTGCTACAACTTCAGGGGGACTGGCATTTTTTTCAAAAACCAAGGCCAGGACTAACATAAAATACATGTGCGTAACTGTTTGAGGGATCCACCTATGGAACAGCCTGGATGACCAACTTAAAGGCTTTAAAACAATTACCACATTGAAAAAAAACCCTATAAAGCCAACATAATAGCAAACTACAAAAAACTTAGATAAAGGTAATAAAAAACAAAAAATAGGTAGTGCATTGTATAGTAAAAGGTGTGGAGTAGCAATGATTCAGGTGAACTTAAACTTCTACATAAGTACTGAAAATATTATCTCTTGTGTTTTGTATTTACGGGTGTGTTATAACGAATATACTGTACATTTAGGTATGCTGTTGTCATGTGTATGTTTGTACATATGTGTATTATATATATATATATATATATATATATATATATATATATATATAGTTACGGCGCACGCGCAGTCTGCTTCTCACTCCTCGGCGGGAGCACCTAGAAGCTCCGCTATGAGCTCCGCAAGACACGCTATCGCGCTTGCTGAGCAGACCGTGCCCACGCGCCGCCGCAGCCAGAGGCGATCAGCAATCAGCGCACCTGGACCTGATGAGAGGGAACCTAATAAAGGACCAGTGGTTTCAAGGATCCTCGCGGGAACTTAGTTCTCAATGGTGTACCGTAAGCCGAAGCCCAATGCTCTCTCTCTGCGTTTTCCCTCCGTGTCTGACGTCCTTGTTTGTTCTCCGTAGTTCCTTCCGAGTCTTACCCGTTGTCTACCCTGTGGTTTTGGACTGCCTTCCTCGATCCTCGACCCTCGCCTGGACATGGACCTTGTCTCTTCTCTCCTGCCCTGGATCACCTGCCTGCCCCACGGACTTCCTTGTTCCTTCGCTCTCGACAACACTTGGTAACACACACTTCAGTTAACCTTACACATAGCCTTACACACACACACACCACTCTATAGTTATTGTTAGTATTGTTTAGTATCATTATATATATATCTATATATTGACTATACATATAATAAATTATTGTACATTACTGCCCCCTGATGTCTGAGCCGTCATCTCCACTCAGCAATACATAACATACATATATATATATATATATATATATATATATATATATATATATATATATATATATATATATATATATAGTGATCTGTTGAATGTGTATTGACTCAATGAAAATCAATTAATGTAAATTAACTGTAGTCTAGTCACAGGGAACTGGACTATGTAGGTTAGGGGTAAGCATAAATAAGCAAAATTATTCAGTCTACTTCTTTTGGGCATTGTGTTGCTTTTTTTTTCTACTTGATTTTTATTTTTCGACTTATAGATTTGATGTCAACTGTTGCGCTGGACCAGATGTTCCTCCAAGGGAATTTAAGTTACTGGTCAATCCCAAGTTCTTTGTAATGACATATTTGCTGAGTGTAAGTTAAGACCCCAACAGAATTGGTATTTTGCAATTTATTTCCAAAGCTTTGAAGAGACCAACCTAGAACAACACATTCAATTGCGTAGCCAAGTTGATCTGAAATCATTACGGAAGCGCTGTCTTCTTCAATATGCCAATAGCCCCCACCCTTCCGAGCGAATACACAAGTCTGTTTGTTTTACTTAGCCTGAGACAGGATGAGGTATGAAAAAGGAGTATCTCTCCTCCTCACATTCCAAGCTCAAGGTAACTTACAGTGTACCATCGGACACGAGATGGAGAAAAAATAGAAAGAGTACAAATGGTAACCAATAGCTATTTAAAATATGACTATAGAAAGAAATAAGTCTTAAATATGTATATATGTAGATACATATATCTCCGTCATAACCCAACTGCTCAAATAAACTAACTTGACTAAAAAAAATAATACAATACATTGATGAGCTTGTATTGGATAGTACCAAAACAACATATTTTATAAAAGGATTGTACAGCAATCATTTTTTTCCCCTCGTCACAAAATCAACCAGAATAACAGCAGACTTTGCCACACTAATAGATAACATTTTCACCAATCAGCCGGAGAATCAAATAACAGCAGGACTACTACTCAAGGAAATAAGTGAGCATTTTTCACAATTTCTTTAATAAGAAAGAAACAAACAAGCAGACACCAAACACCAGAAACTATGGCAACATTCAAGTCTGAGTTATGTGCTCAAGACTGTGGGGAGGTTTATACCTCCACAGACCCACATAAGGCATATGAAACCTTTCTTAAGCTTTTCTTAAAACTGTATGACAAGCACTGTTTAATTACAAAACATTACATTAAGGACAGCACTGGTAAGGAAAAACCGTGGATCACAAGAGGAATACTGAAGTCCTGCAAAAAGGAAAACATATCTGTAGAGAAAACATTTAGACTTAGATTTAAGGCACAGAACCAAAGAAACTGAACACAAATATAAAACGTACAAAAATAAATTAATACAAATAATAAAACACAGCAAAAGAACACATTTCTGTAACCTATTAGAACATCATAAAATCGCATCTCAGGTAGGTGGAAAGTTTTAAATGGTATCATTAATAAAAATATAACAAATAAGGAACATCCAAACTATTTCATAGAAAATAATTAAACTATGAATAACCATATAGGGAATAATGAATGCATATAACACCTTCTTTGTGAATGTTGAACCCAATTTAGCAAATGAAATTATGCAACCAGAAAACACTGTCAAATTTAATGAACAAATCATTCAAAACAACTCAGACTCATTTTTCATTTCTCCTGTTCAGGAAAGCGAAATCACAGAAATTGTAAATTCTTTGAAAATGTTTAAGTATATAGCTGTTCTCTTCACTTATATATGTAATATTTATTTGATAAAAGATGTATTTCCAATGAAAATGAAAATGGCAAAAGTTATTCCGATCTTCAAGAGTGGAGATGATCATCAGTTTACCAACTATAGGCCTATTTCTTTTCTCTCACAATTTTCAAAAGTCCTTGAAAAATTATTTGTATCTGTCATGATCTGTGGTTTGGATCATGTTTTATGTTATTTTCTGTTTAAAGACTCCATAGTTCCTGGTTGCACTTCCTTGTTTGTTTGTTACCTTGACAACCATTAGTGTCACCTGTTTCACGTCTTGGACTTACGCACCTGTTGCTAATTATGTTCACCTGTCTCTGATTAGTGTTCGGCCGCTCACCTGCTACCCGAGCACTAATCAGAGACATTATTTAAGTTTGCCTTTAACAGTCAGTCGGCCTGGTGTCATTATTTGCTTCATGCAACCTGTTACGGAAGTTTTGTTTCATGCCAAATTTTTGTGAGTACTACTTGTATCAAGTCCATGCTAATTGTTAGCTTCTTTGACCCCCCCCCCTGACAGTATCAAGATTAGACGATTTTATTGATAAGCATCACTTGCTAAGTGAACAACAATATGGTTTTCGATCAAACAGGTCCACTTCCATGGCAGTGATGGAATTAGTTGAGGAGGTAACTGTTGAATTGCAGGTGAATAAACACAACATTTATTCTCGTTCACAACCTTTAGTCTCTTCAGAGGAAAAACCTGAAACACCCAACCCCAGATAAAACTGGGATAATTGTTTTTGGTGCTAAAAAAGAAAGGTTTAAAGTCATCCAACTCCTTCAATCACTGTCCCTGAAAACCTCAAATAAAGCCAGAAATCTTGGGGTTATTTTAGATTCTGATTTACATTTCGACAGTCACATCAAATCAGTAACAAAATCGGCCTACTATCACCTCAAAAAATGTAACAAGATTTAGAGGGTTCATGTCAGCTCAAGACTTAGAAAAACTTGTACATGCCTTTATTACCAGTAGGCTAGTAATGGTCTCCTTGCAGGTCTTCCCCAAAGAAACTGTCAGGCAGCTACAGCTTGTTCAGAACGCTGCTGCTAGAGTCTAACAAAGACCAAAAAATGTGAGCACATTACACAAATTCTTAAATCCTTACATTGGCTCCCTGTACATCAGAGAATTGATTTCAAAATCCTCCTGCTCACATATAAATCACTACATGGTCTAGGGCCGAAGTATACCACTGATATGCTCCCACTATATAATCCCTCTAGATCAGTGATTTTCAACCTTTTTTGAGCCAAGGCACATTTTTTTGTGTTGACAAAATCCGGAGGCACACCACCAGCAGAAATCATTAAACAACGAAACTCAGTTGACAGAAAAAAGTCGTTGCCGCAATTGTTGGATATGACTTTAAACCATAACCAAGCATGCATCACTATAGCTCTTGTCTCAAAGTAGGTGTACTGTCACCACCTGTCACATCACCCCCTGACTTATTTGGAGTTTTTTGCTGTTTTCCTGTGTGTAGTGTTTTAGTTCTTGTCTTGAGCTCCAATTTTGGTGGCTTTTTCTCTTTTTTTGGTATTTTCTTGTAGCAGTTTCATGTCTTCTTTTGAGCGATATTTCCCGCATCTACTTTGTTTTAGCAATCAAGGATATTTCAGTTGTTTTTATCCTTCTTTGCGTGGACATTTTTGATTGTCATGTCATGTTCGGATGTACATTGCGGACGCCGTCTTTGCTCCACAGTAAGTCTTTGCTGTCGTCCAGCATTCTGTTTTTGTCTACTTTGTAGCCTGTTCAGTTTTAGTCTCATTCTGCATAGCCTTCCCTAAGCTTCAATGCCCTTTCTTAGGGGCATTCACCTTTTGTTTATTTTTGGTTTAAGCATTAGAAACCTTTTTACCTGCACACTGCCTCCCGCTGTTTCCGACATCTACAAAGCAATTAGCTACCTGCTGCCACCTACTGATATGAAAGAGTATTACAGGGTTACTCTGCCGAGCTCTAGACAGCACCGACACTCAACAACAACACATCGTTTGCAGACTATAATTACTGGTTTGCAAAAAATACTTTTTTACCCCAAATAGGTGACATTAGATAATCTCCCACGGCACACCAGACTGTATCTCACGGCACACTAGTGTGCCGCGGCACAGTGGTTGAAAATCACTGCTCTAGATCACTAAGATCTTCTGAGACCAATCTGTTAGCGGTTCCCAGAGTAAACTCAAATCAAGGGAGAGCATCATTCAGTCACTATGCAACAAATAGCTGGAATAAACTTCCTGAAGATGTCAGACTTTCCCCAACTCTGACTACTTTCAAAACTAGACACGTTTATGTTCACCTTAGCTTTCAGCTAAATCTTTTAACTTTTAACGTCCGCACTGTTTTTATTTTTATTGTCTGCATTTTAATTTTGCTTTTATTTTCTTTCATTTCACTTTGTTGTCTGTGAAGCACTTTGAGTCTGCCTTGTGTATGAAAAGCGCTATACAAATAAAGTTGCCTTGCCTTGCCCTCTTCCCGCCCATAAACAATGCGCATGCGTGAACAGTACATGGATAAACATGTTAAAAATCTCCCTATCTTTTTTTTTTTTTTTAATTAAATAGCACATGTTTCTTGAGAACAAACACATGTCTTTTAAGCAACAGAAACAACCAAATCAACTTAGGTAAGAACCCATTTTCCTTCACTCAATGCTTTCAAAAGCATGAAGGGTGAATTAGTTCTTTGATGCCACTTATATCTATAACCAAAGCCTTTTCTCTGTGACCTGTTTTGTTGATCGAAGAGCATCATAGAGGGAATGATTATCAGTCACACAAACTAACGCTGGAGCATTTTGTGCAACCTGCATTAACGATGATTAGACCACATCAAATTTGAGTTAAAGAAAAAAGAAAAAAAGTCACTAATTTCTATACAAACATTATATTTTGGCATTATTATGATTATTTTTATTATGGTATTTATTTCATTCTTGTTAGGATTATTTATTTTAATTCACACTAACACATATAGCACGATGGCCTTATCGTTATTTATGGATTTAATAATGTATATTTGAGCACCAAAACACAAAAAAAAGAAACTGATTATACATACACTCTCCACAGTTGGATCCACCCATGCACGCTTCTTCCGCGGTCCTTGGGGCATTTCTCCACTGCTCGTACCTTTACCTGGTCCTGGGGATAAACAAGAAATATATATATATTATATATAACATTTATGTCCAGGGTGTACCCCACCTTCCGCCTGAAGCCGCTGAGATAGGCTCCAGCACCCCCCCGTGACCCCGAACGGGACAAGTGGTAGAAAATGGATGGATGGATGTATAAGTATATATATTATATGTATATATAATATTTATATCCATCCATCCATTTTCTACCGCTTGTCCCTCTCGGGGTCGTGGGGGTGCTGGAGCCTATCCCAGCTGCACTCGGGCGGAAGGCGGGGTACACCCTGTACAAGTCGCAGGGCCAACACAGACATATATATATATATATATATATATATATATATATATATATTATACACATACATATATACTATATACATATATATATATATATATACATACATATATACTATATATATATACACATATACACATACATATATACTATATATATATATATATACACATATACACATACATATATACTATATATATATATATATATATATATATATATATATATATATATATATATATATATATATATATATACTCTGTATATATATATATATATATGTATATATATATATATATATATATATATATATATATATATATATATATATATATATATATATATATCTCCTGACGATTGAGGGTACCCCCCCTCATGAAACAGGCCTGTAGAGATGAAATAGTCTTGTGATTTTTTTTCCCACACATACATATATATATATATATATATATATATATATATATATATATATATATATATATATATATACATATATATATACATACATACATACCAGTAAATAAGCAAAAACCACAAGACAGATAGACAGAAGTCAATTGACTTACTCTTCAGCTTTGTCTTTTTCACTGTCCTCGAGTGCAAAGACATGCTTTTCAAGTTAATTACTATATTGAAGCAGCTGTTTGAATATATATAATCTACATTCAGTACTATTTAAGGTGATAATTTTTTGTGAAGGGCTGGGGGCGTTATCCTATTTGTATAATTGACTACATGACACATGTAATTATAATGAACGCTGTAGGAGGGATATTGTAACCTGACTCTCGGCAGATCCTTGTAGTTCGCTGAGCTCTTGTGTGGAGCTCAGCGAACTACAAGGATCTGGCGAGAGTCAGGCTAGGGATATAGTGTGGGAGACAGAAAAGTGCATACGAAATATGAAAATAAAAACAAATATGTTTAGACATACACATTAACTTTTTTATGTTACAAACAAGACTAAGGCACCTGCGAGTGCTTTGAGATGGGGGCAGGGGCCCACAGCAGCATGTTTTGCTCATTGAGAAGAGCGATACGAGCTTTTATGTCAGTGTCCAAAAGTCTCCAATAAGACCAGAGAAAGTAAGGTTATATTTCTCTTTTGGCTTTCTTGAAAAATAATATTTGCCCATCTTATCCGCTTGTGTTATTGTGAATGACATCGATGTTACATTCATAGATATGGTTACATTCATCTACAAGGGGTTAAGTGAGTCCCTGTTGGCAAATCTGTTCTAGGGGAAAGCGCTGATGTCATAATGCATTTATTTTTCCTAATAGTTTCGCATCGACCAGTAAAGTCTCAAAAATCGACTGGTCGATCGCAATCGACGGGTTGGCAACCCCTGTCTTAGGGCTTGTTCACAATGCAGCTCATTTCAGATTTTTCTTGCCCATATGCGACCCAACGAAACTATGTTTTCAGTACAAACCCGTTCAAGATTAGACAAACAAACAGTGTACAGGGTTACAGAACAGGAACACTGTTGGGTCGCCACGAGGCGCCCCGTAAAAGGCGGAAAAAAGGTAAAACGCTGGGGAAGAAGATGAGCAAAAAAAATACAATCTAGACTGGGCTCCTAGTCTGGAGTGGGAAAAAACCTCCATGCCATGCACACATAAACATGTTATATTTAATCACGACAACTCGCAACAGAGGGGGGGGGGGGGGTTGGAAGTTGGGGCCCTGGAGGTCAACTGCTGCTATGAAGCGCTGCCCACCACCCCGAAGGGAAATCAAGCGGTGGTGAAGGTGTGGGGTGGGGGAGGGAGGGGGTATTTATATATGCCCATTGTCTTGAATGTGTTGATGTATTGTCCGTAGGCCTGGGGCCGTTCTGCATGCAAGCAAAAGTTCGACTCCAGGTGCCGTTGAGGAGGGATAGAGGTCAAAAGCGTCCATCATTGAGGAGTCCTTGGGGGATGTTTTCAGAACAGCCTGCTCCTGTTGTTGCAGCGTTAGGGCCATTCGAGGGAGTCAAATCGTAGATCAGGATTTTTGTTTTTCCGCGAGCAGACGAATGGCTTGTCTGTTCTATTCGTCCATGCTGGCTCTCATATCCAATTTTTCCCTTTCAACCAGCTTTTCCATGATGTGATCCATCTTGCGATTCAGTTCAGAAATCGGATCTGTATCGGATTTTTTCATGACAGTTCATGCAGTTCCAAATTTTTCATATTCGACCCAGGCCTCTTTCGTATGTGGATATAAACAGGATATATATGCGATGCGTCCTCAATGTGAGCACTCCCGAATTCTTGTCCTCTTCTTTCTTAATGTTCTACGCAAAATAGTTTGATTCAGAAAATGTTGTTTGATTGCACAAAATACTTAAAATTGCCACAAATGCGCTAGTACTGAGACCGACTGGAGTTGAAGCCATGTTGACTTCCCTCAAGATTGCAGTGCGTGCAACGTCATGTCGACATGCGGGTCGGATTGCGTTCACATTAGAAATCACATTTTTTTTGGTAATGTAAACTGCCACTAAAAAGATCAGATTTGAAAAAAAAAGATTAATTATTAATGAACGAATGGGTGAGCTGACAATTTTTTCAATTAAAGGTGCAAAACACTAAAAACTTACAGCTGAAAATGTTTCTGCTGCACTGCAGCAATCTTCTTGCTTGGCGCGGAACCCCTCATCTTTCCCTCGACATAATGGTCCCTGCAGGGAAAAAGTAACAGATGAATAACTGGTGTTATGGATGACTTACCGTGATTCACACTCAGTTGCCTCTAAACACCACCACAGAAGGTTTGGAATCAACACATGATTGAACTGTTGACACTTACTTGAATGTAATGGGCTATGCAAAGACAGAGCATCCTTCACTTTGGAATTAAAGGAATTTTAGGTACAATATGTTTGGTTTCATGGGCTACTTGCCAACAAAATCTGTTTATTTACATGTTGATACACTCCTACCTAAAGAGATTTATTTATTGACACGTAAATGCCATGTTTTTACAAAAAATGTCTCAATTTGTTTTTTAGTTCATTTATTTTCACGTTTTTATTTTTTGTATGTAATGTTATTTTTTATCTTAGGGATGTAACGATAAACGGTATATTGATAAACCGCGGTACAATTCCTGACGGTTTGGAATACCGTTTAAATTTGTAATTACCGAAAAAACGTCATTTATTAATGCGTTTAGGCAACACTGCCTACTTCCTGGATACAGAGTGAGGGCAGCGCTGGCGCATGCGCAGATGCATCGTTCGGCTTGAAGAAACATGGCGGAACACAACTACACGGACTTTGCTACGGAGATTTCCCCACAGAGTAAACGGAGCCGAGCGCTTGGTTTAACTTCATGTTCCCTCGCTTCATTTCCGTGGAGTCTCGGCGTGCGTTTCAGAGCGCACTGCTGTCTTTAGATGGCGACAGGTGTGGACAATATTGGAGACAGAATCATTTGTCCCACACTAGAAAGTATACAGCGAAGGAGAAAATTATTTGATGTTGCTTTTATTTTCTCAATACAGGTCCATCAGCTGCTGTGACTGAGAGTTAATGATGTGAGGAAACATGCAGTAGTCGATGTGTCGGGAACGTGGTCACATCTTGTTTATAAAGTCTTTAGTTTGTTTACTAGGATGCTCACTCGTTCTTTTTTTAACTGCAACTTTTATCAATGTTCAGATAACATAAATACTAGCTAAAATGTTTTGTCATCTAATGGAATTGAACGCAGGCTGAGAAGATTGTGTATAAGATGTGAGAGGTATCACTCCTGTTTATTTTTGTTGGCCAAATTGTTACACTGACCACTAGAGAAGAGCAAAGCTTGTTTATTAGACTTTATCTTCATTAGCCAAACTGCTTTGTGTTTTATATTAATATCAAAAAGGTTTTTTTTACATTACTTGTGCTTTTTTTACTTCAAAGTTATTACTTTAAAAACCATTCATTTGACATAGGATTTTGTTCATGTTTTATTGTGTATAGTTAATTCCTATACGACATATTTGCTCAAACTCTTAATGGATCTGTCCCGATACAGCATGTACATATACAGTACATATAAATGTGCATAACTTTAAAAAATTACCTCCCTCTATCCACATGTAAAAATAGAGATAAAGGCATCACGTAATGTGAAAAAAGATGACACGTTGATACAATTAATGAACAAAAAAACAAACAATTGTCTTTAAATATATTGATAACCTTTATCTATAGCCTTTTTATTAGACATTACAAATTACATGATGGCGTCACATTCACACCCCAACACTGTTTTACCTCACATACTCAATAATCGTGATTTTAATACTGATAAAAAATAATCCTAATTAATATTTTGGCCATAATCGTGCAGCCCTATGTGTAAGACTAGATCTCATACATGAACACTATTTTTATTTATATAGACAAAAAGTGCAGTTACATCTTCATCAGGTGCCATCTTTCAAAATTCGTGCAATTGTTTATATTTTTGTATCTCTTACGTCCATAAAGTGCTATCTTGCACAATTTTCACATGTATCTTATTTATTCACGTTATTTTTTTTCTGCCTTACTATTTTGTTTACAATGCTTGTGTTGCTTTCATATGCACATTCAATTTCTACTTGAGGTCTATGAAACAGTGTTTTTATCTACAATAATGTTTCTTCTACAAAGTAAATCATTTTGAATGTGTTGTTTGTGTTTTAAATAAAACGTGGTTAAAATATTTCAGTAGAAGTAATTTTTAAAAATTTAGAGTATATTTAAAAATACCGCGATAATAATGAGAACCGTGCTAATTTTTGTCACAATAGCCGTGGTAAGAAATGTTCATACCGTGACATCCCTATGATAGAACCATATATACATATATATATATATATATATATATATATATATATATATATATATATATATATATTGTATAAAAAGTTGTAGTGACATCGAAACAAGTTTTGGCAACAAATAAATACAAAAATTGAAAAAATAAAATATTTTTGGTGGCTGTTTTCGATGCCAATATTCATATTTTTGTACACTTTTATTGTTTTTGTGTATTTCAAAGGGTTTTATGATCGCTTCTCTTTTTTAAGATTTTGTTTCTTTTTTTTCGGTTTGGCTTCTTTTTTTTTTTTACGGTGTCAAAATAATTGCAGCGTTTTAGCGGTAAACCGTCCGCTCCTTGCGCAAAAACACTGCCATTATTTTGATACCGTAAAAGAAAGAAGCGAAACCGGAAAAAAAGAAACAAAATCGTAAAAAATAGAATCAATCATACAAACCTTTGTATCACACACAAAAAATAAAAGTACAAAAATGTGAATATTGACATCAGAAACATTGACCAAAAATATTGTCTTCTTTTAATGTTTGTATTTAGTTGTTGCCAAAACTTGTTTCGGTGCCAATGCAACTTTTTCTACAGACACCAAATCTTACTGGCATTGTTCTGCAACTCAGTGCGGCGTTTAGGCAAAAGGTACAGCGAGTACCTGCGACTGATGCGACCATTCAACAGATTCTGTTTGGATTGTATTTTTATTGCTATTTATTGAACATCCTTAAAAAACTACCTGACCAGTTTTGTTTCTTTTCATCAATTTTGAAGGGCAATCCTGTACTTGGTATTATCACTGTTATATCAAACACTTGACAGTGTTCATTGTGCACTAAGGTACATCCGGTGCCTTGGAAATCCTTTTGTAAGGTTCTCTTTATTGGTTGCCTTGGAACCCTTTTCTGTAAAACAAGTCATGCATTACGTCCCGAGCTGTTATGCACATAACATTTTGGCTTGTTTTTTGAAACAGGCGGTGCTATAAATCCTCAACGAGTACATTATAGTGTGGAAGGTATGACATGTTGAATTACTCCTATGCACAGAGTAACATAAAACACCACTTGTGCCATTTATAATGACATGTAAACATTTTATATCTAACGCGTCACTGCTGCTTTTTTTTTTGCAACATTGGTTTATAAAAGCTCTCATTTCTGAGACTGTGTAATTTGCTACTGCTTAGCACAAATGTGTGGAAAAAAAACGTACTGGTCGCAGGCCTTTTGGAGCTCTTTTTGTTTTGCAAGGTTGCTGTCTTGTCCACATATTTGAGAACTCTGCTACCAGGAACCCATTCATCCCAGCTGAAAGCCAGAGAGCAGGACTGTCATTGCACTGAGAGATAAAAATATGTCTGATATTGACCACAGTCCAACACTTCCGTGACCCAAATAACAGGTTTCAGGGTGCGCTCACACTCGTGTAGCAGGGTTGCCAGATGGGAAATAACAAAACATCGTACCAAAAGCTTAAAATTATCATATTTTGATTGAAAGTTATCATATATCTGCTACAGTAAAACATTATAGAGATGTCCGATAATATCGGACTGCCGATAATATCGGACTGCCGATATTATCGGCCGATAAATGCTTTAAAATGTAATATCGGAAATTATCGGTATCGGTTTCAAAATGATCGGTATCGGTTTCAAAAAACAAAATGTATGACTTTTTAAAACGCCGCTGTGTACACGGATGTAGGAGGAAGTACAGAGCGCCAATAAACCTTAAAGGCACTGCCTTTGCATGCCGGCCCAATCACATAATATCTACGGCTTTTCACACACACAAGTGAATGCAAAGCATACTTGGTCAACAGCCGTACAGGTCACACTGAGGGTGGCCGTATAAACAACATTAACACTGTTACAAATATGCGCCACACTGTGAATCCACACCAAACAAGAATGACAAACACATTTCGGGAGAACATCCGCACCATATTTAAATTTTAAGATTTTAAGTACGCCTTATAGTCCGGAATATATGGTACTTAAAGGGGTCATATTGTGTGTTTTTTACTACATTTAAAACACTTCCTTGCAGTCTACATAACATGCAATGGTGGTTCTTTGGTCAAAAAGTTGTTGCATTTATGTTTTACAGACCACCTTTAAGCCGCTTTTTGACCGTCTCTTCAAAATGCGCCTGTGGAGGGGGGCGTGGTCTGCGGGCCTGCCGCGGAGCGGGGTGTGTAAGAACCGGCCTCGAAGCCAGCGGCAGGTGAGTAGATTGCCCAGCTGGGGCTGGTTATCAAATCACCTGTTGCCTTTATTAGCAGCAGCCGGACCGAGACATGTTGTTGGAGTTGGAGTTGTTGGTGAGCAGACGCACGGACACGCACGAGACCACGGCGAGAGGAAGAGTGAACCAAAGAAGACTGAAAAGTTGTGGAGCAAAGACTGTCGTGAGGTGCTTCCAAACCAAGAGACTGAAAAGTTGTAGAGTGAAGTACGGTCCTGGCGTGTGTGTGCGCACAATAAAAACCTTGATAAGACCAGACTCTCGGGCTACTGTGAGGATCTTTTGGCATCAGGGGGACCCACGAGAGGAAGACGTTCACAGCGCCATTTTGTGGGCGGGCTTATTTACGTGTCTCCACTTCGACTGCGTATTCTGCCCGTCATCTTTGTTGTAGCCGTGTAGCGTGCAAGGACGGGAGTGGAAGAAGTGTCAAAAGATGGAGCTAACTGTTTTAATGATATTCAAACTTTACTTCAATCAATAACGGAGCAGCATCTCCTCATCCGTGGCTCACTAGTGAAACAACAACACAGGAAATGTGTCCCGTGAAAGACCGCCCGACCGGAACTCTCTAATAACTAAAGTTCCTTGGGTGATTAATGTAAACTCACTACACCGGTATGTTTTAGCGCTTTCATGGCGAGTTTACTGACAGATATAAGTAAGAACTTTACACTACTTTATATTAGAAATGGCAACAGCGGAGGATGAATGTCCCATGACAAGAAGCTTTTTTGTGTGCAAATTTGCAGGACTTATGCAGATCCCAAATACAGATCAGCAGGTAACAGAAGGTAAGAAAAGTAGCTTTTGTATAATATTGCGAAACAAAACGCCAGATATGTCTTACCTTATACACACAACATAATATTTGTATGTTGAAGCACAGTACAATCCATCAAGCTGTGCGGCTTCATAGCCTATTAGCTTATCGTACTAAAACATGTTGATAGATTTTTGAGTGCTGTGTGTAATAGAACATATACAATTTTGGTGTTGTTTACTTGAGTCATATTACAGTGTAAACATATCTCTTATGTGTGACTGCCATCTACTGGTCACACTTATAATTTTACCATGTACCAAATAAAATAGCTTCGAGGTCGGTAAGCACAACCAGAATTATTCCGTACATTAGGCGCACCGGGTTATAAGGCGCACTGTCGATTTTTGAGAAAATTAAAAGATTTTAAGTGCGCCTTATAGTCCGGAAAATACGGTAATGTTTGTTCAGGAAAACCTGCCAGCGTGCTGGTTAGGTAAGCAACTAACTCTGAGTCTGATTTACCTCTCTTTTTTTGGAACTGAAAACACAAAATGTTCATCATTTCAGGCTTTTCTGGAATACCCGCCTGCTTACAGTTTTTTCCATTTGCTTACACACAATTTGACTATCTATGTGTGTCTTTTTTCAAAATGATTTACACACTTTTCCAAACACAACATTCAATTTCCTTAATTCCTAGATTATTTGCAAAATGACACACTTGGGTCAAAACATATGCCCATTCATCGAAATAAAGCGAGCATTTGTAAAAATGCAGTTTTATTGTCATCTCACTCACACAGACTTCAAATGATAAGACACTATTGGAGTGAGTTACCCAGAACATTGATAAATACAAAACACATTTGTAAAAAAAAACCTATTCTACTATATGAAATCACATGTTTGGGGCATTTTGCCCGACCTTTTTAGCATATGTGATGAATGATTACTGTAACTTGACAAAAATATATTGGAACTATTTGTCTCAAATTACAATCTGAGACAAATAAAAAGGTTTGAAAACAAAATCTGGAGATAAAGACGTGTGTATCACAATCCTAGTGTGTGTGTAAAGAGCAGTGTTGGGTTAGTTACTGAAAACCGGTAACTAGTTACAGTTACTAGTTACTTATTTCAAAAGTAACTCAGTTACTAACTCAGTTACTTACACCAAAAAGTAATGCGTTACTGTGAAAAGTAACTATTTAGTTACTTCTTTTTTTCTTCTTTTTTTTTTAAAGCTCCCATTAATGCCCTTTTAGCCTTCATTTCAGTACTGTTATTGCACTGGAGAATAATACAATCTGTTGATCAACTTGACACGCATTTTTATTTTCCTTTTAACATCCATCCATCCATCCATCTTCTTCCGCTTATCCGAGGTCGGGTCGCGGGGGCAGCAGCTTAAGCAGGGAAGCCCAGACTTCCCTCTCCCCAGCCACTTCGTCCAGCTCCTCCCGGGGGATCCCGAGGCGTTCCCAGGCCAGCCGGGAGAGATAGTCTTCCCAGCGTGTCCTGGGTCTTCCCCGTGGCCTCCTACCGGTCGGACGTGCCCGAAACACCTTCCTAGGGAGGCGTTCGGGTGGCATCCTGACCAGATGCCCGAACCACCTCATCTGGCTCCTCTCGATGTGGAGGAGCAGCGGCTTTACTTTGAGCTCCCCCCGAATGACAGAGCTTCTCACCCTATCTCTAAGGGAGAGCCCCGCCACTCGGCGGAGGAAACTCATTTCGGCCGCTTGTACCCGTGATCTTGTCCTTTCGGTCATGACCCAAAGCTCATGACCATAGGTGAGGATGGGAACGTAGATCGACCGGTAAATCGAGAGCTTTGCCTTCCGGCTCAGCTCCTTCTTCACTACAACGGATCAATACAGTGTCCGCATTACTGAAGACGCCGCACCGATCCGCCTGTCGATCTCACGATCCACTCTTCCCCCACTCGTGAACAAGACTCCGAGGTACTTGAACTCCTCCACTTGGGGCAAGATCTCCTCCCCAACCCGGAGATGGCACTCCACCCTTTTCCGGGCGAGAACCATGGACTCGGACTTGGAGGTGCTGATTCCCATCCCAGTCGCTTCACACTCGGCTGCGAACCGATCCAGTGAGAGCTGAAGATCTTGGCCGGAGGAAGCCATCAGGACCACATCATCTGCAAATAGCAGAGACCTAATCCTGCAGCCACCAAACCAGATACCCTCAACGCCCTGACTGCGCCTAGAAATTCTGTCCATAAAGGTTATGAACAGAATCGGTGACAAAGGGCAGCCTTGGCGGAGTCCAACCCTCACTGGAAACGTGTCCGACTTACTGCCGGCAATGCGGACCAAGCTCTGACACTGATTATACAGGGAGCGAACTGCCACAATAAGACAGTCCGTTACCCCATACTCTCTGAGCACTCCCCACAGGACTTCCCGGGGTACACGGTCGAATGCCTTCTCCAAGTCCACAAAGCACATGTAGACTGGTTGGGCAAACTCCCATGCACCCTCAAGGACCCTGCCGAGAGTATAGAGCTGGTCCACAATTCCACGACCAGGACGAAAACCACACTGTTCCTCCTGAATCCGAGGTTCGACTATCCGGCGTAGCCTCCTCTCCAGTACACCTGAATAGACTTTACCGGGAAGGCTGAGGAGTGTGATCCCACGATAGTTGGAACACACCCTCCGGTTCCCCTTCTTAAAGAGAGGAACCACCACCCCGGTCTGCCAATCCAGAGGTACCGCCCCCGATGTCCACGCGATGTTGCAGAGTCTTGTCAACCAAAACAGCCCCACAACATCCAGAGCCTTAAGGAACTCCGGGCGGATCTCATCCACCCCCGGGGCCTTGCCACCGAGGAGCTTTTTAACTACCTCGGCAAAATTAATGAAAAACAGTGCAACATAAAAAGGCATTCCTCCTTTCTTTAAACTTGGACCAATGACCATTAATAAAAAACAAGTTAAAGTGCAACATAAGAAGGCACATCATCTTCCTTGAAACATAGGTAGTGAAATAAAGCCTGACATCTGGAGTGATGCTGCTGTCTTCCACACTTGGAGCCATGGATTGTAGAATCCTTGTTTTCAGTGGCAGGATCATTGACACAGGTGGTGAAGTTTCAGTGCTCAGTAGAGATGTAACACTTTTGAGGGGTTTAAGCACCTGGAGGACCTCATCTGCCACTCTCACATCATCACCAGACAGGGTGACATTTGTCTTCAGGGTGTTGTGGGTCAATGCAGAGTATATAGCTGCCTGCTGTTCCAACATATCATAAGTGGAGTTCCACCTCGTTGGGACATCATGTATGAGCTTATGAGTAGGCAGCTTTAGCATTTCTTGCTTTGTCCTAAGCACATGAGCGAGCAGCTATTGTGCTTGGGTGGAAGTAGGAAACCTCCTTCCTGATCCTCCCGAAGAAGGCGCTCCATCCTATTGACTGAGATTCCCTTCTGTGATGCCAAATTCACTACATGTGCAAAGCACCTATCTGTGGTCCCAGTCCTGCCTCATTCTCTGTAATTATTTGATTTTTGGCATTATCACGTGTAAATGGGATATCTTTATCTTCCATTCCTCCACTGCTTGTGTCAGTACCTGCGCAAGGTGACTCTCGTAGAGGGGGCGTGTCTTCTCATCTCCCAGTCTGCTGTGATGAAGTGAGCGCTTATAGTTCCCCTGGACGTCCACCCGTCTGTCATGAGCGCAACCGATGATGCTCGGGATAGTTCATCCACAACTTTTTTCTTCTCCTGCTCATAAAGATCTGGCACAATCTTATCCCTGAAGTGGGTGCGCGACGGGATGTCGTAACGTGGCTCAAGCACGCTCAGCATGTGTTTAAAAGCCTCGTTTTGCACAACCGAGTCTGCACCTATAAACACACCGATTCAATGGCGCGGGGCGTTCAAGCTCCTCCGTTACTCCGCTCGCCATGACCACGCTGTGTGTGGACTGAACGTGCCAACAACTTTTTTTGTTTTGTTTCATATATCAAACCGCGGATCACGTGTGTGCCTCCCCTCCCCACACCCACACCCAGACACACACATAGACCGCGCCTCTTTTCTTCTCTCCGGCTTGTGACAGAGGAAGATTCAGAAGAACGACACCGCAGCGCTTCTGTTTCTAGCCGATACTACATCAAAAGTAACGTAAAATAACGCAGTAACGCATCATGTAGTAACGGCAACTGAGTTACTGAATATAAAAAATAACGCGTTAGATTACTAGTTACCGCCGAAACTAACGGCGTTACAGTAACGCGTTACTTTGTAACGCGTTAGTCCCAACACTGGTAAAGAGTGAAAATGGGTGTATCACAATCACAGTTATGTGCGTGCAAGATGTGAAGATGTGTCTATCACAACCCTTATATGTGTGCAAGATGGGAAGGTGTGTGTAAAGCATTGTGTGTAATATTTTGCAAAAACTGTGAAGCAGAGTCTATGCCTAAAATTAGGCAAATCTGCACAGTGGTTTTGCTTACTGTTGTCGTGATCTGTGGTCTGGATCATGTTTTTGTTATTTTCTTTTAGATTTAAGACTCCAAAGTTCCTGTTTTTGTGCACCCTTGTTTGTTTTAGTTTCCAGGGCGACTTATGATTTCCACCTGCCTCTTGCGTTCGGGACACACCTGTTTGTAATCAAGAGACACTATTTAAGCCTGCCTTTGTTGATCACTCGCCCTGGCTTCATTGTTAGCGTCACGCTTATGCAAGTAAGTTTTGTTTGTTCCACTAGTGTGCCGTGAGATACAGTCTGGTGTGCCGTGGGAGATTATCTAATTTCACATATTTGGGTTAAAAACATTTTTTGCAAACCAGTAATTATAGTCTGCAAATGATGTGTTGTTGTTGAGTGTCGGTGCTGTCCAGAGCTCGGCAGAGTAGCCGTGTAATACTCTTCCATATCAGTAGGTGGCAGCCGGTAGCTAATTGCTTTGTAAAGGCAGGTAAAAGGGTGTCTTATGCTAAAACCAAAAATAAACAAAAGGTGAGTGCCGCTAAGTAAAGGCATTGAAGCTTAGGGAAGGCTATGCAGAACGAAAGTAAAACTGAACTGGCTACAAAGCAGTGACATGCGGTCACTGGAGACAGGTGAGGCCATCATGGAAAGAAAAAAAATGTAAAAAGAAAAAATATATATTAAATTGTTATATGTATTCAGTGATTATACTATAAAGTTATTTTCCATTTAACTTCACCAGTTTTAGATAATTTTTATTCAAAATCGCTGAATTTTCACATTTGCCGTTCAAATACTGAGAAGAGACGGTGCAGTGAACAGCAGCCAGTTGAGGCACGTCACTCAGTGCCTCAACATGGATTGCACAATGACTCGGCTAACTGCTGGCCTGCTGTGCAGTGAGACCGTATTGCTATATGAATTATATTATACATTTCCATAGTTTAGTTAGCTGAGGTATATAATGTACAGTGTATTTTGTCAACAACTGTATGTGTGTAACGTATTTCTTGTGCTGAGCAATCATAAAACTGCTGCGAAGACGCACTGGCTGAGGCTCGCGTAATCCCGCCTCCTGGTGCCGGTTAATGCACCCCCCGACGGGAGCGCCACACCAACCAAAGCCCACACCCAAACCCTCCATGTGCAAGACCGAATCCACCCAAAAAAAGTCACTTAACAAGAAGCCAAAAAGTGCAAAAACAACAATACCCGCGCCGGAGGAGCGTGAACGACTGCAGGGACACAACATTAGGTACACCTGCAGACTGCAGCACGGATTTCATATTTCATTCATTCACAACTCCTCCAACACGAACACCACTGTTCCAGCACTTATAAGTAAAGGTAAGACCATAATAACGTTTTCTTTAATTAAATGTGATTTTTTTTGTGTGCTACAGTTTGTATGTGTAAAGTTAAAGTTAAGTTAAAGTAGCAATGATTGTCACACACACACTAGGTGTGGTGAAATTTGTCCTCTGCATTTGACCCATCCCTGGATCACCCCCTGGGAGTTCAGGGGAGCAGTGGGGAGCAGTGGGCAGCAGCGGCGCCGCGCCTGGGAATAATTTTTGGTGATTTAACCCCCAATTCCAACCCTTGATGCTGAGTGCCAAGTAGGGAAGAATGCTGGTATGAGCTTTTAAACATAACCCGTTAACTGCTGCCAATCAAATGGTGAATAAGATACTCTTTAGGGTTCATATGTTTGTAAATCTGACTGTGATGAAGTCAGTGCCTCACCAGCCATCAACCTCACCGCACGTCACTGCTACAAAGTAAACAAAAACCGAATGCTGGACGACAGCAAAGACTTACTGTGGAGCAAAGACGGCGTCCACAATGTACAGCCGAACATGACATGACTATCAACAATGTCCCCACAAAGAAGGATAAAAACAACTGAAATATTCTTGATTGCTAAAACAAAGTAGATGCGGGAAATATAAGACATGAAACTGCTACAGGAAAATACCAAAAAAAGAGAAAAAGCCACCAAAATAGGACAGAACTAAAACACTACACACAGGAAAACAGCAAAAAACTCCAAATAAGTCAGGGGGTGATGTGACAGGTGGTGACAGTACTTTGAGACAAGAATGCTTGGTTATGGTTTAAATTCATATCCAACGACTTTTTACTGTCAACTGAGTTTATGATTTCTGCTGGTGGTCTGCCTCCGGATTTTTTCAACGCAAAAAATGTGCCTTGGCTCAAAAAAGGTTGAAAAACACTGCCATAGCCTATGCTAAGTCTTAGTTTCCAGTGTAATAGGCACACTTGCCTTTTTTTTTGTTTGCCTGTATTTTGGTAGATAGGTGATTTATGTTAAATAAATCAAATCCTACCTTCACGCCTTCGTCCGGAGCCGTCAGTTTTTGCATTCCGGGAGAACGAACCGCTGTAAGCCGACCCTCGCCGGGACAACTGTGTGTAGACTTTTGTTAACTGTGTGAAAATGTAAAATTTAGTGTGTAAGCAATTGGAAAAAACTGTAAAAAGGTACATTTAGGACACAATGTTACACAAGATATATAAATACACTACACAAAAAAAGTAGAATTTTTCCTGTAATTTTATGGTATTTATTACACCGAATTACTCTGAACAAAAAAACAGTCAACTGTAATTTTCACGGTTAAATTTTGGTGACAGAGCTGCCATTTTTTTTACTGTAAAATATACAGTCATTTGTTGTTACGACTTTGGATAAAATTTGGACATCGGCCAATGCCAACACTATTCAGATACCATAACTGTGTTATACGCGGGGCTTCTTCTTCTTAGCGTTTCTATGACTACAGGCAGGCATTACGTCACCAACTCAACTTTTATTTTAGAGCAGGGGTGTCAAATGTGCGGCTCGCGAACAGGTTTTATCCGGCCCGCGGGATGAGTTTGCCAAGTATAAAAATGAGCCGAAATGTTTGAATGGAAGAAAGTGCTGTTCTAAATGTGTCCACTAGATGTCACAATAGCAATTATTTGTATCTTTGTAGATGATGCTACATATGCAAAAAATTATAAACCACATGATGTTCGTGCACCAGTCGAGGAAAATGAGCAAACTACATAAATAACATCCTGTAATTTGATTTGTATATTATTTTTTATCTCGATAGATTGAAAATTAACACCAATGACGATCATTATCACATAATTTATTCAGAAAGTATAAATAACGACAAATAAAGATAGAATACTATTAACCGCAACATGTAAGTGTAAAAAAAAACCCAACAACATTATGATTTGTACATTTTCCCAAAGTGCTTGTTCTATTTTTAAACAAAGTGTCATGTCTGTGTGATCATGTTTTTGTTTTGGTCATGTTCGGTTTTGTTTTTGGACTTTTTGTGCACTTTTGTTTTGTCACCATAGCAACCATTAGTTTTCACCTGTCACGTCACGCACCTGTTTCACGTTTTGAGTCACGCACCTGTTTTCGTTAATCATGTCTGTAGTATTTAAGTTCATTGTTTTCAGTTTGTCTTTCTGGTGACATCCCACATTTATACTCTCCACACACCCTTATGACCCTTGCTGCGCTTTTTCATGCCGTTTTTTCATCCAAGTAAGTTTTCTTTATTCATGCCATAGTTTGCAAGTTTTGTTTAATTGTTCATAGTTTCTGCCAATGTGCAAGTTCAGTGTTTATAGTCTCGTTTTGTACCTCCGCCCCTGTGCGCGCCTTTTGTTTGATCCTTTTTTTTTTGTAGTTATAGTGTTTAAATAAATCATGTATTTACATTCCCGTCTCGCCCGAGCCAACTTTCCGTTGCATTCCGGAAAAGCAAACACCCAGGACCAAGTCATGACACAAAGAAAACAATTTGAAGTTGTCTTTATTTTTAAGTTATCGTGCCGTGGTTTTACCTCTTGGGAGTAGATTTTTCTCCATGTGGCCCCCCATCTGAAATGAATTTGACAGCCCTGTTTTAGAGTAACGAGCAACAAAGGTGGCCGAGGGAAATGTAAAAGTATGCGTTTAATGTAAGACGTGTCGTGGAGTAAAAGTGGAAGTTGTCAGAAATATGAATAATGTAGTTAATTACGGATATGTAAAAATGATACTCGAGTACATTAAAGAAATATTTGTGTTTTGTTACTTTACAACACTGTTGTGGGCGGTCCACGCTTCGTTTCTGCATCAGTTTGGAGGTCTTACACCTGGAAAACATGAAAGATTATGCAGAAAAAACAGCCGTCGGATCATCATCGTCATTGGATGACTAACACAATCTGTTCTTCCACGCATATTAATGTTCATATTACACACATGATTAATGAGATGCACTCTTAACACTGGCATTACTACATTTTTCAGTTCCATTTCTTTAGGAGGAAGGTCGACAGAGGAAAGGCTTTGGCGGGCTTCATTTGTGATTGTAGCAATCTAAAATGGCTGACTTCACATGAGCTTTTTGAGAAAAATGTAGCAAAAGTTGCAATCTTTTGAGGCTTTTTTTTTTTTCCAATGACATTTAATCAACCTATAATTTTTGGAGTTTGTAACCAATGTTTTAAATGTTCTTTGTCACCTTAACCTCTAAAAGCAGAGGATTTCAACAAAAACAAATACTGTGTTGATGTTTTACTCTTTTTACGCCACACAGTTTTAAAAAGTAAACACAAGATGGCAGTAAAATCCCATACTCAGATCGAAGGATGGGTACCTGAGAATCAATACTGGTACTCAATGGTACCAATTGTTGGTAATTTTGTGTATGTTAATAAATATTAATTGTTTTTGATGATCGAATCTCTTTTTTATTGCAACATTTAAAAAGGAGCTGAGTACAATACTGTAAAGGCTGTCCAGTTCTTATATTGTTTTGTTATCATCATATTTTCTCATTTGCAAGTAGGACATTAAGTTGCAACTAGATGAGGCAATTCCTGAAAGAATTGCGTGTGAATGCTCCAATGCTGAAGTTGAACTGAAATGCTGACAGAATGTGGTATGAATGTAAGAATAGTTTGAATGTTGGAGTGGTTTGAATGTTGAAGAGTTCGAATTTCCAGGAAAAACGGAATTTGGTTTGGAACTTAGGAAAGTGTTAATTTGAATGTCCAGGATGAGTGTAATGTGTTGATGTTGGAATGGTTTGAATTGGTTGAAAAATGTGGGAAATGTGAAAATCTAAAAAATGGACAGTTCATTTTGAATGGGGAAAATGTCCCTGAAAACTGGGAATTCTTGGAAATCCAGGATTTTTTTTTAAATTGTTGAAGGAGAGCACACAATTTTGAACAGGTTGAATATTTTGAAGTTGGAACCGTTTGAATCGGATGAAACTTTGATTTATTGTAATGGGATATCCTGGAATTTCGGGAAATGCGGGAATTTTTATGAGAAATTGTTAAAAGACTTGAATGTTCTGAATGAATTGAAATGGTTGGTGGTGGAATATTTCAAATTGGTCGAGTAATGTTGAAGTATTACAATTTTTAATTGAGAATTGGTATTAATTAATTCCAGGAATTTCGGAAAAACCGAGAATTTTTCCAGTTCAAAAAACAACTTCTTTTTTTTTGTCCTGATTAAGAAGAGTGTTTTGACGGTGGAACGGTTAATGTGGGTTGAAAAATGTGGAAGGAGTAGTCGACAGAAAAAAGGGTCAAAAAAAGGGTTTGAAAAAAAGGGAATTCCTGGATTTTTTTTTAACTTGGAAAAAAATACTTCCTTAAATTTCCAGGATGAGTGGAATATGTTGAAGGTGGAATGGTTTTAATCGGTTGAAATTTTTTGAAATGGTGGAAGTTTGAAAAATGGCCAATTCATTTTGAATGGGAAAAATGTCCCTGAAAACCTGGAATTCTGGGAAATCTGGGAATCTGTCAAGGGAAAGCTTGCAATTCCCGAATAAACTGAACAGTTTAAAGTTGGAACGGTTTGAATCGGATGAAACTTTGATTTATTTTCATGGGAATTTCATGGAAATTTGGGAATTTCGGGAAATGCGGGAATTTTTCTGGGAAAATGTTAAAAGACTTGAATGTTCTGAATGAATTGAAATGGTTGGTGGTGGAATTTTTTCAAATCAGTCGAGAAATGTTGAAATATTAACATTTTTAATTGAGAATTGGTATTAATTAATTCCAGGAATTTCGGGAAAACCGGGAATTTTTACAGTTCAAAAAACAACTTAATTTTTTTGTCCTGATTAAGAAGAGTGTTTTGACGGTAGAACGGTTAAAGTGGGTTGAAAAATGTGGAAGGGGTAGTCGACAGAAAAAAAGGGTCAAAAAAGGGTTTGAAAAAAAGGGAATTCCTGGATTGTGAACAAATGCCTGAGAAAATTGTCGAACAGTTTAAGAGCAACATTTTTCAACGAGCTATTGCAAGGAATTTAGGGATTTCACCTTTTACGGTCCGTAATATCATAAAAAGGTTCAGAGAATCTGGAGAAATCACTGCACGTAAGCGATGATATTAGAGACCTTCGATCCCTCAGGCGGTACTGCATCAAAAAGCGTCATCAGTGGGTAAAGGATATCACCACATGGGCTCAGGAACAATTCATAAAACCACTGTCAGTAACTACAGTTGGTCGCTACATCCGTAAGTGCAAGTTAAAACTCTACTATGCAAATCTAAAGCCATTTATCAACAACACCCAGAAATGCTGCCAGCTTCGCTGGGCCCGAGCTCATCTAAGATGGACTGATGCAAAGTGGAAAAGTGTTGTGTGGTCCGACGAGTCCACATTTCAAATTGTTTTTGGAAACTGTGGACGTCGTGTCCTCCTTAACAAAGAGGAAAGAACCATCCGGATTGTTACAGGTGCAAAGTTGAAAAGCCAGCATCTGTGATGGATGGGGGTGTATTAGTGCCCAAGGCATGGGTAACTTACACATCTGTGAAGGCACCATTAATGCTGAAAGGTACATACAGGTTTTGGAGCAAAATATGTTGCCATCCAAGCAACAGTGTCATGACGCCCCTGCTTATTTCAGCAAGACAATGCCAAGCCACGTGTTACAACAGCGTGACTTCATAGTAAAAGAGTGCGGGTATTAGACTGGCCTGCCTGTAGTCCAGACCCGTCTCCCATTGAAAATGTGTGGCGCATTATGAAGCCTAAAATACCACAACGGAGACCCCGGACTGTTGAACAACTTAAGCTGTACATCAAGCAAGAATGGGAAATAATTCCACCTGAAAAGCTTCAAAAATTGGTCTCTTCAGTTCCCAAACGTTTACTGAGTGTTGTTAAAAGGAAAGGCCATGTAACACAGTGGGAAAAATGCCCCTGTGCCAACTTTTTTGCAATGTGTTGCTGCCATTAAATTCTAAATTAATGATTATTTGCAAAAAAATATTACGTTTCTTAGTTTGAACATCAAATATCTTGTCTTTGCAGTCTATTCAATTGAATATAAGTTGAAAAGGATTTGCAAATCATTGTATTCTGTTTTTATTTGCAAATTACACAACGTGCCAACTTTGTCATGACGTGGACTATGGGGGTTTTGTTTTCCCGAGATGCAATAAAAGTTGGAGCGGACATGGCGTGAAGGTGAGGACATATTTATTTTTACTATAACAAAAAGAACAAACTAAAGGTGCGCACAAGGCGGAGGTACAAACTTGACTATGAAACAAAAACTTACACTTAACGTAGACTAAGGACATGAAACTAAAGAACTGCTAAACGTGACATGAATAAACAAAAACTTACTTGGAACAAGCATGGAAATGATGGAATTAACGCATGAGTGACAAGGGTAACAGCAGATAATGTCGCCAGGCCGACCAGCAGAAAAAGATAGGCTTAAATAACAGTGACATGATTGGTGACAGGTGTGTGAGTCCAAATGTGGAACAGGAGAAACTAATGGGTAACCATGGAAACAAAACAAGGGAGTGAACAATCAGGAACTAAAAAGCATCCAAAAAACAAACAGCACATGGCCAAACAAAAACATGATCAACACAGACATGACAAACTTCACTGGTTTTGGGTTTTGTATTAGGAAAGGCAGTAATACAGCATCAATCCCAAAATAAACCCATTTGGAGAGTAACAATATAACCTAGTGATATTCAGCATCACAACGGTCTTTGTTCTATGCTGTGCAAAGGGGCCGAGGAATTTAGCAGGGAGCTAAAAGAGTGTCTTATCTCATCTAGACACAGAACGGGCTCGGGCCGTTAAGGCGAAGCAATACAACATAAGGCACATAGACTACAATTGTTGTTTTTACTCAAATATTCATTTTGCCAGAACAGAAGACATGGACACGTTGGTCTAGGTTTGTCTACTCGTAGCCTGCTGCCACTACGACCCGACCCCGGATGGACTGGGCCGCAAATACATTTCATGTTGTCATCCTTTCCAGTATTTAATGTCAGCTGTCCAAAAAATGTGCATTAAATTAGGTCTTAGGAAGGAAGGATATCACACCAGTGATCAGGATCTACTACATATTTATTACACTACTATAAGACATATGGCTGGAACAACCGATTCTATTCATGAACAATATTAACCTACAGGTTTTGAGAATGTTTCCCCCCTTCCCCAACAAAAAAAATGGTGTAGGCAACAATACACAACACGACTTGCATGCACAGGGGTGGTGTGTGTGATTGATTGGCCCATTGTCAAGGTGTGCGTCATCCTCGTTAAATTGATTGTGCTGTTCATGAGAAGATGAAATTATGCTGGAGCCGCATTCACACGTTTACAACACCCATAGAAAGCAGCCCAATGTAGGTCAGAAATATACTGACTTATCTAAACAAAATATATTAGTCATTTGTGGAAATAGCTGTTACTGATACGACACAAAGAAAATGAATGCTTAGTATAAACCAGATATTCTCAAACTGTGGTAGGTGTACCACTAGTGGTACATAGGCTCCATCTCGCGGTACATCAAAGAATCACTTGAATAAACTAGTGTTTTATTTTCTTGATTCAAACACGGTGTTTTTTTGTGTTTTTGATTGATTGAAGCTTTTATTAGCAGATTTTGAGAGAAGTAAATACAGTATATGAATCGGTACAGTTTACACAGTACAGTACATACCCAGCAGGCACGAGACATTGATAAAACGTTGATTATACATACATGTCCTTTAAAACTGACTTTTGAAAAAACGTTACAAAATAGTTGTATTTGTAAATGGAGACAACGCTGACGTTGGATTCAAGTTGTTGGTTGGGAAATGACCAAATTTCCATGGTCAAAGCGACGTCACAGCCTGACATTGAATCAACGTTGTCAAAAGGTATGTTGTTTCAATGTTGTATTTGTGTTGGAAAATATTGGTTGGAAGATGACCAAATTTTAAATGGTCAAATCAACGTCAGAACCCAACATTGATTAAAGGCCGTCAAAAAGCATGTTGTTTCAGAGTTGTATTTGTGTTGGAAAATATTGGTTCGAAAATAACCAAAATTCAATGGTCAAAGCAACGTCAAAACCTGACATTGATTAAATGTCGTCAAAAAGCATGTTGTTTCAACGTTGTATTTGAGTTGGAAAATATTGGTTGGAAAATAATCAAAATTAAATGGTCAAATCAACGTCAGAACCCAACATTGATTAAATGTTGTCAAAAAGCATGTTGTTTCAACGTTGTATTTGAGTTGTAAAACATTGGTTGGGAAATAACCAAAATTCAATGGTCAAATCAACGTCAGAACCTGACATTCACTAAATGTCGTCAAAAAGCATGTTGTTTCAACGTTGTATTTGTGTTGGAAAATATTGGTTGGAAAATAACCAAAATTCAATGGTCAAATCAACGTCAGAACCCAACATTGAATTGACGTTGTCAAAAAGTTTATTGTTTCAATTTTGTATTTCCTGTTGGAAAATATTGGTTGGAAAATTACCAAATTTCAATGGTCAAATCGATTTCACAGCATGACATCAAATTAACGTTGTCAAAAAGTATGTTGTTTCAATGTTGTATTTGTGTTGGAAAATATTGGTTGGAAAATAACCAAAATTAAATGGTCAAATCAACATCAGAACCCAACATTCATTAAATGTCAAAAAGCATGTTGTTTCAACGTTGTATTTGAGTTGTAAAATATTGGTAGGGAAATAACCAAAATTCAATGGTTTACTCTTTTTACGCCACACAGTTTTAAAAGTATACAAGAGATGGCAGTAAAATCCCATACTCAGATCGAGGGATCAATACTTGTACTCAATGCTACCAATTCTTGCCTGAAATAATATATCTTTGTGAGATTTACTAGAATCAGGTGTTTTTGTAAGGTTTGCAAATACAAAAATTAGGTTTTACTCACTATGATAGTATAACTGTATCACTCAGTATGACAGTTATTGAAACATAACTAAATCGACGTCACAGCCTGACATTGAATCAACATTGTCTAAAAGCATGTTGTTTCAACGTTGTATTTGTGTTGGAAAATATTGGTTGGAAAATGACCAAATTTCAATGGTCGAATTGACCATTGAAATAACATTGTCAAAAAGCATGTTGTTTCAACATTGTATTTGTGTTGGAAAATATTGGTTGGAAAATGACCAAAATTCAACGGTCAAATCAACGTCTGAACCCGACATTGAATTGACGTTGTCAAAAAGTATATTGTTTCAATTTTGTATTTCAGTCGGAAAATATTGGTTGGAAAATTATCCAATTTCAATGGTCAAATCGATTTCACAGCCTGACATCGAATTATTGTGTCAAAAAGTATGTTGTTTCAACGTTGTATTTGAGTTGTAAAATATTGGTTGGAAAATAACCAAAATTCAATGGTCAAATCAACATCAGAACCTGACATTGATCTGACGTTGTCAAAAAGTATATTGTTTCAATAGTGTATTTGTGTTGTAAAATATTGGTTAGAAAATGACCAAATTTCAATGGTCAAATCGATTTCACAGCCTGACATTGAATTAACGTCGTTAAAAAGTATGTTGTTTCAATGTTGTATTTGAGTTGTAAAATATTGGTTGGAAAATTACCAAATTTCAATGGTCAAATCGACGTCACAGCCTGACATTGAAATAACATTGTCAAAAAGTATGTTGTTTCAACGTTGTATTTGTGTTGGAAAATGTTGGTTGGAAAATGACCAAAATTCAATGATCAAATCAAAGTCAGAACCTGACATTAAATCAACGTTGTCAAAAAGCATGTTGTTTCAACGTTGTATTTGTGTAGTAAAATATTGGTTGGAAAATGACCAAAATTCAATGGTCAAATCAACGTCAGAACCCAACATTGATTAAATGTCGTCATCGCTTCATTTCTGCATCAGTTTGGAGGTCTTCCACCTGGAAAACATGAAAGATTATGCAGAAAAAAACAACCGTCGGATCGTCATCGTCATTGGACGACTAACACAATCTGTTCTTCCATGCATATTAATGTTCATATTACACAAATGATTAATGAGATGCACTCTCAACACTTGCATTAATAAATTTTTCAGTTCCAGTTCTTCAAGAGGAAGGTCGACAGAGGAAAGGCTTTGGCGGGCTTCTTTTGTGATTGTAGCAATCTAAAATGGCTTACTTCACATGAGCTTTTTGAGAAAAATGTGGCAAAAGTTGCAATCTTTTGAGGCTTATTTTTTTTCAATGACATTGAATCAACCTGTAATTTTCAGAATTTGTAACCAATGTTTTAAATGTTCTTTGTCACCTTAACCTCTAAAAGCACAGGATTTCAACAAAAACAAATACTGTGTTGATGTTTTACTCTTTTTACGCCACACAGTATTAAAAGTAAACAAGAGATGGCAGTAAAATCCCATACTCAGATCGAGGGATCAATACTGGTACTCAATGCTACCAATTCTTGCCTGAAATAATATATCTTTGTGAGATTTACTAGAATCAGGTGTTTTTGTAAGGTTTGCAAATACAAAAAATAGGTTTTACTCACTATGATAGTATAACTGTATCACTCACTATGACAGTTATTGAAACATAACTAAATCGACGTCACAGCCTGACATTGAATCAACATTGTCTAAAAGCATGTTGTTTCAACGTTGTATTTGTGTTGGAAAATATTGGTTGGAAAATGACCAAAATTCAACGGTCAAATCAACGTCTGAACCCAACATTGATTAAATGTCGTGAAAAAGCATGTTGTTCCAACGTTAGGTTTGAGTTGCTCAACGTCAGGACCTAATTCAACAAGTTCTCAACCTTGTATCATAATGTTAATAGTATTCTATCTTTATTTGTCATTATATATCAGTCAACTCATTGGTGTTAATTTTCAATCTATCTGTCACGGCGCGGCCTCGAACCCACAATCCTCCCGCAGCAAGATCCAACACTCTGTCTGGCAGCATGCCAGGACACGCCCCCGCACGCGCCGAGCGCTTCGAGCCCACGCTTCGCCGCAGCTGCAGACTGTCAGCAATCCGCGCACCTGGCAGCAATCAGGAGGACAGCATAAAGACCAGTCACTCCTTGGAACATACGCCGGAACGTCGTTAACTCTCTGTAGTAAACATTACGTCTCTGGCTTCCTTCTTGTTGTCTTCGTCCTTGTTCTCCGTGTCCTTTTGTCTTGTTGACTCATGTCCCTTGTCTTCCTCGCAGTACCCGCCTTGTTCCGTGTGCTCGAGCTCTGTACCTCGACCTCCATCCGGATTTTGGACTGCCTCCCTCGATCTTCGACCCTTGCCTGGACACGGACGTTGTCACTTCTCTTCTGCCCTCGACCTCCTGCCTGTCCCCGGACTTCCTTTGTGCCTCGCCCTCTTGGACTGACAAAGATTTCATCCATCACGCACGTACAACATCCTCTTGTATTATTTACACGGTTAATTTCACACTTAGTCCTGCAACCAACACATAGAGTAGCATACACCTCCCACACAATCATCAACGGTTGCAATAAACCTGGTAACCTGAGCTTCTTTGAGGTGTCGTCTCCTTCCACCCCTCAGGTACATAACACTATCAAGATTAAAAAAATATATCAAAATCAAATTACAGGATGTTATTTATGTAGTTTGATCATTTTCCTCGATGGTGTACTAACATCATGTGGTTTATTTTGTACATATGTAGCATCATCTACAAAGATACAAAAAATTGCTATTGCGACATCCAGTGGACATTTTTAGAACAGCAGTTTCTTTCATTAAAAAATTTCAGGTTAATTTTTATACTTAGCAAACTCATCTTGTGGGCCGGATAAAACCTGTTCGCGGGCCTGACCCGGCCCTCGGGCCGTAGGTTTGACACACCTGCTTTAAGCGTATCCATCTTACTGACTGCTTTACGGTGTCAAAGGTCCTTCTGAAGGTCCAGCATGACCATACCGCCTCCACCTGATGTTTGATAGGCATGTGTCTGTGGACTGGTTGGTTCTGAAGCCGGATTGGAATTGGTACATGAGTTTATTTGTAGAAAAGTACTATCCACCTGTTCATAAACAATTGTTTCCATTACTTTAGAAATGGAACTGAGAATAGAAACAGGCCGATAGTCGCCAGGTTCTAATTTCCTTTTTGAAAAGGGGGGTTGCTGGTAAAATCTTTTGGTCCTTGGCCTTGATCAATGGAGAGGTTTATTATGTGGGCGATGATCGGGACAATGGTGACGTCCCTGAGAAATCTTGATGGGATCTCGTCAAGGCCAGTGGCCTCGTTTTGGTGGAGCGCGCTCAATTTATTAGGCACCCTCGTCAGTTGAGACCATTTCTAATTTGAAATCATTATTGCGTACGCCTCGTTTTAGGTAGTAGGCTTGAGCCTTGAGGCTGAGGTTCGGGAGTCTGGTTTTGAGTTTCTGGCTGCAGCCAGGAAGCTGGTTGTTGAGAATTTTCCACAGCTCCCGTGGTTTATTTATGTTTTCCTCAATTTGGTCGTTAATGTCGTTTTAAGGATTCAGTCAGGTTTTTAGAATGATTTCTTCTTTTTTGTATTCCCTTTTGAGTGTTGCAAGATGTGATGTTAGGTTATTATTATTGGGCTCAGTTCTGCACTTACGGCCTTCTTTCATCTCCGTAATATCGCTAAAATTCGTTCTATTTTATCCACTAGCGACGCTGAGATCATTATTCATGCGTTCGTTACGTCTCGTCTCGACTACTGTAACGTATTATTTTCGGGTCTCCCTATGTCTAGCATTAAAAAATTACAGTTGGTACAAAATGCGGCTGCTAGACTTTTGACAAGAACAAGAAAGTTTGATCATATTACGCCTATACTGGCTCACCTGCACTGGCTTCCTGTGCACTTAAGATGTGACTTTAAGGTTTTACTACTTACGTATAAAATACTACACGGTCTAGCTCCGTCCTATCTTGTCGATTGCATTGTACCATATGTCCCGGCAAGAAATCTGCGTTCAAAGAACTCCGGCTTATTAGTGATTCCCAGAGCCCAAAAAAAGTCTGCGGGCTATAGAGCGTTTTCTATTCGGGCTCCAGTACTATGGAATGCCCTCCCGGTAACAATTAGAGATGCTACCTCAGTAGAAGCATTTAAGTCCCAGCTTAAAACTCATTTGTATACTCTAGCCTTTAAATAGCCCCCCTGTTAGACCAGTTGATCTGCCGTTTCTTTTCTTTTCTCCTCTGCTCCCCTTTTCCTTGAGGGGGGGGGGGGGCACAGGTCCGGTGGCCATGGATGAAGTGCTGGCTGTCCAGAGTCGGGACCCGGGGTGGACCGCTCGCCTGTGCATCGGCTGGGAACATCTCTGCGCTGCTGACCCGTCTCCGCTCGGGATGGTGTCCTGCTGGCCCCACTATGGACTGGACTCTTACTATTATGTTGGATCCACTATGGACTGGACTCTCACAATATTATGTCAGACCCACTCGACATCCATTGCTTTCGGTCTCCCCTAGAGGGGGGGGGTTACCCACATATGCGGTCCTCTCCAAGGTTTCTCATAGTCATTCACATCGACGTCCCACTGGGGTGAGTTTTTCCTTGCCCGTATGTGGGCTTTGTACCGAGGATGTCGTTGTGGCTTGTGCAGCCCTTTGAGACACTTGTGATTTAGGGCTATATAAATAAAGATTGATTGATTGATTGATTCAGAGTATTTTTTTGTCTCCGTCTTTGATGGCAGCTAATAGGTCCGGATTCATCCATGGTTCGGAGCGGGCTTTCACCCTGCCTGTTTTAAAGCAACCCCATGCATCGTCACAGTGGACCAGGCCCACTCACCCAGTTTGAGGTTGAAATTTTCACCTGAGTATGTTTTTAGGGATCTGGATTGAGTTGTTGTGTGTCCGTTGGCTTTGGGCTTACCTATTTTCCGGGTGCAGAAGGTTAGATAGTGGTCGCTAAGACGGCAGACCGTGACCCCACTATTTTTATGTTAGGCCGGTCTGAACTGAGAATGACACCTATGGTTTATTGAGTGGAATCTCACACCCTTGTTGGTCATGTTGGGTGAGGTTACAGCATTTGCTGCCACGTTGCATATCTGTGTTCAAGTCTCCGGTTCAAATTTTTTCCATGTTGTCCACCCCCAGCTAAGCACTCCTCAAGAGCATCATAGAAATCACTCTGATTGGGGGGTCTACAGTATATACCATCCCTACCAGTACCGGCTTAACGATTCTGATTTGATTTCAGCCCATACAGATGTTTAATCTATGTGTAATGTTACAGGGACCAACATTATTAAATATAATTGATAGATAAAATATCTGCCATGTTTTTAATGAATACTTAGACCTACTACAAACCCTGTTTCCATATGAGTTGGGAAATTGTGTTAGATGTAAATATAAACGGAATACAATGATTTGCAAATCATTTTCAACCCATATTCAGTTGAATATGCTACAAAGACATGATTGGGTATAAAAACAGCTTCCCAAAAAATGCTCAGTCTTTCACTAGAAAGGATGGGGCGAGGTACACCCCTTTGTCCACAACTGCGTGAGCAAATAGTCAAACAGTTTAAGAACAACGTTTCTCAAAGTGCAATTGCAAGAAATGTATTGATTTCAACATCTACGGTCCATAATATCATCAAAAGGTTCAGAGAATCTGGAGAAATCACTCCACGTAAGCGGCATGGCCGGAAACCAACAATGAATGACCGTGACCTTCAATCCCTCTGACGGCACTGTATCAATAACCGACATCAATCTCTAAAGGATATCACCACATGGGCTCAGGAACACTTCAGAAAACCACTGTCACTAAATACAGTTGGTCGCTACATCTGTAAGTGCAAGTTAAAGCTCTACTATGCAAAGCGAAAGCCATTTATCAACAACATACAGAAACCCTGCCAGCTTCTCTGGGCCCGAGATCATCTAAGATGGATTCATGCAAAGTGGAAAAGTGTTCTGTGGTCTGACGAGTCCACATTTCAAATTGTTTTTGGAAATAGTCGATATCGTGTCATCCGGACCAAAGGGGATGCGAACCATCCAGACTGTTATTGACGCAAAATTGAAAAGCCAGCATCTGTGATGGTATGGGGGTGCATTAGTGCCCAAGGCATGGGTAACTTACACATCTGTGAAGGCACCATTAATGCTGAAAGGTACATACAGGTTTTGGAACAATATATGCTGCCATCTAAGCGCCGTCTTTTTCATGGACGCCCCTGCTTATTTCAGCAAGACAATGCCAAGCCACATTCAGCACGTGTTACAACAGCGTGGCTTCGTAAAAAAAAGAGTGCGGGTACTTTCCTGGCCCGCCTGCTCGCCAGATCTGTCTCCCATCGAAAATGTGTGGCGCATTATGAAGCGTAAAATACGACAGCGGAGACCCCGGACTGTTGAACGACTGAAGCTCTACATAAAACAAGAATGGGAAAGAATTCCACTTTCAAAGCTTCAACAATTAGTTTACTCAGTTCCCAATCGTTTATTGAGTGTTGTTAAAAGAAAAGGTGATGTAACACAGTGGTGAACATGCCCTTTCCCAACTACTCTGGCACGTGTTGCAGCCATGAAATTCTAAGTTAATTATTATTTGCAAAAAGAAAATAAAGTTTATGAGTTTGAACATCAAATATCTTGTCTTTGTAGTGCATTCAATTGAATATGGGTTGAAAATGATTTGCAAAACATTGTATTCCGTTTATATTTACATCTAACACAATTTCCCAACTCATATGGAAACGGGGTTTGTACACTGTGTTTTAATGTTGGTCATTATTAGACTTAGACTTGGAGAGCCAATTGTTTTCTGAGGTGGTACTTGATGAATAAAGTTTGAGAATCACTGTTATAGACCTCGGGGCCAAACTTTTCCACTACTGTGGGGCCCACTCAAATATTAACAGTGATTTAGTAATCTTACTCTTCATTGAATCATATTCAATGATTATACATAAGCTACTTACAGTTTACAACCTTTTTAAAAATGGTATAAAACTATGTTTTAATCACAAAGATTATTGTTTATTTAACACAAAAACCGTAGGCTTAGGTCAGGCTGATTAGAAAAAGAAGTACTAACCAAATATACTGCAAAAAAAGGCACTCAGAAAAAACTGACAAAAATATTATTTACACACAATTATTCTGTGCTAAAATAAACACAATAAATTAATAATAAATATATTTTAAAATAAACTGTCAAAAAATTAAAGTGCAAATGACAAGTTCACCACTTTAGTCTTCATTTTTGCGCTGAAGAAACTTCTCTATGACCGGTCACATCATCCAATGTGACTCATGATCTGGTTCGGCAAGTCATTTAAAGTGGACCACAAGATCATTGTTGAGCCGCAAAAAATCTCTGTTCCTCAGCTGTGTTTCGAATGGGCCGCAGCGGTGCAGGTGGTTGGGTGTGTTGTCTTCCTCCCAGAGGGGCGTAATTAGGGATGATGTTCGAAACCGGTTCTCCCGGTTGTTCGATAAGAAAAGAACCGATTCAATGGACTCAAATCCCTTTTTTGAGAACTGGTTCCCGTTATCGAGGCCACTATAGTAAAAAAAAAAAAAAGAGTTGGTTCTTCATTCGAATCCCTGGGAACGAATCCCGTCCCACAGGAAATGCCCTGTGGAACATCACAGGAAATGACGTATGATTAGGCGGCAGATACAGAAAGCAGCAAAAATAATGGACCGGAAAAAACGCCTCAAAGCATGGCTTCATTTTATAAAAAAAATACGACGAGGAAACGGCAATATGCAATTATTGAAAGGCTTCGCTCTCATGTAAGGGGGGGGAAGTACAACAAGCATGTTGAAACATGTTCAGGCCGCACATAACCTGAACGTTCGAGAACCGTGTCGTGTCTTCAACACGTGGAGAAGCAGCGACAGAGATGACAAAGCACGCCCCTCTTCCTCTGCTTCAACCTGCAGCCCCAGTTCCAGTGATAGTGCCGGTGAGTAACTAACGTTAACTGTTGCCGGTTAATTTCCATATTTGCTGACTTGTAGCCTTTAGGCTAAAATAAGGTTACCTCTTATGTCAACCAGGACTGCAGTAATGTTAGCTAGACTAACGTTACCTAAGCATAGTCAGTGGCTAACGGTAACGTTAACGTTAGCCTTTTTGAATGGGTCTGATAACGTTAACGTTATCTTGTAGCCTACATCACTCCAGAGTTTGCAGGTCTGTCTAATAAACTAGTGCTTTCATTCTTTCTATAGTTTATTTCGTACATGAACACACTTACAGCATAACACATCACAGTTTCATATCATTTCACTTTACATCATGTCCGAAAAGGAGAAGGAAGAAGCAAAGCTTATTTAATCCTACCCCTTTCCCACTTCAGAGCGTTTACAAATATATACATCATTTACTGAATTTTTTATAACAAAATAACATCTGTGAATTGGTATATACAACAGTTTTGTAATATGTAATTAATTAATTCAGTCATTATTAATATACTGAGATGAAGAATATCTTATTTCCAAGAAGGTTGAAAGTATTTCTCATAATTCTTCTTTGTACTTTGTAAGCACTATTCATTTGAACCTCTTAAAGTGGATCATATCAGTACAATGTTTAACTTCATTACTTAATCCATTCCATCATTTAATTCCACATACTAATGCTAAAGACTTAATAACAGACACCCTAGTCTTCACATTCAGCTAATTTCCCCCCTAATTCTATGCTGTGTCTGTCCCTCATTTTCCCTCAAGGACAAGGATGTGCAGTCATTCCTGGAGGAGGCCACACTGATGGACCCCAGAAGGTTTAGATACAGACTGGAGGAGGATGTTGTCAAACCTATCTGTGTGTCCAAGCTAGTTCCACGCCAAGTGAACGTGTTTTTCCCACCGTTGGCGACGCGATTAGCAAAGCGCGGGTCAGACTTGATCCTGAAAAAGCAGACATGCTAATTTTTTGGAAGAAGAATTGTTGATTGATGACTGTGGCATTCTTAGTGTCATAGTGTGTGGAGTTAGTATGTTCCAATAGCTGCAGAAGTGCACTTTTTGGAGGGCTGTATTATTTTCAGTTTTGTGCCCAAGGGACTGATTTTATTTAACACTATATTATTATTTATACACCTATAGGGATCACAGAGACAGGTTGTTTTTGTGTTACTGTATATATTTGTTTTTCTGAAAAATCCCACTTAATATACTTTGGGTAACAACAGTCAATATTTATATATTTATTTTATTTATTTTTTTCTTATAAAATAAAAGTGAGTTTTTGTTAAACCAAATATTGTGTTTTTTCCATATACAACAACCTATCTGGATTCGATAAGAGAATCGATAAGGAATCGGTTCGATAAGAGGATTCGATAATGGGCTCGAACTCGATAATTTCTTATCAAACATCATCCCTAGGCGTAACAGAACCTAACTGAGACTGTGATTCTCAAACTGTGGCTCCATCTAGTGGTACGCCAAAGAATCACTTGATTAAAGTACAGTTTTTTTGTTTTGTTTTGTTTTTTTAACAAAGTGTTACTGTTCAAATTGTGTGTCAATGGCCAAAAATATTAAACAAACTCGTTAAATAAAATCTCTGCCTTGTTTTTAATGAATACTTAGGCTATTGTATTTTAATGTTGGTACTTATGGTAGTACTTGGAGAGCCATTTTATTTCTGAAGTGGTACTTGGTGTTGCTCTAAAGCAGGGGTGTTAAACGTGCAGGTTTTATCCGGCCCACGGGATAAGTATAAAAATGAGCCGTCATTTTTGAATGAAAGAAACAGCTGTTCTAAATGTGTCCACTAGATGTCACAATAGCAATCATTTTTATATTTGTAGATCATGCTACATATGTTAAAAACAACCACATGATATTAGTCGAGGAAAATGGGCAAACTACATAAATAAAATCCTGTAATTTAATTTTGATATTATTTTCTTATCTTGAACATAACTTGTTCTGAAAGTATAAATAACGACAAATAAAGTTGGAATACTATTAACCGCAACATGTAAGTGTAAAAAAAAAAACCCAACAACATTATGATTTGTACATATTTCAGAATGTGCTTGTTCTATTTTTAAACAAAGAAAACAATCTGAAGTTGTCTTTATTTTTAAGTTATCGTGCCGTGATTTTACCAATCCGGCCAACTTGGGAGTAGATTTTTCTCCATGTGGGCCCCGATCCAAAATGAGTTTGACACCCCTGCTCTAAAGTAACATTACTCTTATTTGAGTACAATTTTTGGCTGCTCTACTCAGCTCTGATTGGCTCCAGCTTTACCGTGAGGATATGCGGTACAGAAAATGTATCATCATGTGAACAGCACAATAAAACAACACGGATATTTGTGAAAACAAACTGGACAATATCGACGGCTTTGATAAAGACTAGGGTTGTACGGTATACCGGTATTAGTATAGTACCGCGATACTAATTAATCATATTCGGTACTATACCGCCTCTGAAAAGTACCCACGTTGTCGTCACGTCATGACATTGCTGGTTTACAAGCAGGCGAGCATGTTCGGCAGTGCACAATCACGGAGTACTTACAAGCAGACACAGTGTGTAGACAGAAAAGGGAGAACGGACGCATTTTGGCTTAAAAACTAACGATAAAGGTGAAGTTATAACACTAAAACGCCCTCAGGAGGAGGTGCTTTAAGAGAGTGGTCCCCAACCTTTTTGTAGCTGCGGACCGGTCAACGCTTGAAAATTTGTCCCACGGACCAGGGGCGGGGTATGGTATTTTTTTTTATTTTTTTTTTTGTCATAAAGAAATACAATCATGTGTGCTTACGGACTGTAACCCTGCAGACTGTATTGTATTGATTTATATTGATATGTAATGTATATATTGTGTTTTTTATGTTGATTTAATTTTAAAAAATAAAATAAAATAAATTTTTTGTGCTGCCCGGTACCAATCGGTCCACGGACCGGTACCGAGCCGCGGCCCGGTGGTTGGGGACCACTGCTTTAAGACATGGCTAGCTAACAAGCGGCTAAAGTCTAGCCCCATCACTAATCCTCGTCTCCATGGCGACAAATAAAGTAAGTTTCTTACAAGTATCATCCTTCCAGGACGAGGAATAGCTAAACATGCTTCACTGTAGCTCATCGGTGTCAAAATGTAAACAAACGCCATTGGTGGATCTACACCTGACATCCACTGTAATGATACCAAGCACAGAAGCGATACTATATGATAACGTCGATATTTTTTGGCATCACAACATCTTCTTTAAAATGTATATTATGTTTATAAACTCAGGTAATATGTCCCTGGACACACGAGGACTTTGAATATGACCAATGTATGATCCTGTAACGACTTGGTATCGGATTGATACCCGAATTTGTGGTATCATCCAAATCTAATGTACAGTATCAAACAAGAGAAGGATAAGTGATTATTACATTTGAACAGAAGTGTAGATAGAACATGTTGAAACAGTAAGTAAGCAGATATTAACAGCAAATGAACAATCCATTTTTACAGCTTGTCCCTAATAACTTTGACACAATAATAGGATGATAAATGACACAATATGTTACTGCATACGTCAGCAGACTAAATTAGGAGTCTTTGTTTGCTTGCTTACTTACTACTAAAAGACAAGTTGTCTTGTATGTTCACTATTTTATTTAAGGACTAAATTGCAATAATAAACATATGTTTAATGTACCCTAAGATTGTTTTTGTTAAAATAAAGCCAGTAATGACATATTTTGTGGTCCCCTTTATTTAGAAAAGTACCGAAAAGTATCGAAATAATTTTAGTACTGGTACCGGTGTTGTACCGAAATCGGAATTTGTAACTCCAGGGGGCGATGTTCCCATGGCGTTTGTTTGATGGTTAAACGGCAAGCCCAAAGAGGAGGCGAAGAAGAACGCTTGCGTAAATGGCGTAAACTATCCTTAATGCTGGAACGTCAGTTGTCAGAATTTCAGCATTAATAAATGACACATATTCTGGAAATCAATGACTTACTTTCATTATAGTATGAGTCTATTGTTATTATTAATGCTGAAATTCTGACAACTAACGTTTCAGCATTAAGGATAGTTTACGCCATTTACGCAAGCGTTCTTCTTCTCCTCCTCTTTGGGCTTGCCGTTTAACCATGAAACAAACGTCATGGGAACATCGCCCCCTGGAGTTACAAATTCCGATGGGTAACAGGTTTCGGTACAACACCTGTACCAACATATTGGTATCGGCACAACACTAATAACGACAAATGGGATATTTGGACCGACCCCATACACGCTCCCCGTCCCCCCAAGCGGTCGCCAAACGCGGCCGAGCCGTGCGTAATTACGCATTACGCACGGTCGCTAACTGTTGGCGTGTCCCCGCGGTGGAGGAGCCGCTTCAGCCTGGTCCTGAACTCGGGCCGCATGAGGCAGTAGATGACGGGGTTGAGGCAGCTGTTGGCGTGCGCCAGGCACACGGTGAGCGGGAACACGTAGGTGTGCACCACGTAGTACGTCCGGTCCCAGTTGGCCGCGTTCAGCTTGACCAGGACGCTCCACAGCGTGATGGCGTGGTTGGGCATCCAGCACAGGAAGAAGGACAGGACGACGATGGTGACGGACTTGGTGACCCTTGACCTCCGCCGGGGGTTGCTGGTCTTCATGCTCCTGGTGTGGATGAGGCGCAGCAGCATGACGTAGCTGACGGACACCACGCAGACGGGCACCACGAAGCCCACCAGGATCTTGTGGAGGTGGTAGACCGCCAGCCAGTCCTGGCCGCCGGGGAACTTGAGCAGGCACAGGTTCTCCCCGGAGACGTGGCTGACGGTGGAGAACACCGCCGTCGGTAACGTGGCCACGGTGGCGAGCGTCCAGATCACCGCGCACGCGCAGCGGTCGGAGAAGTAGGAGCTGCGTGCGCAGGTGTGCGGCAGCGCGGACGCCAGCGCCAGGTACCTGATGACGCTCATGGCGGTGAGGAAGAAGACGCTGGCGTACATGTTCATGACGGTGACGGACAGCACCGCCTTGCACATGGCGTCCCCGAACGGCCAGCTGAAGTCCCGCGCCGTGTCCACCGCCCAGAAGGGCAGCGTCAGCACGAACTGGAAGTCGGTGAGCGCCAAGTTGAGCACGAAGAAATCCAACCTGGACGTCCTGCGCTCCTGCCGGGCGCCCAGCAGGAAGAAGACCAGCAGGTTGCCCAGCAGACCCGCGGCGCACACCACGGAGTAGACGCAGCAGATGAGGACTCGGAGGAGAGGACTCCCGTCCGCCGACACGTCCACGTCCTCCAACTGCCTGAAAAGGTCCGACGCGGTCCGGTTGGAACCAAGACTTTGGTTGTCTTCAGCCATCTTTCTGCTTCCAACTCAGAAAGAAGTGTGATGGATGATGGAGCTCAACTCCGCAGCATCTCTACACGGCCCTCCCCTTCCTGAGGAGCACCGTCTTCATCATAGAGGTCATCTTCATGACATAGGTCATCTTCATCACAGAGGTCATCTCCATCACAGAGGTCATCCTCATCACAAGAGGTCATCTTCATTACAGAGGTCATCTTCATCACGCACTTTTCAGCACTTGTCAATAATATGACGAGTCTGCTGATTGGATACGAACATAAACGTTGAAGTGACTTGATCAACACGACTCCTTGCTGCCACCCAGCGGTCAGTAGGGAAATTGGGGCCCGAAACAGAATTAGGTTTTTTATGTGAAACTTAAAAATATATATATATATATTTAATTTATTTTTTTGCACTAAAATTATGGTAAATAAATCCATATTATATAAAAATCCCATTAAATGTATTGATTTAATATATTATATTTTGATTCATTCTTTTCAGTGCAAAATAACAAGTAAGTTCATATATAATTGAAATATGAATTTACATAACTTCCTAAAACATACAGTATAGGCTAAATTGAGGCCCAAAACAAATTTTAATTTGGAGTCCCCCATTACAAAAATAATCATAATCACACTTTATGTTAAACTTTTGTGCACTAAAGTTATGGTAAATACAACCATATTATATTAAATCCCATTAAATATTTTATATTTGAATTTGTTCTATTCAGTGCAAAATAATATATATATATATATATGTATAAATAATATATATATATATATATATATATATATATATATGTATAAATTATATATATATATACTTGCATAATTTCCTGGCAGTATAGACTAAATTGGGGCTTTTATATTTGAATTTGTTCTATTCAGTGCAAAATAATATATATATATATATATATATATATATATATATATATATATATATATATATATATATATATATATATATATATATATATGTATAAATTATATATATATATATATATATATATATATATATATATATATATATATGTATATATATATATATATATATATATATATATATATATATATATATATATATATATATATATATACTTGCATAATTTCCTGGCAGTATAGACTAAATTGGGGCTTGAAACAGAATTTTATTTTGAGCCCCCATTACAAAATAATCACACCTTATTTTATTTTTGTGAAACAACTTTTTTTTTTTAAACAAACTTGAAATGTAATTTGATGTATTTTTTTTTAACTAAAATGAATGAATGGGAAATAAAACATGTGTATGTATTATTATTATGTGTGTAATATTTAATAAAAGTACGAATTTACAAATCTTCCTGACATGTTTCAACCACAGAATGATTTAGGCAGGGTAAGTCCTAAGAAAAAATGTATTTTGAGTCACCCATTACAAAAACTTTTACCACTTTTTTTTTGTGAACATATTTTTGTTTTGTTTTTTTTAAATCAAACTTGAACTTAATTTGATGCATGTTTTGTACTTAACATATTAATGGGAAATACTTTTATATTATGTTACATATAGTATAACGCCTCCCTAGGAAGGTGTTTCGGGCACGTTTGACTGGTAGGTAGGTATATATATATATATCTATATATATATATAGATATATATATATACACACATACACGTATACAGTATATGTATATGTGTCATGATCCGTGGTCGGATCATGTTTTGTGTTATCGGTTTGTTTTGGACTCCTTTTTAGTTCCTGGTTATGCACTTCCTGAGTTTAGTCACCATGGTTACTTATGATTTTCACCTGCCTTTTCGCGCACCTGTTGCTCATCAGAGACTCTATTTAGTTCTCCCTTTTCCGGTCACTCATTGTAGCTTCGTTGTTTGCTGTATGCAACAGTCACGTTTGTTTATTCCTGGTCTTGATTCCTGATTCCAGTGCTAAGTAAGTTTTTGTTTTAGCTTCTCGTGCGAACGGCACGCTTTCCATTTGTTTGTTTTTTGTCTGTTTGTATCCATGTCCTATTTAAGTTAAATAATCCAACTCCTACCTCACGCTGTCGTCCGGAGTAGTCCGTGTAGCATTGGAGGAACGATCCCGCAGCAAGCTGCAACCCCTACTGTGACAATATGTATATGTATATGTATATGTATATGTATATGTATATGTATATATATATATATATATATATATATATATACCTGGCCCCCGGCCACATTTTTTTAACCCAATGCGGCCCCCGTGTCAAAAAGTTTAGGAACCTCTGCTGTATACAAAGCATGTTTTTGGGCTACGAGAAGAAACCCACACAAACACAACTAAATTCACTTTGAGTCTCAATTGTGACGATCCGTTACTTCACTTCTGGTGGTGGTTCAACGTTTGGTGTTTGTTTCCTGTCGGCGCTCTTATTTTTGTTCCCCTTCCTGCTTTTCTCCCTCAGCGCTCGTTTCCCTCACCTGTCCCAGATTGGCACACGTGGTTTCAGTTGCCAATCAGGCTGCTATTTATGCCTGCCTCGCCTGTTCCTCAGGGCTCGAGGATGAATTAAGTTTAGACCTTTGCATGCCTGACTGCTTCTCCCAACTTTGAGTGTAATAAAAACTCTTACCTGCCCTTTGTCCTCCTGGTTCCTGCATCCTGGGTCACAACTATCGCAGCCACGCGGCTTCATGACATCAATCTCCTGCTAAAAATCCAAATTGACTTCACTGCTTGAAAGGAAAGACGAAGACTTAAATATCAGAAAGCACTTTTAATACATCTAAACCTTTTAAACAATTAACATTCAAGAAGTGAAGCGTTTCTTCCAATGCAGGTATTAAATACTTCTTGGTATATTTGTACAAAGTGACTTCTGTACTGTAATCACTCCACACTTCATTAAAAGCCTCAAACTGTTTGCAGAGCCGTGAATGTTTTAAGGCAGTGAGTGCAGGTGTGCTGACTCCACAGTCCTTTCTTCTTTTTGCGTGTTATTACAAAAGATATAAATGACTTCTTCGCACCGTCCACATAAAAAGCATACAAACGGACATCAAACACACATTTTGGATCTGAGTATTCAGGTTCCCGTACGAACATATTGTACAAATATTTCCCTTTTGGTGGTTGAGATGTGACAATTAAGCAGTGTTGCTTTCCGAAGGACTTCTGAGACACAATGGCAGAACTTCCTGCATTTTATAGAGTGTAGGCAGTGCTAGTATTCGAGCTATGACCTCTCGTGCTGGAATACAGTGATTCCCAACCACTGTGCCGCGACAGGAAAATGAATATTCACTAAACATGTTTACCATATAGCCAATAATGGGGCCATTCCACCGAATCCCCAGGAAATACAACATCAAAATGCAATAAAATGTATTAAGCAGAGTGCAGATTTAATAAAACACAATTTTGAATATTAATTTAAACTACCTTGAACACAGGAAAAAATATAATTTGTTGCATGTTTACAATTCCTCAAATTGGGCTTTTAAAAATAAGTTTTTACATATCTGTGTAAACAATTATATTTTAGGTTTATTTCTTAACAAAAATGTTTTAAAAAAAAATAAAATTCACAATTCATTCGTGTCTCTGAATTTTCACTTAGCCCCTTTACCTCAACTAGCACAAAATCTAACAAATAAATAATTATTTAAATGTTTTAATGATGAATTCATACATAAATGTGTGTATCTTAAGTAGAATTATATTAAATTATTTAAATTATTTTTTCAATATTAATATAACTATTTAATTATTTAATTATTTCATGATTTATGTGAAATAATTAAATTATGATATAATTACTTAATGAAATAATGCAATCAATAATGAGTGATTAAATAAATATTGAGATAATTACATTCTAAAAGAAAATATACATGTACTTTTACATGAAATAATTTCTAATATATTTATGACTTTAATTCCAATTATAAGTAATTAATGACATGTTTAGAAAAATATTAAAAAATAAATTTTATTGTGTCCAATTTGTCCCTCCATGTGTGTCAGGGTAACAGGACTGAGTGAAAACACAGGGAAACGAAGAGAGAATTAATTCAAAAAGTTTTGTTACGAAAATAAACGTAAAATATAATAAACACAAATATTAAAAATATAACAATTAAAAAGTCCAGTTTTAGAAAGCACGGTTTGCCAACAAGTGCTATTTTTTCCTGTGTTAAAGGTAGTTTAAATGAAATGTTTTTAAATTGTATTTATTAAATATGCAGTCAGATCAATGTGCATGACACATTGCCTAATGAAATAGTTCATTTGAATGTATTTATTTACAGTAATTTTGTCCACACTATTAAAAATGAGTAAGATTTGATTAAAACACCAATGAAATGTGGGTGGTTGATGAGCCCTATGTGGACTTGTTGGTCGTTGCATCTCGCTGGGGCCATTCGGCAATGCAGCTGCCTGTGGTTTTATGTTGATATCTGTCCGTGGTTTTTGTTTTACTTATTTAAAAATGTGTCCGATTCTGTTTTTATTTATCTATTTGTGTCTAAAGCTTAATGGACAAATGTTTAAAAAAATGAGTACGATTCCACAAGTCACGTCGTCCACAGGAAGTTGCACCCTTCGAAAACTTTGCAGGTCATAGGCCAAAAGTATAAGTTCACTCATTTATTTTTCCAAATATCCAATTATAGTTTAACTATGACTAGGGTGTGTTAAAATCTTAGCATGTGTGTGTGTATATACATATATATTAGGGCTGCAACAACTAATCGATTAAATCGATTATAAAAATAGTTGGCGATTAATTTAGCCATCAATTCGTTGGATCTATGCTATGCGCATAGGCAATTTTTTTAATTTATTTTTGTAATGTTATTTTTTTTTTATAAACCTTTATTTATAAACTGCAACATGTACAAACAGCTGATAAACAATAATCAAAATAAGTATGGTGCCAGTATGGTGGTTTTTTTCAATAAAATACTGGAAAGGATGGAAATGTAGGTTGTCTCTTTTATCCGATTATTAATCGAAGTAATAATCAACAGATTAATCGATTATCAAATTAATCGTTAGTTGCAGCCCTAATATATATATATATATATATATATATATATATATATATATATATATATATGTATATATATATATATATGTATATATATATATATATATAATCTCCTTGGTTAAATCACAGTAATGTGCTTGGTGTCAACACACTACCAGCATAAATGGCTAGATTTATTGTATACTGTGCTATGCTAAAACTCACTGCTGTTACTCCAATGAGTGTCTTAGCAATATTGTACAAGAACTAAAGAAATGCCTAAGATGGGCCAATACACATTTTGAGTACTTGAAACAGATTTTGGCATTGATTTGGTGGAATGGCTCTTATATGCTTTTGAACTAGATGGCAGTAGGTACATAAATAACCAGCGAATATTAAAACTGTGTGTAACATTTGTGTTTGGCCGTGAAGTTGTGAGGTTTTTCTCATGAAACCTGTGCCTGGGTTGAATAAAGGTTGGGAAAGTAACATATCCAGTGTGCACATGTGTACACATCCCTTGGGACGTGCTTTTCTGTCCCTGCACCATTTGTCCGACACAAGACATCGTCAGCAAGAAGCAGAAAATAATATCTTAGTAATTATAACTGCTGTAATAACAAAACACAGGAGGGCGCTGGAGAGGATTTGTGTGCATTTCCTGCACAGCCGAAACTCGAACACGGCCTGCCCACTTCACTTAGTTTGCACTGGAATATTTGTATTGTCATTGATAGATAGGACACGAGACTGGAAAAGGGTGTAACATCTCGAACAGGGTTGCAGTTGACGGGGCTTTATAACAAAGCGCGTTAGTAATGCATAAGTTGTGATGACTGAGCGAGTTCAGATGTTACCATGAATTGATTTACGTGGACCCCGACTTAAACAAGTTGAAAAACTTATTCGGGTGTTACCATTTAGTGGTCAATTGTACGGAATATGTACTGTCCTGTGCAATCTACTAATAAAAGTTTCAATCAATCAATCAATGATGTCTATGGTGGCAAAATTCTTGCGCGTAAAAGCCACACACTGCATGAGTGTGACATCACTCCGAGCTGGCAAAGTGTTTTTTTTACAAAACATACAATTTAAATATAAATAACACAATCAAATAATAAAATACAGATGATTAGTAAAAAGCCTGATTAAAAAGGTGTGTCTTTAGCCTTTTTTTTTTTAAAAGTTCAACGCTCTGTGCAGTCCTGAGGCTCTCTGGCAAGCTGTTCCACAGGTGGGGGCCATAGTGGCTAAATGCTGTTTTTGTTCTGGTATTCGGTAAAGCTAAAAGACCAGTGCCAGAGGACCTCAGGATCCGCGAGGGTTGATACGTACAAGTAGGACAGATAGATAAGAAGGCACAAGGCCATTAAGACATTTAAAAACTAATAGTACTTTAAAATCGACCCTGAAGCGGACGGGGAGCCAATGCGGCGACTTTAAAACTGGTGTAATGTGCCTCCGCCCTCTGGTCCTCGTCGTCGCGCGTGCAGCTGAGTTTTGTAATAATTGTAAACTTTTGATATTATTTTTGGGAAGGCCAGAGAGCAGGGCATTACAATAGCCTAGACGACAGGAAATAAAAGCATGCATTAGCACCTCCGTGTTGGCCTGAGAGAGAAATGGGCGGACTCTGGACTCTGGCGTTCTCAAGATGATAAAAACCTATTTTTGTAAAATTTTTAATATGTGGGATAAAAGTCAGCTCGGAGTCAAAAATCACGCCCAGATTTTGGTTGGTTTAAAATCTTGTAATTTTGGCAAAAGTTTCTCCCTCTGGTCTTCAGGACCTGTAACTAAAACCTCTGTTTTGTCCTGGTTGAGCTGTAGGAAAGTCACTGGCATCCATGACTTGATGTCTACAATACCGTTAAAAAGGGTATCTATTGGTCCTGTGTCTTCAGGCGACACGGCGATGTACAGCTGTGTATCATCAGCATAACTGTGGAAACTGTTGCCGTTTCTCCTAATGACATTCCCAAGAGACAGCATATAAAGATTAAAAAGAATGGCACCTTAAACTGAGCCTTGAGGAACCCCAAATCTTATCTCATGGGTTCCCGAGGAACATGCATCCATGCTTACATAAAACATCTGTCAGTGAGATAAGAGCAGAATTAGTTAAAAACAGTATCAGAGAGGCGGCCCACCAGGTGTCTTTATTAAAATGGTCTACTGTGTCAAAAGCAGTGCTTAGATCCAGCAGAACCAACACTGTTAGTTTTTTATTATCTAAATTCCACCTGATGCCATTAAAAATCTTTAAAAGTGCTGTCTCGGTACTGTGGTTCATTCTGAAAACAGACTGGTGTCTTCCTAAAATGTTATTTATATTTAAAAAGTCATTGACTTGGTTAAAAAACTGTTTTTCTAAAATTGTACTTAAAAACTGTAAGTTGGATACAGGTCGGTAGTTATTAAAAATGTTTGGGTCCAAACTGCTCTTCTTCAGAAGGGGCCTTACCACCGTCGCTTTAAAACAGGCAGGGAAGACCCCTGTCTGAAGAGAGCAGTTCATAATAGTTCAAAGCTGTTCCTCAAACATACAGTATATATATATATATATATATATATATATATATATATATATATATATATATATATATATATATATATATATATATATATATGTATATATATGTATATATATATATTCATAACATACATATTTCATAAAATACAACAAAATAACAAAGCAATGACGTACTCCAAGTCAAGTATTTTCATCATCATGATTTTTAAATATATTTTGACTACAGTAGATTTCATTGTCAAGATTGTTCCATAAACTAACACCTTTGATTGAAATACTTAATTCCATTATCACTAATCTAAATGTACTGGTAGATGAATTAAAGATCTCAGTTCCTTTCAGATTATAATTACTTCCTCTTTTTACAAATCTATTTTGAATGTTGTTTGGTAGAATTGAAAAAAGGTCAGCAAAGACTGTATTTTATGAGAAGGCTGAGGAAAATAGATCTGGCTGATAACCTGCTCCTGTCCTTCTATCGCTGCTCCGTTGAGTCAATACTGACCTACGGTATCTCCTTGTGGTTTTCTAGCTGCACGATGGCATAGAGAAAGAAATTACAGGGGGTCATAAACGCGGCCCAGAGGATCACTGCATGTCCTCTTACATCTTTAGAAGAGCTGTATGAGAGACACTGCAACAGGAGAGCAAACAGCATCCTCAGGGACTCATCCCACCCAGGTCATTACTGGCTTGAATTCTTGCCCTCAGGGAGGCGCAATAAGACCATCAAAGCAAGGACAAATAGATTGAAAAACAGTTTCTATCCTAGAGCTGTTATTGCCCTAAACTCTGCACGTACCTGAACACTCACCACTTTATTAACCTAATTACCTCTGATATAGATCTGCTGTGCAATATGTTTTTAACATTTTATTATGTTTTTAAATTTTATTTTTTTTATTATTGTTTGTTGTCTTAAGACTATTTTATGTAGGTTATTTTAAAAGCACTGAGCTGGATTGCTGTCCAATTTCGTTGTTTCCATACAATGACAATAAAGGTATTCTGATTCTGATGTGCTTTGAACATGATTTTTAGGATATTATACTCTACCAATTCATGAAATGTCAATATGTCTAACTGTTTGAATATTGGGTCCGTAGGTTCCCTGTATGCATTTCCACTTATGATTCTTACCGATCTTTACTGCAGTCGGAAGATTATTAAGATATTTGATAATATCGGCAGGCCGATATTATCGGACATGACAATAATAACCGATAAATGCGTTAAAATGTAATATTGGAAATTATCGGTATCGTTTTGTTTTTTTATTGGTATCGGGGTTTTTTTTGTTTTTTTTAAATTAAATCAACATAAAAAACACAAGATACACTTATAATTAGTGCACCAACCCAAAAAACCTCCCTCCCCCATTTACACTCATTCACACTCATCTACACAAAAGGGTTGTTTCTTTCTGTTATTAATATTCTGGTTCCTACATTATATATCAATATATATCAATACAGTTTGCAAGGGATACAGTCCGTAAGCACACATGATTGTGCGTGCTGCTGGTCCACTTATAGTACTTACCTTTAACAGTTAATTGAACTAATTTTCATTAATTACTAGTTTCTATGTAACTGTTTTTGTATTGTTTTACTTTCTTTTTTATTGAAGAAAATGTTTTTAATTTATTTATCTTATTTTATTAATTTTTTAAAAAAGTACCTTATCTTCACCATACCTGGTTGTCCAAATTATGCGTAATAATGTGTTAATTCCACGACTGCATATATCTGTTGATATCGGTATTGGTTGATATCGGTATCGGTAATTAAAGAGTTGGACAATATTGGAATATCGGATATCGGCAAAAAGCCATTATCGGACATCCCTAATTTATATGTATATATAATTTAAGTTTTACAGGCACTACCACACACTTCAATACAGAATGTTAGATATGGAACAATCAGGGAGTTACACAAAATATACAATGCTTTTTAAAGGGGAACATTATCACAATTTCAGAAGGGTTAAAACCATTAAAAATCAGTTCCCAGTGGCTTATTTTATTTTTCGAAGTTTTTTTCAAAATTTTACCCATCACGCAATATCCCTAAAAAAAGCTTCAAAGTGCCTGATTTTAACCATTGTTATATACACCCGTCCATTTTCCTGTGACATCACACAGTGATGCCGATACAAACAAACATGGCGCATAGAACAGCAAGGTATAGCGACATTAGCTCGGATTCAGACTCGGATTTCAGCGGCTTAAGCGATTCAACAGATTACGCATGTATTGAAACGGATGGTTGTAGTGTGGAGGCAGGTAGCGAAAACGAAATTGAAGAAGAAACTGAAGCTATTGAGCCATACCGGTTTGAACCGTATGCAAGCGAAACCGACGAAAACGACACGACAGCCAGCGACACGGGAGAAAGCGAGGACGAATTCGGCGATCGCCTTCTAACCAACGATTGTTGTGTTTGTTTGGCATTAAAGGAAACTAACAACTATGAACTAGGTTTACAGCATATGAAATACATTTGGCAACAACATGCACTTTGAGAGTGCAGACAGGCCAGTTTTCATCAATTAATATATTCTGTAGATATACCCTCATCCGCTCTCTTTTCCTGAAAGCTGATCTGTCCAGTCCAGTTGGAAATGCATCTGCTTTGAGTGTCGCAGGATATCCACACATTCTTGCCATCTCTGTCGTAGCATAGCTTTCGTCGGTAAAGTGTGCGGAACAAACGTACAATTTCTTGCCACTTTCGCATCTTTGGGCCACTGGTGCAACTTGAATCCGTCCCTGTTCGTGTTGTTACACCCTCCGACAACACACCGACGAGGCATAATGTCTCCAAGGTACGGAAAACAGTCGAAAAAACGGAAAATAACAGAGCTGATTCGACTCGGTGTTTGTAATGTGCTTGAGAAAATGGCGGATTGCTTCCCGATGTGACGTCACAACGTGACGTCATCGCTCCGAGAGCGAATAATAGAAAGGCGTTTAATTCGCCAAAATTCACCCATTTAGAGTTCGGAAATCGGTTAAAAAATTATATGGTCTTTTTTCTGCAACATCAAGGTATATATTGACGCTTACATAGGTCTGGTGATAATGTTCCCCTTTAACTTAGAAATTCCTTCACTTTGTGTAAAATAGCAATAGTTTTAGACACTTTAGCCTTTTATTTTTATTTTTTTACACGCAAGGATTTTGGTACTGTTTTGATGCCACAAAAGTCAGGCTGAGTTTTTGTCGCCAGGAAGCTCGTCATTGCTTATCTTCAATATTTGCATGAAAAAGCGGGTGAAATTTCCGCATTGAGGTCAAACGCGGTAACAACTTTATTGTTGAACGTCATGAATTTTGAGTGTGCTGTTCAATGTTTCACTATTTTTTACACAACTTGCTGTCTCTCTAACAAACAACGGAAGAGCAACATTCCCAACAGCTGGGTGACGCACTTTCTGTAGAACTGTGACACTCTAAGCTCAGTGGCCACTTCCGAGGCCCTGTTGATCAATTGTTAGGCGTCGTCTTTCAAATGTGAACTGCGTGATGATATGACTGTTTGAATAATAAATACAAATAAATTCTACTTAAACCTGAATCACACTGCTGTAGCAATTTTCACCGTTTAGCTCCTTGTTAGAAAACAAGATGATACGCACTAACGACCCCAAATTCCCTCTAATGAATCATGAACCCATTAAGAGATGACTCACTGCAGTGACTTAACGACGAAAGACATGAAACTTTCACTGACTCATAACATTTGCATTAGCTAGCGAGCATTCATTATTAAAGCTGCCGTCAAACACATGAGCATGTTTTGTTAATAGCTTAATGGTACCGAGTGAGAAAGCGCCACAGGAAACAAAAATATTAAAAGACAGTGACTCATTTACACTTTCCCACTGAAATCAGTCTGTAAAAATATAATCTATAATACTCAATAAATAAAATACTGCACAACACAAGAAATACATGAGAGCTTATTTCTATAAAGGATGAGGCGTGCAATGCGCTTGTTGAGTTCCTAAGAGGATGACTTCTTCTTAGCGAAAAGCAAACCAACAAAAAGTTGGGACAGACTTTTTGATTTTTGGAAATAAGACAAATATGACTTTCTGGTCCACTTCTTCATATCAGATGGGAGCTAGAAAACTGCCCCCTGGACTGAATAGGGATCAATTCAGTGATTTTGGTTTGGTACTCTGCTAGTTTACACTTGAGTGACAGCCAGTGACCGCTGAAAAGGGCCTGAAAAGAAACTAAAAGTGTGGTCATTTTCCTGAAAGGGAGGACCATGCGCATCAAAACATGGGACCTGTTGTGCTTTGGAATGTGCCGGGAGTGGAAATGGTTGACAAGTCACGTCAACCTGAATGGACACACTCAATTTAACCTTATGTGTCCACTCTGCAACCCCAGAAAACATGCGATACATCCGTCAGCAAAACTGATAGTTCCAGTGGAATGGCGGCTTTGACAGGACACTCCACAAAAAGACCAGCTCGTGGGCGCTAATCTATACATGCATTGAACAACGGGCCCCCTAAACTTGACTTAAAATTCTGGGAAAATGTAATCTAACTACGAATAGAACCAATAACCTGTGGACCAAAAAGGGAATAATTGAGATAGAAACGTGTTCTTGCCCATTCAAGGTAATTCCTTCTTAAATGCTTCAATATGGAAACAAATTATGTTTCCAAATATAGGACAAATGTTCGAGGTGACCCTACTAGGAGATTCTTTTGGAGCACCATGCCAGGCAGTAGTTGAAACTTGGTCAATGCCCCTATGTCTTCTGAGGCAAATGAAACTTCAAAAAGTATTGGTAATTTATGCTAAACAGTCATGCGACTTCTCAATGAACGTAGTTTCCACAAAAGGTATGTGATTTTCGGTTTTCGGGTGAAATTTCAGGATGAAACTAAAATGCACTTTGCATGTGAAATTAAAGAGGAACCACATATTTTTTAATTTTGTGTATCAGTAACAATCCTTATATAACACAGAACCATATGTTTTCCTTTTTATTGCACTCTAAATCGTAAATAAACATTAGCAAAAGTCAGCTAACAATGGAAGCAAGGGGAGTCGCTTTATTCCGCCATCAACCTTTATACACATGCTGTAAGCAATGTAGTATCAGGCACAATCATAATAAGTAATATTAATAATAAGGTAATATGTACGTATTTTGCTCATTAATTTCACAATGTTCGCTTTCCCCTTCAACTACTACTCACAGCAGACTTCGTGAGAGACAACAAAGACTACTTTGGGACAAATTATCATATTTTTTAGCTGCATAAAAAGGGGATGAGCAACATGTGCTAAACAGATGCAAATTTGGTGAAACACTATAAGCATCATGTAGCACTATTAGATGTAAAAACTAGGGCTGTGAATATTTGGGCACCACACGAAAGCCTCTCAGCAGCCATCTCCTAGTCAACAAAGCTCGATTGGCTAATCGCGAAGCCACTACTAGACATGAACAAAAGCCTACATGAACATCTCTCAGAAGACTGACTAATGCCCAGGCCCAACTTGACGAAGCCTACGCCAAGGCGGTAGCAGCATGTATAGGGAAGAAACTTGATCGAATCGGATAACTCAGCTTTTCAAACCAAGAAGCAGCAGCCTGGCCCATCATTAATGATCTTGCTGGCCAAAACAAGTTAACCATCGATTCTGATCAAAGGAGTATCCCCTGAAAAATGGAAAGATAACTGGTTATCCAACCCTTAAAATCTGTTTGGGGGGGCAACCAGCTAACACCCAAGAGAACAGACCCTTACCTCTTATCCAGATTGCCGAGCCGCTCGACATTAGCAAGTCTCCACTCACCATACAGGAGCTGTGCGAGGCAGTAGAGTCTCTGAGAGCCAACGAGTCTCATCTGGATAGATCTGACCTACTGCTCAAGTTCTGTAACCACACCTTTTCTGTTTTATCGCCACCATCTGCCTGGACAAAGTCTGGTATTGTGCCAATTCCCAAAAAAGGTGACCTGGCATTGGCCTCCAATTACAGAGGCATCGCTCTAACACCGATCGCAGCCAAAATCTACAACAAGCTCCTGCTGAATCGGCTTGTGCCTGCAGTTGATCAACAACCAGAATGGCTTGAGAAGGGGCCCATCTACCATCTCACAAATGTTCACCCTGCGTCGTATTATTGAAGAAATAAAAAAGGCTCGACAAGCACTTCACAATCTGCTTTGTGGACTTTCGGAAAGCATTCGACGCAATCAAACGAGAAGCCATGTTCAACATCCTCCCCTCTACACAACCTATCATTGACGCCATTAAAGCACCCTATGCCAACACACAGGCTACAGTTATTACAGCTGATGATGAAACTGTGTTTTTCCAAATCGAGGCAGGAATCAAGGGGACACACTAGCTCCATTCTTGTTTATCATTATATTGGACTATGTTCTGCGCCTCTCTCTGGACACAATTAACCACAAAGGCCTACAGCTCCACCCGAGACACAGCAGAATGCAAACGTCCACACACGTTACTGACCTTGATTTTGCAGATGACATTGCTCTGATCTCTGATCTTGTCCCAAATTCTGAATCCCTTCTCCACTCACTGGAAAATGCTGCTTGCCATTAGTACTCCATTGCAATGAAAGCAAGACTGAATTAATCTCATCAGTTCCAAATTGCTGTCTTTTGTCATCTTCTTGGAACAGTATAAACCAAGTAACCGACTTCAAGCATCTTGGATCTTACATAATGGATGCCGCAAAATATATGAAGTCCCGCAAAGCCTCAGCATGGACAGCCTGCAATTAGCTGTGGCACTCGACCATAGGTCTTGAAACAGAAATGTACATCTTTCGAACTATGTTAGAGCCTAAACGTGGACTCTCATCACACTACAACAGAAGCGCCTGGACGGAGCCTACACCAACTTGCTCAGACACGCCCAAAACATCTACTGGTCCGAGCATGCTACCTCAGAGTGTATATACAGAGATATTATGCCACTATCTCAGAAGGTCTCTAAGCAGAGGCTCTTGTTTGCTGGGCACCGCTATCCACTGGGGAAATCATTCAGCCACTATTGCTTTGGAAAACAGGCAGCTCAGTCCACTACAGAGGCCTCACCTTCCCAGATGTATTATCAAGGGATGCAGGGCTCGAGAAACAGGACCTCCCCATTGTCATGGCGAACAGCAAAGTGTAGCGGCGTGTAATTGAGTGTGCCCCGAACACCCAGAGTCACCCGATGATGACAACTGTTTGCATAACCTGATGTTCTGTAAAAAAGAACTGACCATTCACAATTCATTAAGTTCATATGCAAAGTGCATTTTAACTTCATCCTGAAACTTCGCCTGAGACACAAATATAATAGTAATTATTATATCCCTTTTTGTGGGGAAACTATGTATGAGACAAGCTTTTGGATAACACTCTGATCACCATGAAGGTACCTTGTAATTTTTGGCATTGAGCAACAACAACACAAAAGATGACTTCCATCTCTTAATTTACAAATATAAATAGTGTGAAGCTCCTAAAAAGTATAAATGCTATATACTGACTGAGTCTTGAAAAGGAGTGAAAGTGACCCAGTTATGGCTGCTCCACCTGCACCCTCCACATCATTAAATCTGCATAACCCGAACATGTCACGGATTGCGTAAAAGCAATAAGAACAGAGCATTACCTTAATTAACTGTAGTAAGGAACCAGAAAATGAGCTTGAGATTGATGAAGAATTTCACCAGCAGGTCAACAAGAAGGTGAATGTTGTTCTACAAGGCAAGGGGAGCATGTGATGTGGTCACAGGACAGCACTGGAAGCAGCTCACCAGCTTGGACGTGTCCCAATGGAACATAGAAAAGTAAAAGTAGAAAATAGATTTTGTTCTCTCTGCACAGTGCCTTTTCCACGTATTCGTACAAAAAAAAAATCATTTTGCTTTCTCGCTGTTTGTGCCCTGTTGATACCAGTAAGGCAGTGCCACTGATAAAGTCTCCAACAATGTGCTCAGCTGACCAGTAGGACCGTTGTGGACGACACTGGTGCTGTCAGGTCTGTCGACTGAGAAAAAACTCCACACAGGAGTTTAATGATTTGGGCAAGTCAGTTCTCCTGCAGCCAAATAATGTATTTTCTGGCGAGATTGCAGTCAGTCCAGTGAAATAATGTCAGGTATTCCTCCGTAAATAGCTGCCACAGCTGCCTCCGCACTACCCCGACCGGCCAACATGTGTGAGTGTGGCGTGTGCGAAGACAAGGAGTGTGTGTCATGGAGGCCGCTGGATGACACTAAGTTGCTGCTACTGCCTGAGTTGATAGCCCCGTTTGTTGGCACAGTCAGTGAAGATGCCGAAGAGGTTCCCGATTGCTCTAGGAACAGCTGCGACGAGGCCGGAGAACCTGTGGCGCTGTAGGGCAGGAAGCGGTTGAGGAGCATCTCGTGGTCGTCTGAGGTGGAGGCCGCCGCCGCTGCTGCCATAACCATGTTGTAATGCTGGGAGAAAGGATATGTCGGTTATTTTTGTCATTTGTATTTATTTCACTTAGTTCTTTGCATGTAAAACTTTAATTTTCTATAACACCAGTGTCAAAATCAAGGCCCGGGGGCCAGGGTTGGTCCGCCACATCATTTAATGTGGCCCGCAACAGCCTGGAAATAATACGTCAATAAAGTCCTTGATCTTTTCTTATTAGATATATTCGTTCTTTCCGTTTTAGTAGAGAAAAAAAAAGTACTGTATGCAACTGCATATATTTTTATTCAATATTATCTAATAATGTAACAAATATTATATTAGCATTCACTCCATGTTTTTTCTTAAAATTAAAATAAATACTCAAATATCTGATCGACTTATGTATTGTAATATTGTAATGTAATATTGTATGAACTTAGGTTGGAAAATAGTTAAAATCTGTAATAATAAACTATTAGTATTGTGTTTCTTAAGAAATTGAGAAATATTATAATATCATACATTATAATTTTTTTTCTGTTAAAATAAAAATAAAACTCAGACTGACTTATGATTTTAAAACTGGCTAAGTCGCCAAAATTCTACTGTTAAAATAAACATGGGTACCGTTTTTCCATTTACAGTAATACACCGCATAAACAACAACATCCATAGATTTTACGATAAAAAAATAGCCGCCTAGCCGCCAGAATATTACCGTACAAAAACAGTAGTACCATTTTTCCATTTACAGTATGCGGTAAAAGAACACAAATTCTACAATAAAATTCTGGCAACTGAGCTGCCAGTCATTAGATTTTTTTTTTTACAGACTACATAAAAAATAATGATCAAATGCATAGGGAATTGTGTAATAATATCATGAGGTCACTCCTTATATATCTTTTTTATTAATGTATTACTCAATGTAGCAAGCAGCCCTCTAAGGGTAGCCATAACTGTAGCCATAACTGTGATGTGGCCCTCAGTGAAAATTTCTTTGACACCCTGTAAAATATGTTCATATTTCTGTCTCTCTTGTAATGAATATTTGGATTTGGATTATTTCATATGAGAATAATTGCTTTAGTTTTTAATACAGTCTGGTCTTCCTATAACCTTTTGGAACAGATTACTAATGAAAACCGAGGCGCCACCATACTTGACTACCAGGATTGTGAGTTTTCTGAGATTTTAATTAAAAAAACACATTTCCAGTCAAAAGTGATGAGTAGTGTTCAAAGTGTGGCACTGGGATATTTTTGCCCACAGTTTTCTAATGACCCTCGGCATATCCTAAGAATAAAATAATTATTAATGTGACATAGCGCTTAACTCGCTTTCCTCCTTTGCATTGTTGGAAAACAAGTTATGCTTATTTCTAGGTACAAGCTAATGCTAGCAAGTAAGACCGGATGTTTTGGTCGGCTCTTACAGTGTTCACTGTGATATTTGCTGCAACAACTAATGGCGGGGATGCTCGTAACTCCAATTTTTGTGTGCAACTTAAAGCACAACAAACAACACAAACAGCTCTTCTCTCAAACACACTCATATGTTCGTCACCTAACATACACAGTTGAATTGTGGACAAATTACCTGGCCGCTCCCCACACAGGCTATGGTGTTCGGATCTGGCAATTATTTGATATCTATTTTTTGCTCATAATGTTAACAATGTCAGTTTTGAAGTAATCATGGACCTGAAAGACACAAATTAAGTGACCAAATAATTGTTTTTATGCCTTTATCCACAGTCTATGCAGGGAAATAGGCTCCAGTTCTGTAGATGACCTCAGACTAAGAGGAGGCGGCATATCGAGTCTGCCGATTGAAAGGGAGCATTACAAGTACAGTTAGCTTATCTACCGATTACTCAAAAACTAATTAAAATTATGGGAAACGACAGCCAAATTCAATTTCAGGAGCAAAAAATACATAAAGAGAACTTGTTGAATTTAAGTTATCTGAAGGCTATAGGTCCTTTAACCCAGTGGTCCCCAACCTTTTTGTAGCTGCGGACCGGTCAACGCTTGAAAATTTGTCCGCGGACCGGGGGGGGTGATTTTTTTTTTTTTTTTTTTTTTATAAAGAAATACAATCATGTGTGCTTACGGACTGTATCCCTGCAGACTGTATTGATATACATTGATATATATAGTGTATATATTTTGTTTTTATGTAGATTTAATAAAAAAATAAAATAATAACTTTTTTTTTTTTCTTTCTTGTGCAGCCCGGTACTGTTACCACATGTGTGTGTATGTATGTAATTCCATCCATCCATTTTCTACCGCTTGTCCCTTTCGGGGTCGCGGGGGGTGCTGGAGCCTATCTCAGCTGCATTTGGGAGGAAGGCCGTTTACACCCTGGTTTTTATTATTAATTATTTAATTATTGTTTTTTTGGGGGAAGAGGGGCGTTGGGAACTGGTGTTGCCCTTGGAGCCTGCTTTCCCTGCAGGGGTCGGCGTCCTGGGCAGCAGCCGCCGAGCTGCGTGTCTGGGGCTTCTGGGTCCCAAAGCCCGCCCCTCCCCTCCTTGGTGGGAGCCTGCTGGGTCTAGTCCCTGTGCATGGTCTGTTGTGGCGCCTCAGAGTGCTGTGTGGCATGCTGCGGTGTTGCATGGCGGCCGTCTGCTGGGGTTGGGCTTTTTGGGTGGCTGGTGCCGTACTTTGGCTCCCCCACACACTGGGAGACACGCGCAAACATACATTTGCACATACAGACATATATTCATACAATCATACGAGCGTACATAGGTACATTTGCACGCGCATACACAGGTACATACATACACACGGTCGGTACATGCATCCACACATTAACTGTACAAGCATACATATACATACATTCAATCATGCATTTGATCACGTTTCATCAAACATATATATTAACAGTGTTCCCCCATTCTCAGGGTAAATTGGGTAGAAACACGGCACACTGCTTAACATATTTTTTTAGCATAACAATCTATAAGGTTAATATTATCCGCTCCTCTTTATTCCCCCCCTTTATCTGCTTCCTTTTGTAATACAGGTATTCATTACATTTATGTATTGTTGCATTTGTAATGTTGATAATATAATTATTATTATTAATATTATCTATTATCAATAGTGTTACTATTATTGCTTTATTTGTAGTGCAAAATGGTCGTTGTCATTTCTGTGTTCTTACTATCTACTTCATTGGGGCGGTATAGCTCGGTCGGTAGAGTGGCCGTGCCAGCAACTTGAGGGTTCCAGGTTCGATCCCCGCTTCCGCCATCATAGTCACTACCGTTGTGTCCTTGGGCAAGACACTTTACACATCTTCTCCCAGTGCCACCCACACTGGTTTAAATGAAACTTAGATATTGGGTTTCACTATGTAAAAGCGCTTTGAGTCACTAGAGAAAAGCGCTATATAAATATAATTCACTTTAAACTTCACTTCATTAACTGGTTCTTTGTTATAAGTTTTGGTATCATATTTGTATATATCATATTTTCTGATGTTGTTCTCTTTTTGTTTTTTGTTGTTGTCTCTCTCTGTCTGGTCCTCGCAATTCCCCCTTCTGACTTATTTTTTCTTCTTCTTTCTATTCCTTTCTGCTGTGGTCCGGCTGCGCCAAACACTAAATACACCCATTTAATAAAGTCCAATACAAATAAGGTAACAAGAGAAGTATTCCACACTTCTTTTTGTAAAGCGATTCTGTACAGCAGCTATGGGCATCTACATCAACAATATGACAGGACAAAGGTGTGTTATTGTTTTTGCTATGGCGCCATCTTTTAGATGAGTTTGCTAACTGCATGTGCTGCGGGGTGAACATCTACAGGAATTCCTTCCGTTTAGTGCTTTAAACCGGAAGTACAAGAGTCGTTCGGTCTTGTTCGTCCATAGTGTTTCTACTCGTATGGACTCTTCATTCATCACTCCAAGCAACGATTGTAAGTTTTACAATATACCTAAAACTATTCATACATACTAAATTGGGCGTGATGTCTGTAGGAATGTTTTCATGCATATTTGTATTTACTATCGTAATGTAATGAAGCTAGTGTCGTTAGCATTAGCTAATATGCTAACTCAACCTTCTGGTTTAAAAGCTCTAACAGACGAGCTGTTATTGTAAATAGGGATGTCCGATAATGGCTTTTTTGCCGATATCCGATATTCCGATATTGACCCAACTCTTACTTACCGATACCGATATCAACCGATATCGATATATACAGTCGTGGAATTACCACAATATTATGCCTAATTTGGACAACCAGGTATGGTAAAGATAAGGTCCTTTTTTTTTAAATTAATAAAATAAAATAAAATAAATAAATTAAAAACATTTTCTTGAATAAAAAAGAAAGTAAAACAACATAAAAACATAGAAACTTGTAATTAATGAAAATGAGTAAAATTAACTGTTAAAGGTTAGTACTATTAGTGGACCAGCAGCACGCACAATCATGTGTGCTTACGGACTGTATCCCTTGCAGACTGTATTGATATATATTGATGTATAATGTAGGAACCAGAATATTAATAACAGAAAGAAACAACCCTTTTGTGTGAATGAGTGTGAATGGGGGAGGGAGGTTTTTTGGGTTGGTGCACTAATTGTAAGTGTATCTTCTGTTTTTTATGTTGATTTAATAAAAATAAAAAAATAAATAAAAAACAATACTGATAATAAAAAAAACGATACCGATAATTTCCGATATTACATTTTAAAGCATTTATCGGCTGATAATATCGGCCTGCCGATATTATCGGACACCTTTAATTGTAAACAATTGTATATTTATGCCTTTCTCATAAAGTATCCAGAAGTCGCTTGCAAGTGTGGTGGCCTGTGACACGTACCTGATGATTGTCACCCTGCAGGAAAGAGAAGAAGTTCAAATCTGGAAATAAAGCAGACGTAGAGGTTGGTTAACACTAGGGATGTCCCGATCCAGGTTTTTGCACTTCCGATCCGATACCGATATTGTTTTTGCACTTCCGATCCGATACTGACCGATACTGGCCTGTCCGAGCATGTATTAAAGTTTAAAGTTATTTAGCCTACTTAGTTGTCAGAATCATGTTGAAAAGGGTTTTAGTACTCTTGATAACAACTAGCCAGCTGAATTAGGTGAGTTTGAATAATACACAATGGTTGGTAACAAGAAACTGACCTGTTTATTCAAGGATAAACACAAAATAGACAAAATTATACATGACAAACAGAAATGGCATCATTGAACTAAGGCTGGGCGATATGGCCTTTTTTTAATATTGCGATATTTTAAGGCCATATCGCGATACACAATATATATGTGGATATTTTGCCTTAGCCTTGAATGAACACTTGATGCATATAATCACAGCAGTATGATGATTCTATGTGTCTACATTAAAACATTCTTCTTCATACTGCATTAATATATGCTACTTTTAAACTTTCATGCAGAGAGGGAAATCACAACTACAAAAAATCACAATTTTTTTCATACGGTGTTGATCTGGAAATGTTTGCCTCAGCATTTTGATGGTGTGGGCGTGTGGCACCGAATGGAGATAAGCGTCTCGACAGACGTTACGATATTTGAACAATGATGACGAAAACTGTTTTCTCTGTCGTGTCCGTGTGTCGAAAATTGTTATGCGCTTATTTTTTTATTTGATTTTGTGCGTGGCATAGATTTGCCGTGCGCTAGCATCACAGCAAACGTTAGCCATGCTGCTACCTCTCTGCTCGGGGAGGACGTATACGTATGTGACGTATGACGTGACAGTATGTGACGTGTGTAAGAAGGTGCGCTTGCTGTCTGTGAGAGGGAGACACAGGAAAGAGTGAGAAGAGCCTGTCGTGTAATGTCCGCAGCTAAAAGCAACTGCGTGAGAATCCATAGACCTGTGGATGTGTTGAAGGTGTGCTGGAAAATGCGGAACGGAAATTAGGGAGCAGCAGAAAAGTGGAATGTATTATTTAAATCGGTGCGTTGGAAAACACGGACCAGAGTTTTTTTAAAAACTGGATCTGGATCGGCATTTTCCCATGCCTTGCCGATACGCGTTTTTTGGGAAATTTCGGCGGCCGATCCGAACCAAATATCGGATCGGGACATCCCTAGTTAACACTAACAACATCCACAAAGCAAACTATAACCTGCTACCCAAGAATGTACAACAATTCTTCTCAACTAAAGAGGAGAAATATAACCTGAGAGAAAAATCTAACTTAAACATTTGTATGCATGTACAACACTGACCTTTAGCATATCAGTATGTGAAATTAAAGTATGGAATGGGTTAAGCAAATAAATCAAACAATGTAGATTCAGTTTAAGAGGCTATTCCAACTACAAGTGTCTACAAAGTACAAGAAGAAGAATTGTGACAAATGTATTGAACTTAAAATATAACATTATTAGCTCATTAAGTGAATCATAACTGACTTAACTGTTGTATTTAGAAATCTTTGATTTAAAGTATGTTACAAATTGAGAACAAAAAGTGAACATATGTGTCAATATTTGCTATTAAGTGGTTATAGGGGTATGATTAAATGAGCTTTGCTTCTTTCTTCTGCTTTTAGGGCACTTTGTAGAGAGAAATGGAAAATATGTGATGTATCATATTGAAACTGTATACATGTTCGAAATAAACTTCAACCAACAAACATTGGTCTTGGCAAGGCTTGCTGTTGACCATTTAATTTTGTAACTCACTCAAGAAGTGTAACACACCAAAACATGCTATTGTTGTATTAGTCTGTGTGTGTTTGTCATTACCTGGCAAGTCCCCAGTGGTGTGGTAATAAGGTCTATAGTCCTGGATGAGTGGAGGTACAGGAGGCATGTAGCTGGTGTCCACGGCTGGCATGCTGGGAGCACGACTCACCGGGGAGGCCTGGTGGTGCAGGTTCAACACACTGAGGGAGAAAAACTTTACTTATCATCACTTTAAAGACACACGTCTTTCTCTTTTCTGTGCGTTCTAAATTGTTAAAAAAAACTGCAAGCAAGAGCCATTGGAGATTTTTGGATGCTTTTTAGACGACTTTATTGGCGAAATAGATCTTATGTCCATTACCGGCATTGTTAGCAGTTTTTTACTATTTAGAATGCACAAAAAAATATGTTATGTTGTTTCACATAAGGATTGTAAATAATAGGCAAAATTCCAAAAAAGTGCAGTTCCCCTTAATGTAACTTGTTGATAAGCATGTTTGCAACAAAACATAACGCACCATATCAATTAATTATTTATTCACACGAGAAAGTCTTTAGTAAGCATTCTGCCTGTATTGACTGAATGGCATAAAGAATATAAGATACAAATATTTCTAACTCAGCTGCCTCTTTGCTAACTGTGTGGCAAGTCATGCACAAAGTAAATGCCTATCCATGCATTCAAGTGAAAATCTCACAAATCATTAAGCGCCTCGAATCAATGCATCAATTCCTGAGTGAGCAGCACATCGCGTAATATCTTGACAATATGGGCTGACAAAATCACAACATTTGCTAAGTGTCTGACCCTTTGTTGAGGACGGGCGGTGACGCTGGGGACATGGGGGGACAGGCTCGTTTGGCTGGAGGAGGCTGTGGCGACAGAGTATCCCGTCCTTCGTCTTCTGAGGAGCTGTCTAATGTCAAGTCTATGACGGTCATTTTCTTGCTGTTACTGCTGTAGCTGTGGTTAGCTGACAAGTAGCTCTGCTGATCGGAGCTCACAGATGTCTGACTCGGCCCTGCACAGCAACATTGAAAGACTGGTTTGTGAGTGTGTTTATTCTTTAAGCAGAAAGCATACAACAATAAAAGTGAATACCACGCAAACAGATTAATTCAATGCTGAGCTGTGTTTGTCTTTGAAATCCCCATTGCTCCACCAAAACTGTGATGTAAAGATTGAATATTTAGTAGGGATGTCCCGATCCGATATTGATATCGGAAATCAGTCCGATATTAGCCAAAAAAGTGAATATCGGATTTTATCGGACTGAATCTAAAAACTCCGATATAAGCGCTCCGATATAAGCTGTCCATTTACCGCTGCAGCACGTCTATAATAGGTGACTCTGGTTTGATCACACTCCAACACAGTACTCCTGTGTTGGCATTGCCGCCACCTATGCCCCTTAATTAACGTTGGTGCCGGCCGCGGAAGAAGAGCGTCTCTGATCCAGCATGCACAGCCCACGTGATCACAACAACGACAACGCGTGTGCTTGCAGCAAAGTGTACCGTAGTGATGTCGGCTGTGTGGAAGTATTTTAACCTAAACTCGGACAAAGACGTTGCCGCTAAAATCAACATTTGTCAGGCGCAAGTGTCCTGTGGAGGGACAGAACCAGGAAGGTTCAATACCAGCAACCTCATCGCACATTTGAAAAAACACCACAAAAAAGAACATAAGGATTTTCGCGAGATTTTTCAGGGTCTTCTAATTTATTTTTAATTTATTCTATTCAATTGTATAATTATGTTGGTATTAGTGGTTATTTTGCACTTTAAATATAACATCCATCCATCCATCCATTTTCTACCGCTTATTCCCTTTGGGGTCGCGGGGGGCGCTGGAGACATTTTGTTTTTATTGGATTTTTTGAGGTAATACTCTTATGTTGAAGGTTAAAATTTATGTAACCAATTGGTTAATAATAAATGGGTCAGTTTTTCCTATACCTACTCTTGCTGACTATTGTTTTCTGTTTTAACACTACAACATTAGTAACAGTAACATCACTTTATCAAGCCTTTTCTAACATTCCACACAACAAAATAAGGAATAAATATATGTATGATTCATGCCTATATCGTATCGTATTGATATCGGTATCGGCCAATACTCAAGGCTACAATATCGGTATCGTATCGGAAGTGAAAAAGTTGTATCGGGACATCCCTAATATTTAGTGCACATAACCTCTTTTCTCAATTACTTTATTATTCGCTCTCCTTACTTATTAACCCCCAACCTCATTCAATCCTCAAGATATTTTATCTTACCATTTAGGCTGGTTAACGAGGCAGAGGAGACTTCTTGCACTTCCTTTTTTGCCCTCATGGGGGACCAGTTTCCATCTTCCTTGAACTGGATCTCATCACAATCCATACAGTTGTTCAGGATCTCCACAAAAAGCCTGAAAGAGCAGTGAGAATCACATCACCCAACAATGAAACAAAATGTGTAACCCTTTCACATTATAATGAATCCTATTTACACACGCATATTGAAATGGAAACAAAGTGGGCTCATTGTCTTGGTGTAGGGTTTAAACAAAACATATCAATGGAAGGAGGGCTATGCCATCATGGGTAAGGAATGGATGCAACTATTATATACGATATGATAGACCGGTTTTAATATTAACCGTGATTAAAAACCTCCCTGTTTAATTGCAAAGGCTCCACTACACTGTGTGCATCAGTCCTCCTCACTCACTATATACGGGTGTTATGCTGCTACCTTGTTTCCTGCACGGAACGAAAACAAACCTTTACCAACGGTGCACGCACAAAAACTGTATGCGCCTATTGAGAGACACGCTGGTATGTTACATTACCTTAAAAATGGCAGCAGGACAAAGCAGTCATCTTCTCCCACACCCCAAAACAGCAAAACAGTACCCGTTTTGGGTACTTGAAAAAGGTAACAATAGCTTAGCATTGAGTTATTTGAGTGTAAACAAACAGGTACTCCTCAAGGGCTTCATTCGGTGACTATTTAAAGCATATCGATTCTTTCTGCCGGTGTTAAATAAACTATAGGCATTGTAAGCTCTTATAGCAAGTGTAAAACACTAACATAACATTGCATTCCAGTTATTATTAACACAGCATAAAAATTAGGGGTGTAACGATTAATCGATGCATCAATCGATCGATTTTTATTCCTAAATTTCACGTCCATCGATCTGTGCTCGGCAAGTTGCCTTACGAAAGATCGGTATCGATCCAAGATAGTGTTAAAAATAAATCCATACATTTTATCGATACTACAAAAATGAAAACATTTTATTTAAGACCGGCAAACTTTATATAAAGTTTAGCACTTTTAATAATAAGGATGTTAAAGGCAAGTCTATTTTGCCCGTCTGTGAATACATCAAAACAAAAATGGTGGAGAGGTAAGGTGGCTGAGAAAGGTCACAACAAACGCCACAAGACAATATTATTAATTACAACATAAAAACTTTCAGCTACAGCACGATTGCAAAAGCCACAACAAATACTAACGATACAACACAATAACTTTCAGCCGCAACACAACTTTAAACCACAAAAGACGCGACCGACAGCGGAGCAAGTTACGGCGACACGCCAACTTTTGGAACACCACAACATAGTTAAAGTTAAAGTTAAAGTACCAATGATTGTCACACACACACTAGGTGTGGCGAGATTATTCTCTGCATTTGACCCATCACCCTTGATCACCCCCTGGGAGGTGAGGGGAGCAGTGGGCAGCAGTGGTGGCCGCGCCCGGGAATCATTTTGGTGATTTAACCCCCAATTCCAACCCTTGATGCTGAGTGCCAAGCAGGGAGGTAATGGGTCCCATTTTTATAGTCTTTGGTATGACTCGGCCGGGGTTTGAACTCACAACCTTCCGATCTCAGGGCGGACACTCTAACCACTAGGCCACTGAGTAAACCAAGGAGAAATAATTTGATAAGAAACAAATGAATACAAGAGATGAATGAAGGAGGCTATGGAAATTAGGAAGCGAGGGGCCAACACCATCGATAGGGATGAGGGGGCATACATGCCTCTGCACACCTGGGACGCTGTCCTGCATCGGCCAAGACAAGGCGGAAAACGTTATTGCCTGGTCGGGGAACTTTATTTAGCAGGTAAATCTACTGTTAAAGTGTTGGTTACTGTACTTTTATTATTGAAAATTGCGTAAATGTTGAAAATGTGAGCAGAAAAGGCTTCCTCTTGTTCATTCAACCTATAGTGTTGGTTACACTTGATTCAAATAAGATGTAAATGCATTGGCCATTACTGTAAATTCTGGACTATAAGTCGCTCATTTTTTCTTAGATTTTGAATCTTGTGGCTTATAAGACGCAGCGGCTAATTTTTGGTTTGTTTTTGCTGATGCTTATAATGTTTTGTGTTTCACAGTTTGTGTTCAACCCAAGCAGAGGACTGCAATGGTGTGTTATTGTTTGTGCTATGGTGCCATCTTTTGGACGGGTTCGCTCACTGCAGGTATTGCGGGTTGAAAATGTACTTCCTGTTTTGATGCCGTAAACCGGAAATAAGCATCCATAGTGTTTTTACTCGAAATGATTCTTCATTTAAGCAATGTTTGCAAGTTTCACAGTTTAACTGAAATATATCTGACTAATTAAACCGTCCCATGTGTAATATTTGTAGTTTTCATGCATATTTGTACGTGCTATCATAATATATTGTGTAATGAAGCTAGCGTCGTTAGCATTAGCTAGTATGCTAACACGTTTACGAGTGTCTGTCTTAGTATTATTAAATCACAATGGCATTCTTTTTGTATTGTTTCAGTTTCACAAATCCCTTAATAAATTGGCCAAAACATCACCGTGGACTTATTGAGTCTGTTTAGCTGATTGGAGAGCTAGCTTCCATAGCTAGTGGGTTCATGACGATGACTTCTGTTTTGTTTGATCAGCCATTTAACTGTCGTGTTACACATCTCGTTTGGAAACAATTAAGGTATGTAAATAAACATTTACAAAATATTTCTGTGTAAATAACTTTTTCCATAACGTATATATCTACGGCTTATAGTCCGGTGCGGCTAATATATGGGAAAATATTTTTTTTATCCTTTAAAGATTTTGTGGGTGCGGCTTATATCCCGGTGTGCTCTATAGTCCGGAAAATATTTCATTTATACCTAGTTCCCTTACAAGAAATAACATGAATATAGAAAACTTCAACTGCAGTGTCCATTGTCTACTATTTATTTCACAGTCACATTGGTTGAATTATTTGCTAACAAGTAACTGAATCGATTTCAAATCACTGAAACGTTTTGGACTGAATCATTAAAAAAAAAAAAATACAAAAAAGAGATTGTTCCTGAATCGTATCGGCAACCACAAATATCGAATCGTTGTTAAAACAAATTGTTACACCCTTAAGTAAAATAAATTACAAATACAAAAATAGGCATGGATGACAGTTGATGACAATGCAACTTGAGTTTATAACCCACATGGGTAACATGTTCCCCTTAGGGATTAAGAAAGATTATTACAATTTGTGTTTATATTTATTATTTTGTATTGTTATTAAAAACGTTATTGATCTATGTTATTTCCAAAAGTAATAAATAAAACATCAAACTCTAATTAATATGCAATTTTATGATTTTTTTGTTTAAAATTAATTGATTCATAGTTATTGTGATGTAGGGGAAACCATGATTATTACTCAGACTATAATCTTACAGTCAAAATGTATAATCGTTGCATCCCTAATCATGGGTTTATTGGCAAATCCGGAGCACCATTAACCAGTAATCGTGCTAACTTCCACAGATCAGAGTTGTGTATAAAATATGTAAGGTTACCCAATGCAGGAGCACAGGGCATAAGAGCTGGCGACTACGACAGTTATAGCAAATGAGATATAAATACAATAAAACAATGGATTCTTCTTCATTATATCTGAATAGATGTAAAGCAGGGGTGTTCGAAGTAAGACCCAAGTGCCATTTGCGGCCTACAGTGAATTTTTAACGGCCCGTGGCACATTCAATTTAGACTCTAAAGCAGTTTTTTTCTTTGAAGCTGTCTCAAAAAAATAATAATAAATCAAGACCAATGTTGCTATGAATTATTGACCCATTTAAGGCTCCAATTACTTCACATCCCAAAATTCTAAAGATAAATATTGCATATTTTGTTTTTGCCATCCATCCATCCATCCATCCATTTTCTACTGCTTGTCCCTTTCGGGGACGCGTGGGGTGCTGGAGCCTAGCTCAGCTGCATTCGGTCAGAAACCGGGGTACACCCTGGACAAGTCGCCACCTCATATAAAACAACATTGTATTTGACATAAGGACATAAAACAAACAAACAAACAAACAAACAAACAAACAAAAATTCAAACTTACAATCGACGGATGGATCTGAAATTGATCTAGAGATTTAAGCGTTGAAAGTAAAAAAAATATATATAAAAAAATTGTGTGACTTATTTTTAACATCCCAATTTTAGTGGGATTTAAAAAAAAACTATCGTTGTTCAAAAAATAACAATGAATCAAAATCAATGTTGTCCTATTTAAGGCTCCAATTATTTCACATCAAATAATCCACTCAGAAATTTTTTTGGGGGGGAAATATTGCACATTTTGTTTTTTTGCCATAAAAACTGGGTTTTGACAAAAAGGGCATAAAACAAAACAAAACAAAACAAATAAACAAACAAAAATGTATATTGACAGGTAGGCCTGATGTTGATCTAGTAATTCAAGCGTTGAATAAAAAAAATATGACCCTTCTGGAAACAAACTTGAGGGGAGCCCTAAAGATAAAAAAATAAAATAAATCTACATATTGTATTGGTTTTGAAAATAAAAAATATGAAACTGGCTCCCAAATGCTTGTTTTTTCAGTGTGCGGCCCTCAGTGGAAAATGTTTGGACACCCCTGATGTAAAGTATAAAATATGGGTATGACAAAAATAACATGGATAAACATGTCGGAAAGCAAAGGAGCAGATCATTATTGCTGTTTGTTGTGAAATGAGGACTTCTAAGAGAATCCAACCACTGAAGTGTTTACAAATGAACTAGATGGTTTATGTGAAATAATCTGTGCATAGTTTTACTACAGGATGTGATGGTGGGGTTGGATTATTTACCCGTCGATGATAAGATGTTCATAGGGGGCCTTCTTGTCACAGACAGGACACACCCAGGTGGGCTTCTTCTCGTTCATTTGGATGTACAGTGTGGCGTCAAAGCACTGCAGGTGAGAGCATGTCAGCGCCCGGCATGGAATCATCAGCCGCATCTTTCCAAGCTGCGCAGTGGTGCATAAATATGTAGTCAGGCAATAAAGAGGACACTCCCACAGCAGGGCCCGTAGCAAGTATACGGGTGGCATACATGTCATGAACACGAGCATATGGAAAAGGTGCACCTTGAGAGTTGGGAAAATGTCTTAGAATCTTAAAGGGCTCTTATCCTACAATTGCAACTTTTCAGACGTACGTATATGTTTAACATGTTGTACTCTTGTTTTACATGATGTAAAAGTACCATATGATGAGGTTGGTTAAATTATCCCTGCTTTCATTTGTATGCGTGCCACTCCTAAATCTTGTGTTCGATCAGATATGAGAATTTTAGGGGATCTCAAGTCAAAACTTTAGGAAGTCCATACTGTATATGGAAACTTGCTAAGTGCCCAGCAGTAACCCACAGCCGCTGTTTAATACATTTACTACCCTTTCTCTTTAAAATGGCAGCCAAAGAGTTGTTTTTTTGCATGTAAGAATTGTGTATTTAAACAGGAGTAAATTAACAGAAAAAAATGTTTGATTTACCTGGGAGCTAAAAGGGGAATTGCATTTTTTTAAATATTTTGTCTATCATTCACAATCCCTATGTGAGACAAGAACAAACATGTTTTCTTTTTTATGCAATCTAACTCAATCGCTATAAAGAGTCAGCTAACAATTGAGCTAATGGGGATTTGATCTTTTCTGCGTATAAAGCGCTCGAAAAACATCAAAAAACCTTCATCAACGTTTCAGTTACACGCTGTATGTATATATGTAATGGTTTACAGGCACATTCATAATAATATGTAATACTTACATATTTTGCTCATTTTAAGCATATGGCAGTGCATCACAATGTTCCCAATTTCCTTCAACAACAACTACTACTAATCATGGCAGACTTCAAGAGAGCCAACAACAACTTTGGAACAAATGATGATCCAGAACCTTACATTTTTGTGCCTGAATATACAGATGATGATCTACAAGTTTTAGAAGCTGTGTGATAAACAGATCCAGCAAGTAGCACTATTGCTGAGTACTAAACGTGAAACACAAACTATAAACATAATAAAACAATCACCTACTGTAAAATGTCTTCTCTCACTTGGATGCCGACTGATGAGATGTTTATATTTACATTAACTCAGAGGCGATGCAGCAGCTCACCGGCTCAGTATATCAATAGTTGCATGAGCTAATTACCTCTTTATGATCAAGGCGTCGCTAAAAATAGTTCCTCTACGTTAGCACTTATAATAACAATATCAGGTCACGACAGGTAAATGGCGGTTTTTGGATGTTTTTAGAAGGCTCTATGAGCGCAATAGATGACTTCGATTACCTTCATTGTTAGCTGACACTTACTAGCGTTTATTCACGAGTTAGAATGCATTAAAAATGTATATATATGGGATCTTGTCTTACAGAGGGATCGAGAATGCTAGGAAAAATTCCACAAAAAAGCAGTTCCCCTTTAAATTTCACTGCTCTTCTGCTCTCGCCAGTTTACAATTAACAGTTCGATGGCAGAATCTCCAATATTCAGCAAACATTGTCCAATATCAAATTTTTTATTGATTGCTGATAACTGTTAGCATTATCATCGGTTGGGGGTTGAACCTCGACCAATTTCAACGGAGTAGGAGTAGTTGGGGGAGGTGGCTGCAGAACATAGATTTACCGGTACCCAGTTCACAACATGAAATTTAGTATTCTATTTAAAATAACAGCGTAATCTTCAGACTATAAGCCGCAACTTTTTTTTTTCCTACACTTTGAACCCTGGGCTTTATACAATGCTGCGGCTAATTTGTGAATTGTTCCGGGTTCCCAAGCTACTAATAAGTGTGTCACATCAAACCAATAAAATTTCCGGATGGGTCATGGTATACCAATGAAACTGTTCACATTAAAATATTATGATTTTTTTTCTACATTTAAAACACTTCCTTATGGTTTACATAACATGAAATTGGTCAAAATTTTGCATAGATTATGCTTTACAGACTGTTTTCAAGTTTGCTTTCTGACTGTCTTTCTTCAGGATACGCCGTTTTGTGGGCGGTCCTATTTATGTGCCTTTACTTAGTCTGTGTTTTCTCCCCGCCAGCCACGTCGTCGTTTTTAGCGCTTCTATATCAAGTCTACTGACAGATATAAGTTCGAACTGCACACAACTTTCTATTGGAAACGGCAACAGCAATGGATGCATGTGCATGTACGAGACAGGCTGCCCCACAACGAAAGGATAGAGAAAAATAAGAGACTTATTGACTACAGCATTAAACTCATGGCGGACGCGCGCAAAGCTTTTCGGGTTAAAGATAACCATATATGGAGATATCCGCTGACGTAACCAATGGGAAAAACGTCACAAATTGGGCACATTCCAAACGACTCATTTCGAGAAAGTATGAAGGAAGGCAAGATTGTTTTATAAACATCTCTGTAATGCCTCCATGGTATTATTTAAAATTGTTGGGACTTATGCAAGTCCCAAATACACAAAACAGGTACCAATAGGTATGAAAGTTGGTTTGCGTAACAGGTCCCCTTTAAATCAAATGCAGTTACACAACTATTTAATCTGCCATTCAACGTGTTATGCACTCACCCTCATCACGTAGAAAAGACATGACAAAATGCACACAAAGCCATAGACCAGGGGTGTCAAACCTACGGCCAGTGGACGGGTTTAATCTGGCCCACCCCCTGCAAGATGAGTTTGCTAAGTATAACAATGAGCTGCAATTTTTTTAATGAAATAAACTGCTGTACTTAATGTGTCCACGAGATGTCGCAATAGCAATTCAAGTCTAACTCAAGTCACACATCACACTGTTTAAGATGAAGTGTCAGCTGACTTTAAGCACCCTCTGGATTGGCTGCCACTGTTTCAATCGGCGCAAGTGCAAGCAATTAGCTGTTGTGGCTGGCAGCAGACTAATGCTGTGGCGACACACAATACCAAGTTATTTCATTGTAAATTATCCACTCAACGGATAAAATAACAAAACGGTAAGATGCAAAGACTTAAGTCAACTTGACCATCATCTTTGTAGTTAAGAGTCTCGTGCAGCGCTCACAATTTGTTGACAGCACGATGTGCACACTGAAATCCATTGTAAAAAAATGTGTGCTTCTACATCTGTTGTTTGTTATATTTTATTTTATGCTTAAATCTACCATGTTCACACATTGGTTAAGTTTGTAGTTATGTTACCTTTAATTAAGCTATTATGGTGTCATTTTTTTGACAATTTTGTTTTTGATTATGTTATATTTGTAATATTTAAATTATGATAAATGAATGTATTGTGGCAGCTGTGGATTTCACCATTGTAGCAGTTTGAGGAAACACTCGGTTGCTTTTCCAAACACGTCTTTAATGCTGAACTGCCAACGTGAAAATGCTGAACAGGAAGTGTTTAAAGTGGAATGGCTTTGTAAAAACACTGAGACAACGTCTATGTTCATTGTGTTCTTCAAGGTATTTTTGAAACTGCACCAATTTTTTTACCTCATAATTTTCAACTAACTTGAAGTTGTTTTGCCAACAGGATTAGTTGTAACATATAATTTTTAAGAACGTCCTTGTTCTATTTTTGCCCAAAGTAAAACAAAACAAAAAACATTTTGAAGTTGTCTTTATTTTTTAAATTATTATGTCATGATTTTATCAGTCCAGCCCGCGTGGGAATAGATTTTCCTCCATGCGGCCACTGAGCTAAAATGAGTTTGACACCCCTGCCATAGACGATTGAATTGGAAATCCACCCCCACTAATGGGTCCCGAACGTCCAGACCGCCACACGCCGAAGAAAACAACTTCAGCGGTTTCAGTGCATAGGAGCACGAAGACTGTGCTCAATGACCTCTTGCGACTTATAGATTTGTGCGGCCTATATGTGTACAAAATAATATTTGTCCAAAAATCTGGTGGGTGCGGTTTATAATTAGGTGTGCTATAAAGCCCGAAAATGACGGTACTGGAGTCTCCCACAAGGATCCAATATCACTTTAAAAGTCTCTGAAATGAGAAGGATTGGGCTCTTTTGCTGTATTAAAATGAAAGCTATGTGCTTACCGGACACAGCAATGACACACGGAGGCTAGTTGTGGCTATTTCACTGTCTGGGTCTGCTGTTAGCTTCTCCTTGACTGGCGGGAAAAGGAAAAGAAACAAACACACAGATGAGGTAGAGAAAAATAAATGCATGTTTGCAGTTTAATTTCTTGTAAGTCATTTTATTGCTTTAGACACATCAAGGCTGATGTTAGTGCAAACTAGAGACTGTCATTGTTCACAAACCCCTTCTAATTACCGATCACAATGTTATACAGATACATATTTGCTGCTTCATAATTTTTTGCAAAACAGCGAATGAAGCCTTTAGTTGTAATTGACAAATAACTACACGTATTAATTGGGTAATTATACACCAAGTCTTTTCACTGGTGGCCGGCCAAAGCTTTTCATCCGGCCCGTCAGACATCGCCCATATAGGTTTGATGAAACCATTAAAACTAGGGTTGATCATGTATACAGCACTCCTGCCACTCCACAGGGGGCAACACTGAAGCATATGTGTCACAGTGAAGCAGCAGTGGGATGAGTAGAAGAAGACTACTCATTAAACCCTAGAAAAAAATTCCAAATGATTTGCAAAAATTTGACTTTTAACAACGACTGGACAACAAAGTATGAATGGGTTACCCCGAGCAACTGCTCGAGTCATTGTTTTCTGGTGGACCATTTAAGCGGCGGACACATTGATCCAGACAAGCAAGCAATAATAGTAGAAATCCCAAAACTTGGTCAAACATTTGTGAGTAGACATAATTTGTGCATAAATATATTTAGTCTGTTTTGTATTGAAATTGATGATTTTGTGATGTCTTTTGTATTCGTGGTCTTGTTATTTTTTGTCTGGGAGTAATGATCAATCCTTGTTTAATACATGTAGTGCTGAATTTGACCAGTAGAGGGCGACAACGCTTATAGTAATGTCACATACAATGTTTGGTGTGTGTGAATGTTGTGAAATTTCTATATGTGTAAACATTTGTCGTTTGGGTGAATATATTAATACTAAACCTATTTTATTTATGTAAAATTCACAATGAGCAATATTCATGTAAAATACACAATGTAAGGTATCATTTTGTTCTGTTTATTATATGTTTATATTTACAGTCTTGCAAATGTAAATGAAGGAAGATGTGTAAAGAAATAAAACCAAGGAAGGAAAATAATTAAAAAGAAGGAACCTAAATCCTCAACAATTTTTATTTTATTGACAGTGCAGTGTGAAAGCCGATGTGTTTACTTTGCATTTAAGTAAACGCAGTCTCAAAGAAATATAACCTGCAGAAGCATTCACATTTCGATGTCTGGCCCCTGAGTCCTTGGACTCCTGAAACTGCGGCCCTTTTCATTATGTAGTTGAATAGCCCTGTTATACACCTTACAGATGTTGAAAAGTACAGTTTGACCCAGACGTCAATAACAAAAATTAAATGGTAAATGGGTTATACTTGTATAGCGCTTTTCTAAAAAGAGGCTGAAAGAATTCTTACTGAGTGCTCTGGAGTGGTCTGGATTCCGTATGCCTTTGGCCCGTAGCCTCTGCAAAAGCACTGTGGACGACTGCTGCTTCACCAAATAAACTGCCATGGAGTAATTCTGTGGATATAGAAACCCATAGAGCCACATTTAGCGTTTTTCAATGGACCAATGACTCTCTATATGAAGGACAAGGCAGGCAACATGCTATAGTACAAAGTGTGCATCCTTGTCTGAGGCTAATATAGGCTCTACAGAGTGTGAAACAACACACTTTTATGAGGACAGTGTGAGGGACGACACTGCCATCTTTCGTGTTTCTGTGGAACTACAACAACTTTTGACTACCTCTTTGAGGAATAGACTGAACATATTATCTGTCCGCAGCAGGTCTTGAAGTAGAACCTTTGGTCCTTAAAAGCAAAGCTATTGCTGCTCTAAGAATAATTCCCCAATAGTCCCATATTATAGATGAATCCTGAACAGGCACACAACAAGGCTCAGAAAGCATTTATTCCCAGTGAAATTATATATATATATATATATATATATATATATATATATATATATATATATATATATATATATATATATATATATATGTGTGTGTGTGTGTGTGGGGGGGGAGAGAGAGAGAGAGAGAGAGAGAGAGAGAGAGAGAGAGAGAGAGAGAGAGAGAGAGAGAGAGAGAGAGAATCAAAAGCGCAAGAGAGTTTGGACTCTTACCCTTCCAATCTCAGCGGTCCAGGACACCACAATGGTATTAGGGACTGTGGTGGACAGTCTGACCAGTGAGGTAATGTTGATGGGCCGGCTGGGCCGCTTAGGCTCAACACCGTTTTTGGTTGGAGGAAGATAACCCTGTAAAGTTACATGATAAAAGGGTGTAGACATGTATTTAAAAACATTGAAACGTAAGAGACAGGACAGGAAAAACCTGGAAATTGGTATTGGCCCTCTTTAGATTGAGATTGTTACTGTCAGTTCTTCAGTACTTAAAGCTGCCTAAACTTCAAAAGACTGAGAGGATCAGACGCTCAATCAACTAAACTCCACAAGATTTCCTTGAGTTTATGTCACGCCTCAGTTTAGTTAGTTTTCATAACCTTAGATAGCATGAAATTAACAGTCAGTCAAAAAAATGTTTTCAAAGTTCCAACAGTATTTCCATCCAACAGAAAAACTTAGCAAACACATGATTATGTACCAGTGCTCTCTCTGGTCGTCTCGAGTTACAGTCATTCTGGTTATGTCTTTTTCTACTACAGTAAATGTACCGTCGCTCTCTGCACAACAAACTCCTTCATATCATGCTTTAGTCACATGGGTATCAAACACGACATTAGTATCAGGGTTATTAAATCAGTTATCCATCAGTCATATTCGTAACAAAGTTGAACATATGTATACATTAGGGATGTCATATTGAATACATTTCAGATTAATCCCCATTTTTAAATTAATTAATCATATTTAATTACTTTTTGCGACCATGTATGAATTATGACTATCTTTACCGTATTTTCCGAACAGGATACAATTCTATATGTTTAATATACAGTGGTACCTCGGTATACGAGTGCCCTATCTTAGGAGTTTTCAAACCACGAGCTGTCTCTCGTCTAATTAGTATGCTTTAGTTAGCAAAAATTCAGGTTACGAGTTGGCGTAGCAAATGTTACAGAGATCCCCCCAAATTCCCAAATAATTCTGTCTTAACTGCTAGCAATAGCTTATAGCTAGAGATCAACATAACCATAGGAAATAATTTTCTTTGTTCAACCATTGGAACATTGAAAGTGAGCGTGAAGGACATTGCTCAGAAGAAGAAGCACATGATGTTCACTAAATTAAAGAAATAAACAACAACATTAAAAACATGATTAGCCGTGTTGATGCCTTGAAACATACAGCAATGCTAGTTTGCAATATACTGAAGTAAAAACTGCAGCCAAGGACATCAAAATAATATCTAAACGGCAGACATGTATCCATGAAATGATGGAGAAGCTGCTGATAGTGTGTTTGACGGAGAAGCACCTCCATGGAGATAACGTAAAGGCCCACTCTCCAAAGTAAATGCTGTACATTATTATTCCATTACTTCATAAGACTATTGTAGTTGTTGGTAGTACATTATACTGCATTGATTTTATACAATATTTCTTATCTAAATGTTATGTTTTCTTTTTTAGTAAGCATTACGTAAGTTCAAATGATAGTATTTTGGGGGTGCAGGCATCGATTACATTAATTTTAATTCATTTCAATGGGCGATGCTGTTTCGCAATACAGGTTTTTCGAGGTACTGGCTGCATCACAGAACAAATACAACTCGTATCCCGAGGTACCAAAAAGTACTGCATG